>NC_133324.1:224129048-224439644 GCF_042186555.1 Aquarana catesbeiana
CCCCCACAGTAGTAAATCACTAGCTACGCACACAGGTAACCCTTTGATCACCCCTGTAATAATGTCACTGGTCCCCAAAAAAATGTCAAAAGTGTCAGTTAGTGTCCAATTTGTCCACCGCAATACTACAGCTCCACTATAAGTCGCTGATCGCTGCCATTACTAATACAAAAAGAAAAAAAAAGTTTGTAGACGCTATAACTTTGACGCAAACCAATCAATATACGCTTATTGGGATTTTTTTTACCAAAAATATGTAGCAGAATACATATTGGTCTAAATTGATGAAGAAATTTTAAAAAAATTTTTATTGGATATGTTTTATAGCAGAAAATATAGTTTTTCGGGGGTTCTGAATCATTTTCTAGCAAAAAAACGATAATTTTTACATGTAGGATAGAAGTGTCAGAATTGGCCTGGGTGGCAAGGGGTTAATTACCATATGTAAGTAATATACAAATAATTATTATATATTGTTTTTAAGGTAATTTACTATATTTTCAAAAATTGTACTCAAGTAGGTGGCTTAACGAACAAATTACTGAAGTTTGAAGTTATAACTTCCAACCAGTAATTTCACAGTAAATAGATAAATAATTAATGATTATATATATATATATATATAAATTATATATAAATATATAATTTAGCTTGGTTAAAACAGTACCTTTTCAACAGCAGCATATTCTCATTCTCCCTCTTAATTGTGTGAGAAAAACATGGGATTATGGGTAAATCTTGTTCCCATAAACTCAAGTTTTTTCCTTGTAGTTAAGAGAGCTGGGCTGGAAGGGAGCATGTGTCTTAGACACATGCCCCCTTCTATGACACTGCAGTGAGAGGACAGCCTCCACTGCAGCATTTTTATTGGACAGCTGGGGCCAATGGCATTTTACCATTTATCCAAGGCTATAAGCTGCTCATTGAGCTCAGTGCCTCTGACAAGAAGTGATAGGCACTGTGAGCTCTTCCTCTCAGTCTGCTGCAAACAGCCCGTTACAGCTTGTATTTAAACTGGCTGCTCTGTATGTAGCTTCTGACAGGCTGCACAAGGAGCCCCGTATCTCCGGAACTATAGGTGGCAGGAGTCCCAAATTTTGACCAGTGGTGGGGTAGGACTTCGGTCTCTTTGACCCCAGGTCGCCGAGCTATGACCCTCGAAGCTTGAACGTTTTTGTTTTTTTATGTTCATGGCGGGTGAGGCTCTGCCTCACCTGCCACCCCTGACTGCATGTCTCTGGTGTATTAACTGAAGCCAGTTTCTTCTCTGGGCATATGTAAGGGTGAAAGTGAACCTGCCCTGTAAATCAGTGTCAAGGTGTATGATGTAAAGCACAAGATAAGATTCATTTAAATAAGTAACCATCAATGACTACATTAACCCATTACCAAATGTAAATGGAGGTCACTATGTTTTCCACTATTATTACCATCAAAAATAACTAATAACTAATAAATAACTAATCCACTGTAGCCCACATGGATAATTTGCATTGGTTTTTCAACTATTCCCTAAGCACCCAAATATGTATTTCCCCAAAACAGAATGGGTAATTATAGTTTCAAATAGGAAAAAAAGGGGGCCAAATGATCGCAGCCAATCCTCAGACGACATCTGCTAGTGACGAAACACGTAGGGAGGAGCTTGCCTTTCTGACGCCATCAGGCTTTCCTCCTCGGAGAAGATGTTCTGACAGCGGTTAGCGTACGAAAGAAGCCTCGAGGGAAGCCGCCGCTTTGATCCAGTCATATGGTCACCTGTGTGCTTGTACTCAGCCGCCTTTCTGTAAGTGCAATACTTTATTAAGCCCATTAAATATAAATAACATACTGCACTATGGGAGGCCTCTCTCTTTTATATTTTGAGTGACATCGCCAACCCCAGTGGAGCAGCCTTGGTCCCTCCTATTCTCTCAGGTGTTACAGATACCACAGCCTTGAAATGTTCATACGGTTCTTGGGAGACCTAATTCCAGAGGCTTGGTGAGACCAACTTTTTGGTCTGTGTAGCTGGTAAAGAGCCATTCTTTTTCACTTTGGATGTTCCGGTTTCATTGGATAAAGGAACTTTTTTCTCGTCACAGTACTAATTGCAGTACTCACCTGTTGAAGTTTCTTTTTCCTTTTGCGAGTTCATTGGGACTTTATATTCACCGTTTAATTTTATTTTTACCTCATCACGCATGTTAATATATTTCACTTGTGATTATCAGATTCACAACATTCAACTGTGGACTTTATTGACTTATTTGTTTATTTGAATATTGGCATTATGTGTATATTAGTGATGTTTATTTGATAAGTTTCACACCACTTAGTGATTTTATTTTCACATCACCAGCATATATCACATATGTTTGCTTTAGTTTTCTTGGTTTAGCCTTGTTTTTCCTTTTATCATTTAATTTGGCGCTGCACCATTTACATACTAAATTATAGTTTAAAAACATTCTCAAAAGGAATAATGGAAGGTATTTGCCATGATTTGGAAAATCCAATGATATTACAGTGGGGACAGAAAGTATTCAGACCCCCTTAAATTTTTCACTCTTTGTTATATTGCAGCCATTTGCTAAAATCATTTAAGTTCATTTTTTTTCCTCATTAATGCACACACAGCACCCCATATTGACAGAAAAACACAGAATTGTTGACATTTTTGCAGATTTATTAAAAAAGAAAAACTGAAATATCACATGGTCCTAAGTATTCAGACCCTTTGCTGTGACACTCATATATTTAACTCAGGTGCTCTCCATTTCTTCTGATCATCTTTGAGATGGTTCTGCACCTTCATTTGAGTCCAGCTGTGTTTGATTATACTGATTGGACTTGATTAGGAAAGCCACACACCTGTCTATATAAGACCTTACAGCTCACAGTGCATGTCAGAGCAAATGAGAATCATGACATCAAAGGAATTGCCTGAAGAGCTCAGAGACAGAATTGTGGCAAGGTACAGATCTGGTCAAGGTTACAAAAAATTTCTGGTGCACTTAAGGCTGCTAAGAGCACAGTGGCCTCCATAATCCTTAAATGGAAGACGTTTGGGATGACCAGAACCCTTCCTAGAGCTGGCCGTCCGGCCAAACTGAGCTATCGGGGGAGAAGAGCCTTGGTGAGAGAGGTAAAGAAGAACCCAAAGAGCACTGTGGATGAGCTCCAGAGATGCAGTAGGAAGATGGGAGAAAGTTGTAGAAAGTCAACCATTACTGCAGCCCTCCATCAGTCGGGCTTTATGGCAGAGTGGCCCGACAGAAGTCTCTCTTCAGTGCAAGACACATAAAAGTCCACATGGATTTTGCTAAAAAACACCTGAAGGGCTACAAGATGGTGAGGAACAAGATTCTCTGGTCTGATGAGACCAAGTAAGAACTTTTTGGCCTTAATTCTAAGCGGTATGTGTGGTGAAAACCAGGCACTGCTAATCACCTGTCCAATACAGTCCCAACAGTGAAGCATGGTGGTGGCAGCATCATGCTGTGGGGGTGTTTTTCAGCTGCGGGGACAGGATGACTGGTTGCAATCGAGGGAAAGATGAATGTGGCCAAGTACAGGGATATCCTGGACGAGAACCTTCTCCAAAGTGCTCAGGACCTCAGACTGGGCTGAAGGTTTACCTTCCAACAAGACAATGACCCTAAGTACACAGCTAAAATAACAAAGGAGTGGCTTCACAACAACTCTGTGACTGTTCTTGAATGACCCAGCCAGATCCCTGACTTAAACCCAATTGAGCATCTCTGGAGAGACCTAAAAATGGCGGTCCACCAATGTTTACCATCCAACCTGACAGAACTGGAGAGGATCTGCAAGGAGGAATGGCAGAGGATCCCCAAATCCAGGTGTAAAAAACTTGTTGCATCTTTCCCAAAAAGACTCATGGCTGTATTAGATCAAAAGGGTGCTTCTACTAAATACTGAGCAAAGGGTCTGAATACTTAGGACCATGTGATATTTCAGTTTTTCTTTTTTAATAAATCTGCAAAAATGTCAACAATTCTGTGTTTTTCTGTCAATATGGGGTGCTGTGTGTACATTGAGGAAAAAAATGAACTTAAATGATTTTAGCAAATGGCTGCAATATAACAAACAGTGAAAAATTTAAGGGGGTCTGAATACTTTCCGTCCCCACTGTAATTATATAATGATATATTTTTTCAGTCACCTCCTCTAGGGATAGAATAGACCCTATCAAATGTGCAAAATGAAATCCCTGAGAGCACTTATTCCCTTTAATTTGAATTGAAACACCACTTCTTCACTGCTTGCTTGCTGATGCAGGTAGTCAACCCCTCGAATGGTTAGAATATGTTTCCCCCACCATGTCCTCCCTCATGCGCCCTGTGGTGACATTTGAGCTAGCAGGAGAAACAATAGCATGTGGAGGGGCAGCAAGTATCTCAAACACTAAGAAGTGTGGAATATAGGCAGTGGCAGGGGAACAGAGAACAAACAATCATTTAAACAACAATTTTGAATTGATTGCTGATGTATGAGACATACAGTATGATTGGAAAATGTAGCTTTAAATGACGACTTGAGCAATCATAATCAACAGATCCATATCAGGTGCTTAACAGTTTACATGGTTATCTACTGGAAGTTACATTTTGGATAATGACAAGTATTGCAGAACATAAATATATTTTGCTTTACTCTACAACAAATCTTTTTGCTTCATCATAATAACTTTTCTCCAATTTATCCTTCAGGGATGACGTTTTTTATATATAATTTATGGTATGTTTGTAACATATCCAGAAATCGATCCATCCTCCAAAAGCAGATGCCAGTGTTTGTATAAGATTTTCTGTACAGCTTCATGCTGCCTGGAGATAATTTAATCATTTTTTTGCCCGGAAAGTCTTTCTCTCTGTATTTTGGCAGTTATGCATTTGTTTAAATTATTTTTGCTCTTAGCCCTACAAATGTCCTTATCTTGATATCCCCTAGCTAGCCAAGGTGCCCCGCTTCGACTTCAAAATCATGGTCACATGTGCAAATTCCTACTTTAAATCTTGGCCAATAGGGGTTCTGGAAATTCGAAAAGCAGAAATTTTAGAAGTATATGTGAATTTCACTTAAGACCCCTTTCACACTCCCCTCCCCTCCACAACTACCCGCCAGCATGACGTTGGTGGAAGTGACGGCTGTGCCCTTATAGGCTTCATCCGGGGCATCTGTTTCACAATAGTGGCGTTATCTGTTCATACTGGTTTATTCTATGTATCACTCTGGATTTTAGGGTTCTATGCACTAGTTTCAGGTAAAATGAATGAATATTCGCTTTCCTAACACCGAACCGCCTCTCCACCAATCAGGTGCTCGAGTCTGTTACTCGTCGCCTGATTGGCTGAAACGACCTATCAGGCGTCCAATCACAGGAGAGGATGGGAGGAGAGGACAGGAGAAGAAGACATCGAGGACATCGCTCGCCACCCGCCGCCACCGGTTGCCCCTCCGAGCCAGGGTAGGTGCCGGGCAGATGGCGGGTGGGGGGGGCACAGTGGCAGCATTTGATGGGCACAGAGGGAGAATTTGATGGGGCATAGTGGGAGCATTTGATGGCACAGTGGGAGCATTTGATGGCACTGTGGCAGTGTTTGATGGGCACAGTGGCAGAGTTTGCTAGGCACAGTATCTGCGTTTGATGGGCACAGTGGCGGCGTTTGATGGGCACAGTTGCGGCGTTTGATGGCACAGTGGCTGCGTTTGATGGCACAGTGGCTGCCTTTGATAGGCACAGTGCCTTTGTTTGATGGGCACAGTGGCGGCAATTGGTGAGCACAGTGGCTGCTTTTGATGGCACAGTGGCTGCGTTTGATGGTACAGTGGTTGCATTCTATGTTACAGTGGCTGCGTTTGATGGCACAGTGGCTGCGTTTCATGGTACAGTGGCTGCATTTGATGGTACAGTAGCTGCGTTTGATGGCACAGTGGTTTTGTTTGATGGGCATAGTGAGGCTGCAATTGATGGGGTTTTTTTTCAGAATTTTTTGTTTGTTTGCACCCCCCAAAAAAATTTTGAGCACCAACTGCCACTGGATTTTGGAAAAGGTTCCTCTACTACCTTTGTGCAATTCCAGTGCAATATTGGCCCCATAGAATAAACAAACCTTATCAAAGTTACATCCAAGTAGCACTACTGAATCACACTGAAAGTTGGATAAAAATTGTATCTCAGCAGTGTGAAAGTCTAGGCAAAAACTAACTAACTCTAATCTTACTCTATGCCACATTCTAAAATGAATCTATCTAGCCATGTAAAGCAAAAATCGCTGTACTTACCTGTTCTGCAGCAGTTCTGGTCCGGTCTCCAGCAGCAGAAGCTCTGTGCAGGAGAGAACTGACAACAGCTGTGAAATGCCTGGGAAGTTACATCACCCATAGAGTTACTATGGGGCTTCCGTTGTCGGCTGCCTATCCTGCACACACCCACACACTGTAGCCGCTGCTGACAGCTCAGCGTGGGCCAGGACTGGAGCAGTTGCAGAACAGGTAAGTACACAGATTTTTGCTTTAGGCTGGGTTCACACTAGTACACCATGAGAGTCGTACCACTTTGGATCCGACTTTGCCCTGCGACTTGACGTCGGACATGCGTCCAACTTCAATGTACAGGGATCCGACTTTTATCCCCAACAATACCAGACACTGTGTCTGGTATGACTCTCTGGGGGAACTCCACGCACAATGTAAAAAAAACAGCATGGGTTCCCCTTTTCAAGAACATACCAGGCCCTTTGGTCTGGTATGGATATTCAGGGGAACCCCTATGCCGAAAAACCAGATCCTTATTCGAGCACACAACCCGGCAGGTCAGGAAAGGGGGTGGGGACGAGCGAGCGGCCCCCCTCCTGAGCCGTACCAGGCCACATGCCCTCAACATGGGGGGTGGGTGCCTTGGGGCAGGGGGGCCCTGTTCCCCCCACCCCAAAGCACCTTGTCCCCATGTTGATGAGGACAAGGGCCTTTTCCCGACAACCATGGCCATTGGATGTCGAGGTCTGCGGGCAGGTGGCTTATCAAATAACAAAGGGGCCCTCAGATCCCGGCCCCCCACCCATTTAATGTACCCCATGAGTATGGGGTACATTGTACCCCTACCCACTCACCTAGAAAAAAATGTCAAAAATAAAACACATTACACATATTTTTAAAGTAATTTATTAAGGCAGCTCCGTCGTCTCTTCCGATCTCTTCACCCCTCACTGGCTCTTCTGCCTCTACTGCTGACGCCTTCTCCCCTCTCTGGGTTTTCTCTGCTCTCCGCTGATGTCTTCTAGCCCTCTCTGGTTCTTCTCACTCTGTCTGCTGTCTTCTGCCTCTGCTGGGTCTTCTCCAATATCTTCTCGCTCTTTTGCTGGGTCTCCGGATGACCTTACAGGGTGACCCCGCCCCATGCCAATATAAGTAGTGGCACACCGCGCACCCGGCATTAGAGCGGGAGGGAGCGTCGAGTCAACATCGGAAGAAGAACAGAGGGAGAAGACAACGGAGAAGACCGGGCAAATGAGCGAGCAAAAGAGCAAGAAGACAGCAGGAGGAGACCCAGCAGAAGACAGCAGACAGAGGGAGAAGAACCGGGGAGAGGGTAGAAGAGCTGAAGAGGGGAGAAGAACTGGCAGAGGCAGAAGACATCAGCGGAGGAGGCAGAAGAGCCGGAGAGGGAAGCTTAATAAATTAATTAAAAAACCTGTGTACTGTGTCTTATTTTTGACATTATTTTTTTAGGTGAATGGGTAGGGGTACAATGTACCCCATACTCATTCACATAGAGTGGGGGGTGGGATCTGGGGGCCCCCTTGTTAAAGTGGGCTACCAGATTCCGATAAGTCCCCACCCGCAGACCCCGACAACCAACGGTCAGGGTTATCGGGAAGAGGCCCTTGTCCTCATCAACACGGGGACAAGGTGCTTTGGGGTGGGGGGGTGCAGGCCCCTCCTGCCCCAAAGCACTCACCCCCCCATGTTGAGGGCATGCGGCCTGGTACGGTTCAGGAGGGGGCGTCCCCACCCCCTTTCCTGACCTGCCCGGGTGCGTGCTTGGATAAGGGTCTGGTATGGATTTTGGGGGAACGCCATTTTTACCCTTAAAAACCATACCAGACTGAAGGGCCTGGTATGCTCTTGGGGGGGAATCCATGCCATTTTTTTTTTTTATTTGGCATGGAGTTCCCCTTCAAGATCATCAAAGCACAAGTTGCATGCCAAAGTAATATCAGTCAAGACGGCGATCCGACTTTGATCCAACTTCAGTGATATTCTATGGGCTGAAGTAGGATCAAAGTTGGACCGTCTTGTATCGGACCAGTTAAGATGGCTCCCATAGGGAAACATTGATTTTTACACGTCATGCGATATGAGCTCCCAATGTCGGAGCGTTTGTCGTACCAGTGTGAACCCGGCCTCACAGGGATAGATAGATCTGTCTGAGAATGTAGCATAGAGTAGGATTAGAGTTATGCTGGCCATACACTACACGAAAAATCGGCTGAACCCATTTTCGAAAAACGAACATTCGGCCATGAGCGCAAACGATAGTGCCATCATGAATCGTTCAGTGGACATAAATGAATGCATCTTTTGTTCATTTTTTTTACATATACCTAGTGCAGACAGTTCGGACGGGAAACACATTAACCTATCAATTTATCGTTCGTTCGGCAGAAAATTCCCAAACTTGTCCTTCGTTTTTTCGGCTTAAAAAAGTCCCAATGATTATCGATTTTGTGTCCATTAACTGGCTGAAAAACTAACGAACTGTCCAAAAGACTGAATTTCGGCCGATTTTTCGTATAGTGTATGGCCAGCATTAGTTCATTTTTGCCTAAACTTCCAATTTAAGATTCTCAACTCCTTTCGTAAATCAACCTAATTGTTTTTGTATTTGTATCAAGAAATTGAGCAACTAAACACAGAAATGAAATACTCCACTGTGAAATACAGCACACACTATTGAAAAACTTCAGAGAGCACTATACCAGTCAATTAAAATCCTAAACAAATGTAAAATGAATAAAAGACAATATCTAATCCCTTTATGAGCTTAGCAAATTATAAGGGAATTAAAATGGCTTCAGTGAAAATATCTCAGCTGTGTCCTTATTAAGCCATTTGCCAACTAATGCTAACATCTGTCACATCACATTTCTGAAAGTCAAAGATGTCTTCAGTAGAGGGGAGATTACAAAAGCAAAGAATCTCCTCCATACAGTATTATACAGGAGAAATAGATGCTGATTCAGTTAGTGAGAGAGACAGACAGCAAAAGTGATTGAAAGAAAAGGAAAGGAAGAGATGTAAAAGTGAGCATCAAAGAGAGAGAAAAATGATAGAAATCCTTCTTACATGAGGGGAAAGACTGTGAAAGAGGAAGAAAAATAGAAAAGGGGATACAATGAAGGTGAGAAAAGAAGGTGATCAGCTTAAAGTGATTTGAAAGTCTTGTTTTTTTTCTCTCTAGAAATAACAAACAAGTTATACTTACCTCCTCTGTGTAGTAGATTTGCATAGATCCTCCTCTTATCCGATTCCTCTTTGCTGCTCCTGGCCCCTCCCTCCTGCCAAGTGCCCCCACAACAAGCAGCTTGCTATGGGGGGCACCTGAGCTGAGTCACAGCTCCCTGTGTCCATTCAGACACAGAGCTGTGTCCCGTCCCTGCCCCCTCTCTCTTCTGATTGGCTTTGATTGACAGCAACGGGAACCAATGGTGCCGCTGCTGTGTCTCAGCTAATCAGGAGGGACAGTCTCAGATGTCTGAGACTCTTGTGGACAGCGCTGGAGAGAGATAGGGCTCAGGTAAGTATTAGGGGGTGCTGGTGCGACTGCTGCCCACAGAAGGCTTTTTATCCTTCTGACTTTACAACTCCTTTAAAGCAGTGTTTAACCCAAAAACAAACATTTATTATGTTACCATTTCTTAGATGTGATGGCTGCATTATTTTCTTTTTTAGGCTTTCTTCCTTCTATTTTTACCTGGTGATCCAGCCTTTCTTCCAGATGCATCAGTTACAGGGATGAGATAAACCTTTTAATGTTGGTGCTTACAATGATTACCTTTATTTATCCATGTAAAATTTTTATCTCAGAATGAAAAAAATATTTACTATAACTGATTATAAAGTTTTAGCTAGAGTTTGACAAATTGTTATTTAAAACTGCTAGCACATCTAACACTCCCCTCCCCCAAGACTAATAATGCTGCTGTCTGCTGTGTCCCCTGTTTAGCACACTAATACAGGAGGTGTGTCAATTGCCAGAACTCCAGGTGAAAACAGAGGAAAAAAGCCTAAAACAGAAAACGCTGCAAAAAAAGAAAGAAGGTACGCTGCAATTAGGGTTGCCACTTGTCCGGGATTCACGCGGACAATTCGGGTTTTGAATAGTGTGTCCGGGTTTCAGGCCCCCTGAAACCCGGACACAATATTCATAATGGAAACCCGGACACAATATTCATAATGGAAACCCGGACACAATATTCATAATGGAAACCCGGACACAATATACATAATGGACTGCGGCTCCCCAAGTAACCGAGTACCACAACCGCCGAGTGCATAGTGGTGTGCACAGGACCCATCCCCATACATAAACAGGAGAGGAGAGAGGGCTTGATCTGCTCCTCCTCCTCCCACCCCTACAACTCTGTCTGCCCACGCACACTCCAATCCCCGGTGTTCTGGTTCTCTGGAAAGGGATGTGTGGGCTGAAGTTCAGCAACCGGCAGATACATCATGGATGAAAGGTGTCGATACCTGAGCCTCCATCCTTGGGTGAGTGAGCTCACCATCCAATGTCTGTGACTGAAGTCTCCTCCCCACCCTCCCTTCTCTCTCTTGCCTCCGAGCGAGTGAATACAACAAGGTAAGAGGGACTCAGATGTAAAGGATGGCCCTGTGGACTCTGATGAAAGGGGGTATTTGGGAAGCCTGATTTAAGGGGAAATGCTGGCAACTCTGATGTAAGTGGGAGGTTTGGTGAGCAGAAACCCCCTTACATCAGAGTTCTCCTTTACACCAGAGTCCACAGCATTCCCCCTTAAAAAAAATAATTAGCTGTGAGCTGCTAAAGTGCATACATCCCAACATTTTGAGATGGGAATGAGAGACACCTACTAGCAAACGTATGTAGGCATAGGACACACCCCCCTGCCACACCCCCTTTAAGGAGGATTAACCAAAAACAAGAGGTTAATTAAATCCACAAGGACTTTTTTTTTTACCACTACTATTCCTTTATATTGGCTTTAAAAATGTACAAATGCAGCAATTTAGAAATTGGAGGAAAGGTTTAGCACTGGGAAACACTTTTTGAAAGATAAAAAGTGCATTTTATATACAACTATATAGATCAGACCAGAATGAGGGACAAATGAGGAGGAATGAGGGACAGAGTGACATTGCTCCAAATCAGGAACAGTCCCTTGAAATCAGGGACAGCCCCTCGAAATCAGGGACAGTCCCTCCAAATCAGGGACAGTTGTGAGCTATGAAAGTGTTCGGGTTTGGCTTGAAGAAAAGGTGGCAACCCTAGCTGCAATATATTCCATTTTTGTTTTTTTGGAAAGTAGACATTCTAAAGCAGGTATCACTAAATAGCGGACCGTGGGCCAAATGTGATCCGTGTCACTTTCTCATGCGGCCCGCTGTGGTACCGCCATTTAGGAGTCGACAGCGGGAGGCAGGACAGTTCAGGATGGAGGGCAGAGCTGCCGAGGTTAGCAAGCAGGTGATTGGCTGCTAGGATGAAGGGCAGTCCTAGCAACCAATCACTATCTTGCAGCACCCGCACTCTATCCAGACATGCTGTACCTCCCTCCTATCTCTGCTCTGTGTAAAGTAAGACAGCGAGGGAGGGGGAGAAGTTACAGGGAATGAGGACACTAATGTGACAGGCTGAAAAGTTGTGAGAATGTGTGTGCTGAGGACAGTGATATTTGGGGCTGATGACATTAAAGTTGGGGGAACTGAGGACTGTGAAGTGGGGGGGGCTGAGGACTGTGAAGTGGGGGAGCTGAGAACTGTGAAGTGGGGGGGCTTAGGACTGTGAAGTGGGAAGGGGCTGAGGACTGTGAAGTGGGGGGCTGTGAAGTGGGAAGGGGCTGAGAACTGTGAAGTGGGGGGGGCTGAGGACTGTGAAGTGGTGGTGCTGAGGACTGTGAAGTGGGAAGGAGCTGAGGACTGTGAAGTGGGGGGGCTGTCAAATGGGAAGGGGCTGAGGACTGTGAAGTGACAGGACTGAGGAATGTGAAGTGGGGGGGGGGCTGAGGACTATGAAGCGGGTGAGCTGAGGACTATGAAGTGGAGGAGCTGAGGACTGTGAAGTGGGGAAGCTGAGGACTGTGAAGTGGGGGGCTGAGGACTGTGACATGGGGGGGTTGATGACTGTGAAGTGGGGGAGCTGAGGATTGTGAAGTAGGGGGGCTGAGGACTATGAAGTGGAGGGGGGCTGAGGACTGTGAAGTGTGGGGGAGTGGGCTGAGGACTGTGAAGTTGAAAGGGGCTGAAGCCTGTGAAGTGGGAAGGGGCTGAGGACTGTCAAATGGGGGGAGATGAGGACTGTGAAGTGGGGGGGCTGAGGACTGTGAAGTGCGAAGGGGCTGAGGACTGCGAAGTGGGAAGGGGCTGAGGACTGTGAAATGGGGGGAGCTGAGGACTGTGAAGTGGGGGGCTGAGGACTGTGAAGTGGGAAGGGGCTGAGGACTGTGAAATGGGAGGAGCTGAGGACTGTGAAGTGGGAAGGGGCTGAGGACTGTGAAGTGGGGGAGCTGAGGACTTTGAAGGGGGGGGGGCTGAGGACTGTGAAGTGGGAAGGGGCTGAGGACTGTGAAGTGGGGGAACTGAGGACTGTGATGTGGTGGGCTGAGGACATTAAATTGGGGGGACCTGAAGACTGTAATGTGGGAGCGGGGCTGAGGTCATTAAAGTGAGGGCTGAGGACTGTAATGTGAGGTGACTGAGGACTGGACTGTAATTTGGGGGGGGCTGGGGTCATTAGGGCGGGGAGCTGAGGACTGTAATGTGGGGGGGGCTGAGGAGACATTAAATTGGGGGGAGCTGAAAACATTAAAGTGGGGGCTGAGGACTGTAATGTGAGGGGACTGGTGATTGTAATGCAGAGGGTGCTGATGACAGTACTGTGAGGGAGGGGGCTAAGGTCATTAAAGTGGGGGTCTAAGGACTGTAATGTGGGGGGGTCTGAGGACATTAAATTGGGGGTAATGTAAAAAGGGGCAGAGGACAGTAATGTGGAGTGGGGGTTGATGTCAAGGAAGTGTGAGAAGGGGTGGAGGGGGATGAAGTAAAGGGGGACCCGAGGACACTCATCAAGAGGGGATTTTGATGTGAAGTGGTGGGCTGAGGACTGTGAAGTGGGAAGGAGCTGTGGACTGTGAAGTGGGGGAGCTGTGAAGTGGGAAGGGCTGAGGACTATGAAGTGGGGGGGCTGGGGAATGTGAAGTGGGAGGCTGAGGACTATGAAGTGGGGAAGCTGAGGACTATGAAGTGGAGGAGCTGAGGACTGTGACGTGGGGAGGCTGAGGACTGTGAAGTGGGGGGCTGAGGACTGTGATGTGGGGGGGTTGAGGACTGTAAAGTGGGGGAGCTGAGGACTGTGAAGTGGGGGGGCTGAGGACTGTGAAGTGGAGGGGGGCTGAGGACTGTGAAGTGGGGGGGAGCTGAGGACTGTGAAGTGTGGGGTGGTGGGCTGAGGACTGTGAAGTGGGAAGGGGCTGAGGACTGTGAAGTGGGAAGGGGCTGAGGAGTGTGAAATGAGGGGAGCTGAGGACTGTGAAGTGGGAGGGCTGAGGACTGTGAAGTGGGAAGGGGCTGAGGACTGTGAAATGGGGGAGCTGAGGACTGTGAAGTGGGGGGCTGAGGACCGTGAAGTGGGAAGGGGCTGAGGACTGTGAAATGGGGGAACTGAGGACTGTGAAGTGGGGGGCTCAGGACTGTGAAGTGGGAAGGGGCTGAGGACTGTGAAGTGGGGGAGCTGAGGACTGTGAAGTGGCTGAGGAATGTGAAGTGGGGGGGCTGAGGACTATGAAGTGGGGGAGCTGAGGACTATGAAGTGGAGGAGCTGAGGACTGTGAAGTGGGGGAGCTGTGGACTGTGAAGTGAGGGGCTGAGGACTGTGACGTGGGGGGTAGAGGATTGTGAAGTGGGGGAGCTGAGGACTGTGAAGTGGGGGGGCTGAAGACTGTGAAATGGGAAGGGGCTGAGGAGTGTGAAATGGGGGGAGCTGAGGACTGTGAAGAGGGGGGGGCTGAGGACCTGTGAAGTGGGAAGGGGCTGAGGACTGTGAAATGGGGGAGCTGAGGACTGTGAAGTGGGGGGGCTGAGGACCGTGAAGTGGGAAGGGGCTGAGGACTGTGAAATGGGGGAACTGAGGACTGTGAAGTGGGGGGCTCAGGACTGTGAAGTGGGAAGGGGCTGAGGACTGTGAAGTGGGGGAGCTGAGGACTGTGAAGTGGCTGAGGAATGTGAAGTGGGGGGGCTGAGGACTATGAAGTGGGGGAGCTGAGGACTATGAAGTGGAGGAGCTGAGGACTGTGAAGTGGGGGAGCTGAGGACTGTGAAGTGAGGGGCTGAGGACTGTGACGTGGGGGGTTGAGGACTGTGAAGTGGGGGAGCTGAGGACTTTGAAGTGGGGGGCTGAGGACTGTGAAGTGGAGGGGGGCTGAGGACTGTGAAGTGGGGGGAGCTGAGGACTATGAAGTGTGGGTTGGTGGGCTGAGGACTGTGAAGTGGGAAGGGGCTGAGGACTGTGAAGTAGGAAGGGGCTGAGGACTGTGAAATGGGGGGAGATGAGGACTGTGAAGTGTGGGTTGGTGGGCTGAGGACTGTGAAGTGGGAAGGGGCTGAGGACTGTGAAATGGGAAGGGGCTGAGGACTGTGAAGTGGGAAGGAGCTGAGGACTGTGAAATGGGGGGAGCTGAGGACTGTGAAGTGGGGGGCTGAGGACTGTGAAGTGGGAAGGGGCTGAGGACTGTGAAATGGGGGGAGCTGAGGACTGTGAAGTGGGGGGGCTGAGGACTGTGAAGTGGGAAGGGGCTGAGGACTGTGAAGTGGGAAGAGGATGAGGACTGTGAAGTGGGGGAGCTGAGGACTGTGAAGTGGGGGGCTGAGGACTGTGAAGTGAGAAGGGGCTGAGGACTGTGAAGTGGGGAGCTGAGGACTGTGATGTGGTGGGCTGAGGACATTAAAGTGGGGGGACCTGAAGACTGTAATGTGGGCAGGGGGCTGAGGTCATTAAAGTGAGGGCTGAGGACTGTAATGTGAGGGGACTGAGAACTGGACTGTAATGTGGGGGGGGGGGGCTGGGGTCATTATAGTTGGGAGCTGAGGACTGTAATGTGAGAAGACAGAGGACTGTAATGTGTGTGTGTGTGTGTGGGGGGCTGAGGTCATCAGGGTGGGGAGCTGAGGACTGTAATGTGGGGGGGGCAGAGGACATTAAATTGGGGGAGCTGAAGACATTAAAGTGGGGGCCGAGGACTGTAATGTGAGGGGACTAATGATTGTAATGTGGAGGGTGCTGATGACAGTACTGTGAGGGAGGGGGCTGAGGTCATTAAAGTGGGGACCTGAGGACTGTAATGTGGGGGGGCTGAGGACATTAAATTGGGGTGGGGTAATGTAAAAAGGGGCAGAGGACAGTAATGTGGAGTGGGGGTTGATGTCAAGGAAGTGTGAGAACACTGCTGTAAAAGAGGTGGAGGGGGATGATGTAAAGGGGGACCCGAGGACATTCATCAAGAGGGGATCTTGATGTGAAGGGGGAGAGGACTGTGATGTGTATTGGGGACCGAGGACACTGATGTAAGAATGGGTTCAGATCTGTGTATGTGCATAAGGTGCACATTTTTGGGTAGGTCAGCCCATTTTAATGGGCTGCACTACCCGCGAGACACACGGAGAAAGAAGTTGTTGACCTTTATTTTCCAAAATCATGCCGCACCAAGCTGCATGGTGCTGCAGGAACATTCGGTTTGGCACATGCGAAAATGCACCACTGGTACCGATATGATATCCGGACCTTTGCTGGAAGAAATTTTTACTGACCGGACCTCAGTGAATTTTAATTAAATAGACCTGGTCTAAAGCATTCAGTAAGAGGCATGGCAAGTTTTTTGAAATTGTAATTTTTTGTCACTTTTACATACTGTCACCAGTGAGGTACAGCATCATCATATGACTGGTGTGGCGGTGATCAGGGATACTTACTGGTTGATTTACTAAAACTGGAGAGTGCAAAATCTGGTGCAGCTGTGCACTGAAACCAATCAGCTTCTAAACTCAGCTTGTTTAATAAGGCTTTGACAAAAATAAACCTGGAAGCTGATTGATTTCTATTCAGAGCTGCACCAGATTTTGCACTCTCCAGTTTTAGTAAATCAATCCCACAATTTTTTATTTCAATTTTTTAAAACAATTTCTTTTTTTTTTGCATCCTGACATCAGAGTAGTTCATTGTTACCAAGTTGGTGCTGGTGCTGGAGGATTTTTTTTTGGGGGGGGGCGTGGGTGGCCCCCTCCAGGTCCAAACTCACCCTACAACGGAGCTCCCCTGGACTGTCTAACACCGCAGCTTCTGTCTTCACCCGGTCTTCTTTCCGGGTTCTGAATGGCCGGGAAGCCAGAAGCTGATGCCAATTCGCTGGCATCGCAGGGTGGGAGGTCAATATAAAACTGGCCAATTGGGGCCTCGGGATGTGGTCACGTCCCTGTGAGGGGGGCAATGGACCTGGTAGAAACCTATTGGTCCGGTGCTCCACACAGTGCATGGCCGCACAAATTGGGTGAGCTGGGGGGCAGCGCCCCTGCGCCACTTGTGGACCAGCCGCCACTGATTGTCACCATACTGCCATTGTGACAATGGCACAACTCTGGGGGGATGATCTGGGATTTCTTTACACTGCTATTGCTTATACAGTGATGATCACTGTATAAGCAATAGCTTTGGCTGTCATGAATGGATTTCCTCATGTAGTACCATGTGATTGCTTTGGGCCAAGTAATAGTAAGCAAGTTGTTTGTGATTGGAAAGCTATTCATGACAGCTTGTTTACATTGTTTTCATGTGACCAATTATAGCGATCACATGATACCCAGTTACTGGTTATCGGTAACAGCAGTCACGGGGGGGGGGGCTGCGTGCCCCAGCGGGCGCACAGCATGCTCCTAAATTGCAGCAGGGTCAATCAAATATATATATACATGATTGAGCCTGCCTTTGTATACCTCGCCACAGTATATCTGCAGGAGTGGGGCGTCAAGTGGTTAAGAATAAAGGGAATCCCTGTTGTTTGTTTACAAGAGGAAGAAAAGTGGCTGAAGTTGTCATTTGCTGGCAATTTAACCCCTTCCCACTGACTGTACACATATATATGGCCTCACAGAAGTGGGTCTAAGGCCCCTTTGAGACCTGCGGATCCGTATTTAGCCATCCGCTTGCTCAGCGGGGATCGCTTCTTTGATCCCCGCTGAGCCGGCGGATGACAAGTCTGTCTCTGCGCTCTGTGCAGGGACGGACCTGTCAGAGAGAGACCGCTCTCTTCTATGGGGGATTGGATGATTACAGACCACCTGTCCGTTTTCATCCGATCCGCCAGATGAATGGAAAATAGGACATCCATCCGTCTGGATTTTGCGGAGCTGATTGGATCGGGGCGGATCGGATGTCAGCGGACATGTCGCCACTGCTATCCGTCGCTCCATAGAGCTGTATGGACTGTATGGAGAGACTGTTCAGATCCGCCTGAAAAACTGACAGGGATCTGAACGGTCTGCACATGTGAAAGGGGCCTTAATCTGTGGGGCCACATACATGCATACTTGTGTTTGTGTTGAGAGCACCGGGTCCAGTACTATTGATCTGGAACTGGGAGGCCTGGTTCCCTATCATCTGATTGCTGTGACTGACTATTAGAGTGATCAGTCACAGTATGGCCCACTCTGTTTTCAACTCTTTAATGGAGAAAAAGATACATTGTATCATGGTCCTCATGGTCAGGTCATGTTAGAGCCCTTTCACACTGGGGCGGTTTGCAGGCGCTATTGCGCTAATAATAGCGCCTGCAAACCGACCCGAAAGTGCCGCTGCTTGCATTTCAGTGTGAAAGTCCCGACACCGCACCCCGCCCCAGTGTGAAAGGGCTCTAAGAAGGAAAGGTCATGGTTACAGGTGAGAATGAGAATGCCCTGTACAAAATGTAGTATTGTTTGTGGTTTAAAATAAGAGAATGCAGTGAGCAATTTTTAGATAACCTTTGCTAACTATGGATTAAGATGGAACAGTTTGTAAATAACCAAATGGCTACACTTTGTAAGTATGTTTATATATGACTAGTATCTTCAAATTTATCACTTTGTGGGACTGTAAATTGTTAATCAAAATTGACTGTAAATTGTTAATTGTTGCAGATTATATTTCTGTGTATCTAAACCTACTAGATATAAAACATAGTTTATATTACCCTCCACTTAATTCCCCCCCCCCCTTTTTTTGTAACTATCAACCCCTTATTTGCACATAGTCTTAAAATGTTAGCTACACTATGCATCATTTACTCCTATTAGCATATCTTGAAAATGCCCATCTATTTTTATCTTTTAATCTATTTTCTCTATATTATACTATAACTCTCCTCTTGCTTATATTTTCGCTGCACTAGTTGAAATCAATATAATGTGCTTGAAAAGTGTTTTTGCCATATTTTATGGATTTTTAAAAAGGATGTAGTGCAACAGTGACATGTGTGAACACTGCAAAATAATGCCAGACTAACAGTAAATGATTAAAATTAGCACAAATACATTTTTATTGGTGGATAATAAAAGCTATGTTTTTATATCCAGCGGGTTAAGATATAGGGAAATATGATGCACATGATATTCTATACTGAAGTCTGACAAAAAAAAAAAAATCTTCAGCTATTGCATTCTGCTATGTCTCACATTTGGAGGACAGCCTTTCAGGCATGAATTATAATGGTCAGATCTAATTCCAATATGTGCAAAGAGTTATTGTTTCCACATTTTTTGTTGCACACAATATTCAAGAGCTTGGTGGACAGATGTTTGTGACATGTCCCCTTATAAAAGTCAAACGCAGTAGCTATAGTTAACAAAACAGGACATGCAATAGTAATAAACGTAGCTAAACAAGGACATAAACAAAACTGAATTTGTTTCATCTATTTTTACATAAAGACCTATGCATATTAAAGTGCGATACACAAATGAGGGCAGTAAAACATGTTTACTGGCTTTAGTTCAATTATCTATGTAAAGTATATGTAAAGTGGATTTTTTTTTAGCTCTGGATAAAGAAGTATTAGACCTGCTGTCAAGTTTATTGTGATTGGTGTTGCCAGTGGGGACCTCCAGCCACCCCCACCCTTTCTCATTTGTCCAGGATACCATTATCACAGAGACAGAATATAATGGGAGATTCAAAATTTTAAAAATGTTTACAGCAAGAAGTTAGGATAAGTCATTCAATGGAAACAAATGTTCCAGTGACAACTGCCTAAGACTGGAATTACCCTCAATTTGGAGAGATTTCCCCTCATTTTCTCTTGCGTTTGTCTCCCCATTGGAACACAGACATAAAAAAACTAACAAGAGTTTTAACCCTTCCCTACTCTGTCGAAATTAAAAAAAAAAAAAGAGTTTTGGTTGCACATAACTTTCACAGCGCAGTTTCAAAGTGTATCACTGTACTTTACACTTATGCCCCGTACACACGGTCGGATTTTCTGATGGACATTGTCCGATCGGAGCGTGTTGTCGTAAATTCCGACCGTGTGTGGGCTCCATCGGACATTTTCCATCGGATTTTCCGACATACAAAGTTGGACAGCAGGAGATAAAATTTTCCGACAACAAAATCCGATCTCGTCAATTCCGACCGTGTGTGGCCTGTTTCGACGCACAAAGTGCCACGCATGCTCAAAAGAAATTCCGACACGGGACAGCTCGTTCTGGTAAACTTAGCGTTCGTAATGGATACAGCACTTTCGTCACGCTGCAATGTTCAAAATGGTTTAATACAGCGCACTCTCTTCTTCTTTATAATGTGACAAGAATTAAGTAGTTTTGCTGCTCATATTCACACACACTTCTCACAAACTTCTTTCGTTACTATTTATCGGGATTCCCTCAATATATTTTGATTTCTCACATCTGACAACATATTTTTTTTATTTTTTTGACTTTAATGTAGAATCTTTTTTAGTGTTTCTCTTTTTTAATATTTTTTTTTGGTGATTTTGATTTGTACTCCTGAAAATGTTTGCGTGTTTTTTGTGACAAGTTCCCACAACACCATTGATATGTTGTTCTATTTAATCTGTAGGAGATTGTTTGGTGTTGTTGTCCCTTATTAATTTCACATTGTACTTTAGAAATGTACCTGAATCGTCACCAACAAACTGTCCTTTTTTTGATGAAAACACACACAGGAGAGTAGAATTTACCTAAAAATATTTTATTAAGGGGTCACAACTATAAACAAAGAGGGAGGCAACGCTGGAGAAACTGCAGAAGTGGGCAAAGCCTTGGACCCCCAGGGCAGACATCAATTATTTAAAAGCAAAATTGGTGGCCTGAGGAGTCCATATCTAAGGGAGGGCAGTCTGGTCCAGAAGTCCCAGAGATCCGGAAAGCAGCAAATGACATCTGTGTCCCCAGGCTGTGGTCATACGAGAGACTGCATCTTCTGTCAGACCAGACTGAACCCAGGGCAATCACTCTTTGGTCTTCCTTCCACGCTTCCTTCCAGCCTTTGGCTGTGGTGGTGGAAATGTGGCAGCAGGAGGAGAAGGAGGAGGAGGATCGTCGATCTCAATGACATCCATCTTGTGTGTCAGTTTCCCACTTTCCCCCTTACGTAGGACTTTATAAATCAGGTCCTCAGAGATCTTGCGTTGGCCCTCCTGCATGCCCTGCAATTTGGTGGCAGCCATGCAGGCAAAGGCATCTTCAGGACTGGGGAAGGCTCTCAGGGACGCAGAAGCCTCCTGGATCAGCCTGTATGCTGAATCCTGCACAGGACTGGGAGTGGCCTTCCTGGCCCTTTTGTATGGCAGGCGGAGGGGAGGAACCTGAGACTCAGTCAGGCTGCGACTGGTCCCAGGCTTCTCTTGGCTGACACTTAGCCCCACCTCCTCCTGGCTGCCACTAATCCCCGCCTCCTCCTGGCTGACACTCATAATCCCCGCCTCCTCCTGACTGCCACATTCCACAGCCTCCTCCTGGCTGAGGTCTTCCTGTGTATGAAAAAGGGACATAGTTTTAGTTTTTTTTACATCAATCACACAGACTATCCTTCTGAGCCCAGCATTTTTTATTCTTGTCCCAATTTTGGGTGCCCACTACTGTCTATTGATATGTAAAACACTTTTTGGAATCAGCAATTAATGATCAATAATAACATCTAGTAAACATAATTTATTTATTGCCCAGAAATCTGTAGAAGAATGCTATACCTGACTCCAGCTGGGCTCCTCCACTTCTTCCTGGCTGGAAGGCCCAGGTTGGACATCAGAAGCCTCAGCTGGTATGGAAGGAAGCGTGGAAGGAAGAGTAGAGAGGGATTCCCTGACTTCAGTGTGGTCTGACAGAAATCGCAGTCTCTCATAGTAACACAGCCTTCTTCACTTCTTCAGCGTGGAAGGAAGAGTAGAGAGGGATTCCCTGACTTCAGTGTGGTCTGACAGAAATCGCAGTCTCTCATAGTACCACAGCCTGGGGACATAAATGTCATCTGCTGCAGCTCCGGACCTCTGGGAATCCGCGACCTTCTTGCGCTCCCTAAGATAAGTGCTCCTCAGGCCACCAATTTTAGCTTTTAAATAAGGGATGGTTGCTGTGGGGACCACCGGCTTCACCAACTCCAGCAGTTTCTCCAGCGCTGCCTGCCTCTTCTGTTTGTGGTTATAGTGGGGGTGTCTCACTTGCCACAGACAGGGCAGCTCCCTGTACTTGTCAATAAACAGGGGCAGGAAATTGTGGTCGTTGAACCCATCCATTTTCTCTGCAAGACACAACACAAGACAAACCCTAATGTCAGGCCAAACTCCCCTAATCTTGTTACAATATAGGCTTCAATTTCGAAGCAGTATAGGCCCAAGTTTAGATCCTACCTTCGTTAGCACGATCGGCGTCTCCGATGCTCCTTCCTCCGCTCACAGATCGTACGTAAGACGCGCGCGTTACGATTTATACACACTGCGCATGCGTATAACTCCGCCCGCCCCTGACGTTCTTTCTATTCTATTCCCCGTCCCTTTTCGTTCGGCGCAGTGGAGGAAGAGCACATGACGGATAGACAGCAGGATCGTGCTAAGTACAGCAACGAGGAGGAGGAGGAGGAAAGGCCGGAGCCTGAAACGTCCCAATCCAGAAGGAGATTAAAGGACTCAAATATGTCCTTTGGGGAGATGTTGGAGATGGTGGACATCCTGAAGAAGGCCGACTATGATGGAAAGTATGGGCCTTACCCCAACCCCAATGTCCGAAAGGCCAAGATCATGGCGAAAGTGGTCAGGAGTCTGCACCGGAAATTCGGGGTACGACGATCGAAAGATCAGCTCAGGAAGCGGTGGTCGGACCTGAAATTACGAGAACATGAGCAGTACAGAAAGATCCGAAGAGTGCTGCAAAAAAGTAAGTAGTTGTGCTGTGTTCCTATTGTTCTTGTGTTTATTACGTTCGTGCTGCTCCATGTGCTTTTAGGAACTGTTGAACAGTTTAAAATGGCAACTTTCATGTTCATGGGCACATTATTCGTTCGGATCACACATTTTTATTTCGGACTATAAAATACCATTGTTTAGGCCATATGCATTTGGCCACCATTTTGAGGCCCTATACTTGTCTTCAAAGAATTGGGTTGTGTAGATGGCTTTGTTACTAGAATGAAATGCAAACTAGATTGTGTGTAAGGAGAGGACACTCAGCTGCTGTTTTCACATCTGGACACTGGAGCACTAGTGTGGGACCCCAGAACACCATTTTTATTAGGGGGGCCACACAGGTGCTCCAGTGTATACTATAGGGGGGGGTCTCCATCTGTGAAGCTTGTACCAAACAGGTAAAGTATTTCAGCTTGACAAAGGACACTAAAAATGCTACATCTTGGAACTCTGCTAAAATAGATCATTGTACCCCACTTCCAAGCAATGTTTCCTATTTCTAGTTCTGCCATCAAATATCTGTGTGCTAATTATACCATTTTTGTTTTACATAGGGGAGAAAAGACTCGGAAGACACTCCTCATCCGAGGAGACCAGAGCCCCCCCCCCCCTGGAAGAAGGGGAAATCCCCCCAACACAAGATGAGCAGGAGGAAGAAGACGTGGTGGAAGTAGTCACCATAACAGGTGAGTGTCTGCGACCACAGGCTCAGATAAGAGATGGATGGCGGCATTTTTTTTAGACCTAATTTATTTTGGGTTCCTCTCTTTTTAGGTGATCGTGAGGTTGTGGATGAAGATCCTTTCACATCAGAAAGTGCCCAGATCGTGATCGGGGAGATCATGGGGTGTAATTTACAATTGGAAATCATCAAGCAAAACATCAATGATGTTATTCCAAAATATAAAAACATCATTGATGTTTTGGGGCGAGTTTAAAGCCCCTCCAAATCACTTTCTTCTTTTGTGTGCTACAATGTGCTAAATGTTTTTGTGATTTTTCCAAAAGCCAAATTTGGAGGATGCACACAGTGTGCCAACATGTGCTATCTGCCATCACGGGAGATCAATGGACGCGTTTTGGGGGTGCAACCCCTTCCTCAATAATAAAGTAGCGGTGAGGAAGGGCTTTCTCCCCCAAAACACGTCCCTTGATCCCCCGTGATGGCAGGTCACACATGTTGACATTGTGAAATTTGTGTGCATCTTCCAAATTTGGCTTTTCCTGGGGTGATTTCCCCCCATCTGAACGCAATATCAAACCCAGTTCCTAAATACTCATGTCTGATATTGCCTTCAAGTTCTACCAAATGTGAACTTTGTAAGATCAAGATTTGTGTCTTTTTTGTGGGTTTTACACAGGCCTGTTTTCGATAAAATGCACATTTTGATTTTGGATAATGACACCACAAAAATTGTTATACAACAAACATGTTGGTTTGTCAGAAAAACCTTTGGTAAATGCACATGTGATTGTGCAGGTATTAAAAAGATTGCTCATCAAGAATGTGTGGATTATTGTCTCAACACTACAACACTTTTGGGGTGATGTAATTGTTGTTTTATGAGAAAATGGGGGTTATTTCCTAAGGGCAAATCCTCTTTGCACTACAAGTGCAGTTTCAGTGCAGTTGCAAGTGCACTTGTAGTGAAAAGTGTCTTTGCATTTAGTAAATAACAGCCAACAGTGCTTTGTATAAGGTTACACAATCACGACATTTTCTGCACTCCACACATTTCTGTCAGGGTCAGCTCAAACAAACACAAGCAGTAAATGTCCACAAAGAAGAGCCTGGGGGGAGATGCCTGTCGAGAACTTGAGGTCCTGCAGACTTCTCCCTGTGGCCAAATACCGCAAGGTAGCGACCGACCTCTGCTCCAGAGTGATGGCTTGCCTCATGCAGGTATCCTGCCTGCTAATATAAGGGGTCAGCGAAGCCAACAAACGGTGAAACACGGGGTCCGTCATCCGGAGAAAGTTCCTAAAATCATCAGGATTATTATCACAGATCTCACGGAGCAAAGGCATATGAGAGAACTGGTCACGCTGAAGCAACCAATTCTTGGTCCATGAACTCCTCCCCACCCTGTTCATGGACTGGACTTGTGTCAAGGTCAGGACCCCAACACCAAGCCCCCGCACAGCACGAACTCTACGAGGAGTACGCATACGAAACATGGCTAGAAAACGGTCGGCTGCTCAGAACGAAGTAACAGAACGCACTGAAGAACAGCAAGGCCTGTGAAGAGCGACCTGAAAAACAGCAACAAGCGGGCAAGATCGCACAGAAAACTCCAATACGAACTGACTGCACGCACTGAAGAGCAGATACAAACCCACAAGCACAAACTGAACGGCAGAAAACGATCTGAAAGCCACGAGTCTGAAAAAGCGCGAATCGTCTCTCACCAAACTTTTACTAACACGAGATTAGCAAAAGGAGCCCAAAGGGTGCCGCGCTTGGTTCTGAACCGGCCTTTTCTAGTCCCGTCGTACGTGGTGTATGTGACCGCGTTGTTGGCGATCAGAAATTCCAACAACTTTGTGCGACCGTGTGTAGGCAAAACAAGTTTGAGCCAACATCCGTCGGAAAAAATCCTAGGATTTTGTTGTCGGAATGTCTGAACAAAGTCCGACCGTGTGTACGGGGCATTAGGCTGCATTCACACCGGAGCATTTTCAGCTCATAAAATGCTCGTAAAACGCCTGAAAAAACGCCTGAAAAATGCACAACAAGCAAAATCCCATTCATTTCAATGGCACCTGTTCACATCTCAGCACAAAACGCCTGAAAAACGCCCTAAGCTCAAAAAAGAACATGAGCTTCTTTGGGGCAGATCACAGGCATTTCTCTGCCTTTTACATTGGTGACCTGAACAAAATTGCGGCAAAAATGCAGCAAAATCACGGTAAAACGCGGCAAAATCACGGTAAAAAAACACAGCAAAATCGCGGTAAAAGTACGCGACTTTGAAATGCTCAGGTGTGAATGCAAAAAGGCCCCTTTCACAATACTGCAACTTCAAAGTCACAAGATTTTACCACGATTTCACGGCCACGATTTTGCCGCGATTTCCTGTGTAACTTGCATCAAAGTTGGACCAAAGTAGTGCAAGGACTAGTTTGAAGTTGGAATGACTTGAAGTCGTACTAATATGAATGGTTGCCATTGGTAATCATGGGGAACGACTTGTCATGCTACTTTTCAGTCCCAAATCGTGGGATAAGTCGTACAAGTGTGAAAGGGGCCTAAAGAGTTTATTTATAAGGGAAAGCAGATATTCCTAGCCACTCTTCATTATGCATCACTGTCCTAAGCACACTGAAGAGTACCATAGTGTGTAGCCAGCAAAGCCCATAAAGTTCTCTTTGCTCAGTGGAGGGGAGAAAGCACCATGTTTGGAGGAGAGCAGAATATGCGACTTTGACAGGACCATGTTTTCCCACTCTACAAGACTCTGGTCCGGTCCCACCAGGAGTATGTGGTCCAGTTCTGGGCACCAGTCCTCAGGAAGGATGTGCTGGAACTGGAGAGAGTCCAGAGAAGGGCAACAAAGCTAATAAAGGGACTGGAGGACATTAGTTTTGAGGAAAGGTTATGAGCACTGAACTTGTTCTCTCTGGAGAAGAGACGCTTGAGAGGGGATATGATTTCAATGTACAAATACCATACTGGTGACCCCACAATTGGGATAAAGATTTAATAAGACATGCGGCCATTCACTAACATTAGAAGAAAAGAGGTTTAACCTTAAACTGTGTAGAGGGTTCTTTACTGTAAGAGCGGTTAGGATGTGGAATTCTCTTCCACAGGCGGTGGTTTCAGCGGGGAGCATCGATGATTTCAAAAAAGATAGATAAGCACCTGAACTACCACAACCTACAGGGATATACAAGGTAATACTGACATAATCACACACATAGGTTGGACTTGATGGACTTGTGTCTTTTTTCAACCTCACCTACTATGTAACTATCTAACGTGTAACTATGTTTTCTCCCATATTTTTTTTTAACAGAATTGTTATTCATTGATGTGCGTTATACTCTGTGACTGTAAGGCAGTTGTTTTTTGTTTTTTTTTCTAATGGTTATGGCACTCATACCACTGATGTTTTTTCCTGTGTATCGCTTTAGTGACACTAAAGTCATGATTTTTTTCACATGAGTTGTTCTACAACATCAACTATACCATGGCTCTACTTCTTCTCTTTTTTTTTTTTAGAAGTTTCTTACCATTTTTTTCAGGATTCTTTTTTTTGCCTGTGCATACTCCCCATTCTCCACTGATACACAGCTACTAGTGTAGGCCGAGCAGTCCCGTTATTGCTGGTCACATGCTCTGTTCTGTGTTCTACAATTTTGGGGGCGAGCAGGAAAGGGTGGCTACATTCACATATGCCTCAAGAGGGCATGGAGAATAAACATAGCCAAAAGAGATGAAACAAGGGAAGAGAGAGATAGGAGGTACATTCTACTTATATTTAGACATATTGCAATTATTTTATTTTATAAAAAATGTGAATCTAGTGTCACTTTAATTATGCTGGACTGCATATTATCTTTAGCAGCTACCTAAAGTTTATAGACTGAAGGACGGACTTTATTCCTTTATTTTTTTCAGTTTGTTAGCTTTGCTTATTCTTTACCGATAGCAGGTTCTAATATACTGGCACAGGGGTCTCCAAACTTTGTAACCAAAGGGCCAGTTTACTGTTCTTCAGACTTAAGGGAGGCTGGATTGTGGGTATTGGGAATAGAAAAGGTCCAGACGTCAGTGGGAATAAACAATGGCCCATCTTTGGTGTCAGTGGGAGAAATATCGCCACATTGTTAGGCCTCATGTACACTGCTGCTGATAAATGGACGTTTAGGAGCAGTTGGGTTTTTTTTCAACAGCCCCAAACTGTTCTCTATGTTAGCTTATCTGTACGTGTACATAGGGTCATTTAGAGTCATTTAGAGGCAGTTGCTTTAGTGGCATTTTTTTAAAAGCAAAAAATCGCATTTAGGACAGAAGTTTATTGCCATTTGAAACACCAAACGCTTATAACAGCGTGCAAACGCGTCTAAATGTGCTAAATCGCGTTTATAAGCGTTTTCCTATATAGGCGTTTCTAATGGGGAAACATTTCTGACCATTTGCAATATGGAAAAAAGAGAGAGAGAGAGATTTCTCCTGCATTGGGAGGGTGTATTGTTCTGAAAAATCTGTTATCTGTACAAAACGCCTCTGATCACGTACACTCATTAACGCCACAAAATGCCCATAAACGCGGCATGTAAAAGTGGCAAGATGGACGTTTTTAAACTCCATAAATTTCCATAGAATGCATTAAGGTAAAAAACCTTAAGGCTTTAGAACCACTTTAACTATTGTAACGCTCTCCTTGCTGACCTACCTCTACACAGACTATACCCTTTGCAGTATATTATAAATTCTTTTGCCAAAATCATTCTCCTCACCACCTGCTCTGAATCCACTATTTCTCACTGCCAATCCCATCACTGACTTCTTCTGCTCACCCAATGAATGAAATTAAAAATCCTAACAATTACATACAGAGCCTCTGCCCCAAGCTACATCACCAAACTTGTCTCAAAATATCACCCAAACCATCCACTCCTCCCAGGGCCTCCTGCTCTGTAGCTATCCCATCACCTCCTCCCATGCTCATCTTCAGGACTTCTTCTGCACAGCCTCCCTCTTTCTATGGAAATCTCTACCTCAATCTCTTTGGGTATCTCCTACCCTGTCCTTCTTTAGATGATCCCTGAAAACTAATTTCTTCGGGAAAGCCTATCCCACCTATACCTAACAGCTGAACCTTTACTTTCGTTATCAACTCATCCACCAACAATTATTACCTGTTATATCACTTGACCCCCCCCCCCCCCATGGTTAGATTGTAAGCTCACATGAGCAGGGTCCTCCAACCCTCTTGAACCCTTGAACTGTATGGTAAGTTTACTGTATCCGTCATATTAAGAAATGATGCTCAAACTGTTGGCACTGTATACATCCTGTAAAATAATACTAAGAATAATATGGACTCAATAAAAAGATTTTAAATAGAATACCATGTCATCATCACAAATAATTCTTTTTATTCAGCTTCTTTTTTACAAGTCCAATTCCAAGAAATTTGGGACACTGTGTAAAATCTACATAAAAACAGAATGCAATGATTTACAAATCTCATAAACCCATATTTGTTTCACAAATATGAAAATAAAAAGAAAAGAAAACAAAAAGAAAAAGAAAATAGAACATATCAAATGGGTAAAGTTTGGACAGGGCAACAAAAAGCTGGCAAAGTAAGTGGTACTAACAAGGAAGAGCTGGAAGATCATTTTGCAACTTAGGGTAATTGGCAACAGGTCAGTAACATGATTGGGTATAAAAAGAGCACCTTAGAGAGTCAGAGTGTCAGAAGTAAAGATGGACAGAGGTTCACCAATCTGTAAAAAGCTATATCTAAGAATTGTTGAACAGTTTTAGAATAATGTTCCTCAATGTAAAACTACAAAGACATCTACAGTATATAATATGAGTAAAAGATCCAAGAATCTGGAAAAATCTCTGCACAAGGGACAGGGCCAAAATGCAATATTGGATGCCTGTGTTCGCTGGGCCCTCAGACTGCACTGCATTAAAAACTAATTAAAAATAATTCTGTGGTGGGCTTCACTGTATGGGCTCAGGAATACTTCCAAAAATCACTCTTTGTGAACATAGTTTGCAGTTCCAGCCAAAAATGCAAGTTGAAGCTCTATTATACAAAGAAGAAGTCATATCTGAACATGATCCAGACACACTGCCATCTTCTCTTAGCCAAAGCTCATTTAAAATGGTCTGTTGCAAAGTGGAAAATTGTTCATTGGTGAGACAAATCAAAATTTGACATTCTTTTTGCAACCGTGGGCACCACATCCTCTGAACTAAAGAGCAGAGGGACCTTCCGACAGTTAATCAGCGCACAGTTTAAAAGCCTGCATCTCTGATTGTATGGAAATGGGCAGCTTGCACTTTTGGAAAGACACCATAAATGCTGAACGATATATCCAGGTTTTAGAGCAACATATGCTCCTATCCAGACAATGCCTTTTTCAGGAAAACCTTGCATATTTCAGCAGGACAATGCTAAACCACATATTGCATCTATGACAACAACATGGCTTTGTAGTAAAAGAGTCTAGGTGCTTAACTGGCCTGCCCACTAGTCCAATCCTCTTTTGGCTGCAAACAGATTTATGAACCTGCTGCAGAGCACTTAATAGGAGTGTTCTGTAGCAAAGTAAAATAGAATGCTTTTGTATTGTGTTTAAGGGTAAATGCTGTGATGCCATCTGAGACATCATAAGTCCTTTTGTGAATTCTAGTAGCCATTTTTAAAGTGGTTCTAAAGGCTGAAGGTTTTTACCCTCATGCATTCTTCTATGTGCAAATCCCCCCTGAGCCCAATCTCAATCCATCTATGTGCACAGGAGCAGCTGCTCTCCCAGATATCTCCCTCCTTCATTGGCTCAGTTAAGGGGTATATTGCGGATAATGGTCCGACCTCCCTCCAATATATCAAATTGGGGTGATCAAGCTTCTCTGGTCTCCAAATGGTCTGGGGTGTGCTGCAGCATTATCCGCAATATACCCCTTAACTGATCTTACAGATTTGCTCTTTCTCTTCTAACTTGTGGGTCTTGAAGTCTGTGGTATACACACTGCAAGCCAGGATTTGGGTGCTGGGGAGAGGTTACCAGCCAGCCCCTTGGAACTGGCTTTGGTCTACCCCCCTCATTGAGGGAGGACGTGTCCTTTTGGGGGTGTCCTTTGTGGAGCTGCTGTGCCTACCGGGATTCACTGTCCACATTGGGGACCAAGTATCCATCTTAGGGGTCTTCTTTGCCCCCTGGTCCCTTCCCCCTTTCTTCTTTTCATTCCTCCTTCCCTGTCCCCCTCTTCTTAGCCTCTGTGGAGCTGTGGCTGATCGTTCTTTCCCCCCTGGATGCTGGTGATGTCCTGGAGAGTCCACTTAGAACATATACGTGATTTAAAATTCATCGTGACCAAACTTGCCACCCCTGAAGAAGAGGTTCACCCCCAAATACCTTGAAACGTTGGGTTATTTCTATTGTTGTACATTTTTTTTTCAATAGAATTGGTTATTGTCCTATGTTTACATCCAACAATTGCCTACGTGCATCCATTTTAGATATGTATAATTGTCATATGTCATAGTGATCTATATTTTTTACATTTTTCCTGATAAATTATAATATATTTTAATACTTCTTCCTACTTTTGTATCTACATCATGTTGTTAGTGACCCAATCCAAAGTCCCATTAGAGGATCCACACTCCTTGTGAGTGATTTTTTTTTGCCTAGTAGTTTAGGGATGTGGGTTCACATAACAATCTAAATCCATATTGGGGCGACACCATTCACCCAGATACCCATTCTAGGTAAAGTAACACGTTTAATGTAATGCTAGGCCCATAGGTGTGCGCAGCCTATTGCATTAGGGTGTGCACCCTTAAGCTCAAACACATATGTGAGTGTATGTGTCTACATATATATGACCCCGTCACATTGATCTCCCTGCCGGAACAGTAAAAGAGAAGACCATAAACACTTCTCCTATGGCAGAGCCGTTAAGAGGAAGATCTTTCCCTGTTACTGCTGCTACACAGAGCGATAACACTAATGTGCACGGGGTGATTAGGGTGTGCCTGGGCACACCCGGCACACCCTGTGCGCACGCCTATGGCTAGGCCCATGGTTGCTTATACTCACCTTCCCTTCACTCTCTAACGTTTGTGCTCAAAAAAGTTACCTACCTAGGTGGAGCATGCGACTGACTATCAGGCCTTCCATGTGACAGAGCTGGTGCTAGGTGACTGACTGCTCAGCCATGCAATCCTACAAAGCACAAGTTTACTTTAGGGATTAAAGCTGTTAGCGCATGAACTATAGTTGTTGAACTTACATCTATACTATACATCTAAAATCCAAATGCTTTTTATAATCATAATGGAATATTTTTTTATTAATAGTTCTTGATCAGTAAGTTCATAGCTGATTCAGATATGATGAACAAGGTCTAATAATTAAACAGACAGTTTTTCCTGTTCATTATTCTTTCCATAAATGTAAGCACTGCACGCCTTTAGGATTTATATGCACTGAAATCTGAGCAAAGAAATAATTATTTCTTCATCCAAAGACAGCTCTGGTAATGTCTGACCTAATTCTTCCTCGAGTTTTTCTTTATACTGACCTAATTTATAACATGTATATATATGGTTATTTACTTGAAAGGATAAAATGACAAACAAAATCCATGGATTTTTTCCGACGGATGTTGGCTCAAACTTGTCTTGCATACAGACTTTCTCACAAAGTTGTCGGAAAATCCGATCGTTCTGAATGCGGTGACGTAAAACGCTTACGTCGAGACTATAAATGGGGCAGTAGCCAATAGCTTTCGTCTCTTAATTTATTCTGAGCATACGTGGCACTTTGTGCATCGGATTTGTGTACACACGATTGGAATTTAACCGATCGGATTTTGTAGCCTGCTCTCAAACTTTGTGTGTTGGAAATTTCGACGGAAAAAGTCAGATGGAGCCCACACACATGGAATTTCCAATCCGATCGTACTTTTTCCGGCGGAAAATCCGTCCGTGTGTACAGGGCATTAGCCTTAACATAACTTTTAACAGTAACTCTAAATCTAAAAAAAACTCTACATTATCATGGTGATAAACACTATCACAGTATTAGGATTGAGCTCACCTTCTGGTGGCACTGTGCTCCTCTGGGCTGATTGCTGCTGTTCCAGTGTCCAACAGCAGGTGTCTCCCAGAAGCCAGCATGCTGTAATGATCAGTTACACCTGTGTTCAGCTGCCAGGTGGCTATTTAAGGCTGCCTTTCCCCAGCGTGTCACTATTCTGATTGCCTCTTTGTTGCCAGAGCCTTGTTCCTGACACATTTCCCAATCCATCCTGTACCCCTCTGCCTTGCTCCTGCTTTCTGCGCTAGTACCCATTCTTGTTTCTCCCATTCCTTGCATCCCTGTATTACATGTTACCCTTTTCATTTATATTGTATATATTTGTATATAGTCAGTTGTTTGGTTCATTAGTTATTTTGTCTTTGGGGTTTGTTTATGTTCATTGTTTGCTGTGTATGCTTGTTTGTGTGTTTCACTGTAAATAAATCTCACTTTTGTGTAGCTACATGTGTCTGGTCTCCTTAGCTGCTGAATCCTGACATAATAGTGTTGCCCACCAACGACCCGATCAGCTTCACTTGGGAACTGGGAGCCAGTTGCTTTGAGTTTTTTGGCTTCCCTTTGTCAAGATGCTTAGAGCAAAGGTTATTTGTTGTGTGCAACTTGCAGTAGAAGATGAAGATTTTTATTTATTTTGGCAGGATCTCAGTGAGGAGGGACTGTTGGGAAGCATTCTGACAGCACAGCTGTTGAGGGCAGATTCTCCCTTAGCAAAGTACAACCTTTAATTCAGGTCTGTTTTAGGCTATTATTTCGGTTTATCTCTCAGGGCCATGATGCTTTCACTCCTTCATTTCCTATGAAGTAAAGGCCGTTTTTTTGGGATGGTTGCTGAAACATTGTGCAGGTTCCTTTTTCCAGTAGTTTTCAGCCTATTCACAACAGGTGTTGTTGGATTTTTTTGCTGCTGTGCACTCTTTAATTGAGCAATGTGAGCATGGGAAAGACAAACTGACGTTAGCTAATAGTTGGGAACTCCTTTTTTTTTACACACATCTGTGATAGAATGCTGCAATTCTTGTTATAGGCACTTTTGCAGCTATTGATATAAGGTAACCCACCTCTTTTGTTTCCTTTTTCTCCCCTTCTCTCTTCCCCTCCCACCCCCCCCTTTTCCCCCCTTTCCCCATCTTTCCTTCTCACCTCTTCCCCCCCTTCCCCTTCCCTCCCTTCTCCCTGCCTTCCCTCCTTCCCCCCTTTTCCCCATTCCTCCCCCCCCCCCCCATTTTGTCTCATATATTGAGTTATTTTGCAAATATACAGGAGGGATTGACCCTCGTTGCTGTATTATTATATGTATTTATTTAGGAATGATCCTGGTATTTTTTTTTTTCTGGTGCTCACCCTGTGATTCCCGTTGCTGGATTTAGATGCTCCCTTATCTGCCTTTTTCATCTGAACAACAGGATTCTAACATATCTACTTATCATTTATATGATGGGTAAGTCTCTATTACCATTACAATTTTTCCCCTCTGTGAGATCTATATAGCTAGAGACCATCTAAGTGGGATGTTTATTATACCCCCCCTTTGGTTTTTCTTTTCTCTTCATTGTTGGATTTTTGTCCATATATTTTAGAGTATGATAACCCATTTGTATATTATGATTCTGTATTTGATTGTCATGTATTCTATATACCTGTAATGGGAATTTGTACGTTCTGTATATAACTGCATTCTATTTTGTATGTATTGCACACTGCCCTCACTGTGCACACAGCACTAATAATGTTTTCAGTACATGTGTACATTCTTTTGAGTCCTGATTAGAATTATCTTGCCTATGTAACGCCCCTTGTTACCATAAATGTACTATTGTAATATTAATGTGATACCTACGTAATCATTTCCATAAAACCTTCAATTGCATCATAATAAAGCAGAACAGTTATTTGGAAAGATGCTGAGCGTATCTTTTGTGCCTGTTGTACTGCAGTAGTTATTAATCATTTGGAACCACTAATCAATATGAGGATAGGAGTTGCCTATCATCAATTTAACCGAAACAGCATGGCGAGCTTTGCCTTAGGAGGGGTTTCCAGGTGACCCTGAGTATCCAAAATGAGGAGCTTGAGACGATCCTGGAATTTCTGATAATCAGCCGGCTGAGGTAAGCCTTTTGCTTACATTTGAGTTATCAGACTTCCTTGATCGGTAAGGCATTTTCGGGACAAAGGGTACCTATTTTACTCCCCTTAATCGAACTGTATTGATTGGTGGTTATATGTTATGTTGTCACTGTCTACTGTCCATCGGAGTGTTATAGATAAGAAAGGGAAGAATAGTGCTGTTCACAGGTATATGTAGTACATCTGCTAGATAAAGTAGTTTAGAGGCAAGAGGGTATAGGCACATGTAGAGAAGACTGGCCAGTTATTATGGGCATTGAATTAAGTAAGGGAATGAAGGGTAAGAGACCCTCAAAAATGCCCAGTGCAAGAGGAGCGCTATATATGAACCGAAGGTGCGGTTCCGCCTATACTGAGCCCCTAGATTAATGGTTAAAGTGGACAGGGATCCACAATGGGTAACTGGGTTACCAAAATACACAGGGAATAAGAATCACGCAGAGTAAACAGCTAGAGAAACAGCTATCTATGTGAGCAGGATGGATCAAGGGTGACATTAACATTAGACAGAAAGGGACATTTTCATGTTAAGTTGTGGGATGAATATGGGATCAGGCACTACAACTATTAGAGTCAGAAACAGAGAAATGAGAGGTAAAACAGAATACTTTATATGTTGTCAGAGAGGGAAGATAGGATGAGCACTCTGGCTGCCCGTCTGATCATAGAAGCTAGATATAAAAGATATCTCAACAAAATAAGGAAAGCAGAATTTAGGCAGGTAAATATTAATGAGAGTTAAAAGAAAGTGAGAGAATGATATGCATGTGTTGTGTACAAATGGGAAAAATGTAAGCGATTTTAGAGAGATATTGGTGTATGTGTGTGCGAATGCTGGGACCTTTAGTTCTATTGCTTGTGTGTGTCATGTACGCAGATGTGACCCCCTCCTTTGTGCTCTCATGAAAGAATGTCCCTGAGAGGTCAGTGATAAGCTGCAAGGACACCATGCCAATTCCAGTTTTTTAGACAAAACATGTGTCGGGTTAACGAATCTAATGGTAAACAATGTTATCACAATTATTTTTTGAATCTGTTTTCCAGACATGGTAAAATAAAGGTTACATTTAACTGTGTATTACACAACTTGAATATCCTTTGAGAGTGGAAACAGTGCATTTAAAAAAGGGAAATTAAGTAATTATTAAGTAATAATGAGTAATATAGTAATGATAATATAGATATATTGAAACTGGTTTAGACAACCTTTGGTTGGAAATTAAATCCAGGTTATTGGGGAAATTTGTAAAAATGGGATTAGTTTAGATTAAGATAACAATTTTGTAATTTTACATTTAAACAATAAGCCCTTATTGAGAGAAAAAACGATTAAGATGAGGGTGTTATTTGGAACACAGCTGCCATAATATTTAACAAAGCCAAGATGGATGGGATACATAAGAAGTTTTTCTACAAAAATGAAATTTTAAGGTTTTTGATAATAACTTGATGTGCGGTCCATGATGTAAGAGTAATAATAAATAAAATTTAAATATAACAGACCCATCACATCAAGTCCACACACCCTGTTAGGATAGATGCCACCTGCAGCCTGTTGTTTTATAGTTTTTGATGCTTTCTGGTCCATCATACAGATTCTTGCTCCTTTTGTTTTATTTATCTTTTATTTTTGAAATCCAAAGCAGAATGTGTGGATTGTGAAATGATGCGCCCCTTTTCCTTGTAAGTACAGTGGTATAAGCAGAAGAATATTTTGGATTTATGGGCATCTCTCCATGACCGCAGGGTATTGTTATCATTTATTATAATATTGCCAGGAAGAAGTTGTCTTTTGAAACATGAAACTGGACTTCTTACACAAACAGCATGATAGAAAACAAGCCATTGTAATATATTTATGCAAGCTGGACCCAGTAATGAAGAGTTCACCCCGATATATCAGAGCTGTAGCTCTTATGCAAAGGTGCTATTAGACAAAGTTAGATATTGTTTTGGTCAAACATTTAATTTTTAATGGTCCGACATTATGTGCAGCAAATATACAGCTAACTAAATGTTTGTCTAATGAAAGGTTTAAAATATGAGTTTGTTTATGTACAAATCTAACAATAATAAAAGGGGAACATTTGAATCCAGCCACCTTATTGCCTCTATTGGAGGAGGCTGGAGACAAAGGAAGACACATGTGTTAAATTGATGGTGTAGGAATCAGTTGCTGTGAGCCCAGTGCGGGACACATTCCCTGAAGACCCAGATATTACATTTTTTGTAGATTTGATGATGCAGTTTATCACCCAGAAGGATACTCTGTATTCATAGTCATTGGATCCTTTTTTCCCCAGCTCAAGAAGCAGAGCTCCATGTTTTAGCAAAGCCTGTGAGCTATAAAAAGAGTATATATTTATATAGATAGTCGAGATATAGAGAGCTTTTGGTTCCATTTGAAGGGCCAGAAGTTTGTTTTTACTTCGGCAGGTAAACCCATAAAGCATGCCAAGTTAATTTGATTGGCTGTTTTCAGCCTTCCAGGTTCTTGCTGAGGTAGCCATATTAACTTTCACACATGGAAGCAGACCAGGTGACTAAGGATGCTGCATTTACAGCCCCGGACACTTGATGGGTCTGTGCAACTCACAGATTCCACCCTAGTTCTGGTCCAGTATAGCTGGGATTAATAATTCAATTTAAGGACCCCAGAACGAGAAGAACAAGTGGTCCACAGGGGGCAACTTCTTATGAAACAGGACTTTGGAAAAGGTGATCATTTATGTCTGCCAGTCACTCTTTTCCCTCCAGCTTGACACATGGCCAAGTCATCAGTCACAAGCAGTTATGGCTGCCTTAGTAAATGAGCGTGGGATAGAGCCAGGGTTCTCCACAGTTGTTTTTATAACATACCACTTCTTGTTTTACCTGTTACCAAAGGTGTTACCAAAAGCTCAACATCCCTTCCAGAGATTACAAAAAGATATATCCAGATGCCCAAGTTAGGATCTCACAAGTATGCATTTTGTCTGTAGGGACATGTTTTTTGGATGTCCAGTGGCAAATGCTACTGCAAAGGCCACAGTAAAAAGTGTTATCAGAAGTAGTTTGTAAATATAGAGTGCAGAAAGTACCAGAAGTAACAGAAGAAATCATTTTTATAGGAGAGTTCTTACTAGAAGTTTTGAGGTTTTATTTTTACACCCCCTACTGTCTACAATGTAGCGAACAAAGTAGAGTAAGAAACTAGAAAACTTTTGCCTGAATGTTTTCTTATATTTTATGAATCCCCTAAGGGGGATGTTGGACTCTCTCCCTATTGGATTTTGTTTGGAAGTATGTTACTCGCTTATATTTTGTCTCAGCAGCTGAAGTCCTCCATTCGGATCTCACAGAGAACGTTGCTGATCTTTTAAGGTTTTTGACAAACTCATTTATGTGTTTTCTCCCCAATTCCAGATCCTAAAAAGTTTGGAAGGATCTAAAACTAAAGCCAGGTGACTTGTGGATTGTTAAGAGACATTTATATATAAGGAAATGTTTGGAGACTCAATACAGCATCTATTTCATGTACAATTTTTGCAAAACTTGAAGTAAAAGTCACCTGGATCCACACCAGACACTGCAAAAATGACTAAATTAAAGAAATCTCTGTGTTTGATTTGTTTCCCTCTTGTGATCACAGTCTAGGGTACTTTTTGATTCAATTACTTTAATTGTAAGGGATATATATATATTTGAAAAGTAGTTTAGCCATGTTGAAGTCATATTTTGTCTTTTGTACGTTTTACATTTTATGTAGAATTGTCTGTGCTTACATGTGCTGATAAGTCAGCATGCTCACAATTAAGCTAGAAGGCCATTCTGGCCACAGGAGTGTACAGCCAGTACTCTGTAAATATGTCTTATCAATCATTTGTTTTTCACAATGCAAAGTCATTTGCTAATGAAAAAGTTGTTCAGCTATTATTTTCTCCACAATGGAGTTTTTTGCCTCTTTGGCCAGGACTACCTCCACCTAAGCGTGTGGAGGTTCCAGGTTAAAGGTGATAGCAGGTATGGTTAGTGATCAAAATATTGATCAAAAGAGGGGAGACTGTAATGGAAATTTGTACGTTCTGTATATAATTGTATTCTATTTTGTATGTATTGCACACTGTCCTCACTGTGCACACAGCACTAATAATGTTTTCAGTACATGTTTACATTCTTTTGAGTCCTGATTAGAATTGGCCTGCCTGTGTAACGCCCTTTGTTACCATAATCGTACAATTGTAATATTAATGTGATACCTACGTAATCATGTGCATAAAACCTTCAATTGCATCATAATAAAGCAGAACAGTTATTTGGAAAGATGCTGAGTGTATCTTTTGTGTCTGTTCCCTACTGCAGTAGTTATTAATAATTTGGAACCACTAATCAATATGAGGATAGGAGTTGCCTATCATCAATTTAACCGAGTCAATACCTTACATATTCTTTTTGTATTTCTTTGTAGCCAATATATGCCTTACAGCTCCTGAAGAAGCAATATATATATTAAATAATATATATTTATATTTGGATATTAATGAAATAATTTTATAATAATTACATTTCATGTCTATACCTGTGGCACCATGAATATCCCTCTTTCCATTTTCTCGTAATTAAACTGACTATAGTTCACCCTCTGTTACAAGCTTGGTCAGAGATCCTATCCCCAGTGCTAGATGAGTCACATAAAGTCAGATCAGCTGCTAAAAATCAAGAATCTCTTCCTCTGTTACCCTTAGCAACCACAGCTGCTACTGAGTGTTCCCAGTAACCACACTTCCGCTGTATGTAATCCATTGAAGGCTCCCCCTGCAGTACCGTTACCCATACAAATGTCTCAGGCCCCTTCCTGTACTTCTGCTACTCTTTCCTCTATTCTCCCCAGTACTGTTACTACTTTTCCATTAGCAGTGCACTCTGGTCAGTACAATGCAATTACTTGCAGGACCCCAGTATCTAAGCCCAAAAAGAAACAGAACATTTCTCTTGCTTTTTCAACTCTGCCTCGATCCATGTTACCTCCAGTCCTCCTCCTTGTTGATGACTGCTGATGAGATTCAGTCCTCCTTCATGCTGATGGCTGCTGATGGTTTCCATCCCTCCTCCATGCTGCCACCTGCCAATGGTGTCCGTCCCTCCTCCATGCTGCCGCCTGACGATGGTGTCCATCCCTCCTCCATGCTGCCACCTGCCGATGGGGTCCATCTCTCCTCCATGCTGCCACCTGCTGATGGGGTCCATCCCTTCTCCATGCTGCCGCCTGTCGATGGGGTCCATCCCTCCTTCATGCTGATGTCTGTTGCCAAACCTGCCACAGGTGACCTGCCGTCTGTTGTCAAGCCAGCCACAGGTGATTTGCAGCCTGCTGCCCTGCTGGACTATGCTGATACCCAGGCCACTGCTCAGCTGGGCTATGATGATACCTGCGTAACTGCCCAGCTGGACTATGCTGATACCTGGGCCGCTGCCCAGCTGGACTATGCTGATTTTTCGCAGCCAGCTGATCCTGTTATACCAAGGCCAAGATGTCCAGATAGCCACTCTGAACATGAGAACTGCATCTGCTGTTACAGCCCTAGTAGTAGAGGACCTATGGGAAAGGGTAGTGTTCCATATGAACTTTGTCCTGACCCAGGGGTCATCTCTGCGATCCCTGGTGCATTTGGGGACCTGAGTTGGGTAACCTATGCCCTGGGTAGACCTGAGTGGCAGGTAAAATACAGAGCAATCTCTAGCAACAGAGAGAGAGAGAAGGTCTAGTTGTGATGGGACACCCTGGTGTCAGGGTACCTGCACGGACCAGGGACTTTGGCATTAAGCGTTCAGGTATCTTTCAGTATTCCAGCATTGGGAGACAGGCTGCTTTTAAGAATTTTAAGCCTTCAGTGTGGACCGGGAGGCCCACGTTGCTGCAGCATGTGGGTGGGCCCAGAAGCCTGTCTGGGGACTACCACAGCAGCAAGGGAATGGTCCTGGGCTGTCTGTCCTACGGGAAGAAGCTGGACAACTAATACTACCGCATAGTACTGCCAGGTCGGCTTAAAGGTTCTAGTGCTGTGTTTGCTATTCATCATAAACCATTACATCCTGTGACAGAGGATCGTACGGGTTTCTATTCCATTCAAGTCTGTGGCAGAGACTTTTGTTCGTGCTACGTACTGGCTGCTAGGTTAGTGAGAGAAACCTATCCTGGCGGGCAAAGATTCAACTCTAAGAGGAAAGTACATTCATCTATAAGATTCCAATTCTTAATATTACATCAAGAAAAGGTATTTGAACTTCCCTGCAACTCTTCTTCTACCTCTTTCCTGCTACTTCCTACAGTTACGTTTATTAAAGCATTGGAAAAGATACTCAAGTGTCCGGTGCCTACATTGTCTGGTGTTAAACTCAACGGGACCCTAGGTTCCGGTAAAATTGAGGTAACGAAGGTAACGGTAACAGCCCGCTAAAAACCAGCAGCTCCACCGTGAGTTGTTGCTACACTTATATTGTATATATTTGTATATAGTCAGTTGTTAGGTTTATTAGTTATTTTCTCTGTGGGGCTTGTTTATGTTCATTGTTTGCTGTGTATGCTTGTTTGTGTATTTCACTGTAAATACATCTCACTTTAAGGATATCTATATTGTTTGGTCTCAGTTTCCATGTGTAGCTATATGTGTCTGGTCTCCTTTGTCGCTGAATCCTGGCACACAGCAATAGTATTGCCATTATTGTTATCATGCTAAAGATGCCATGAATCAAATAATTTTTTGCTGCAATAATACAATGTGCTAAATTATTGATGCTGACTAACTCATTCCAAGGTTCCTGCCAAATTACCATCACTATTCAATGAATTTAAAAGTGTAAGTGTACTCAAATAGCTAAATATAAAGGTGTGCCTGAAGCAATACGGCTTGTGATCTTCTACCTAACATTACTGAACTAGAAAGCCTGTGAAAAACTGAGAGTTTATAGGGAGTTGAATGGATTGAGTTAGTAGGTACTGGAATATATACACTGTAAAAAATATTGTGCTGGATCTACTCAAAAAAAATGTAGGCAACTATTTGCATCAGCTTTTTAAGTACTGTCAAATAAACTTATTTTTGTCTGACTCGTAAGACTTCTTTTCATGTTTTTGGTAAACTCATTTTTTTTCAGTTTATAGACCATAGTGTTTTAAGTTAGGAATACATAACTTAACTTGTCTGGAACTATGGTATTAAGTAAAGGCAACTCAATTTTTCAGTTTATAGACCATAGGTTCCAGTAAAGCCAACTCAATTTTTCCAGTTTACAGACCATAGATTCAAGTAAAGCCAACTCAATTTTTCCAGTTTCTAGAAAAGTTTAAGTTAGGAACACATACATTAACTTATTTATTTCAAGTACTTATATACAGGGCCGGACTGGGAATGAAAACCAGCCCTGGAAAAAATGTCATACCAGCCCCATAGCATTATTATACCAGCCCAACAGCATAACGTCATTATTTTCTTGTTCATAAAATGGAAAACCATGCATTTTAAAGCACATTTAAAGAGTGCATTATATATAGATAAGACACATATAAAAGCACATAGGGCTTTATATATATATAAAGGGCATCGGGCATCTGAATTACAGTGGCGGGGGTGTTTTTAGAAGTGCCTGATTAGAGCCGTTTAATGGGCACAGTGGTGGCAATTTATGGGTACAGTGGCTGCGATTGATGGTACAGTGGCTGCGTTTGATGGTACAGTGGCAGCGTTTAATGGTACAGTGGCAGCGTTTAATGGTACAGTGGCAACGTTTAATGGGCACAGTGGCAGCAAATTATGGGTACAGTGGCAGCGTTTAATGGGCACAGTGGCTGTGTTTGATGGGTACAGTGGCTGCGTTTGATGGGGCACAGTGGCAGCCAATCAGGTGCACTGGGTCTGGTTACCTGTCACCTGATTGGCTGAAGCGACAGGCACTGTGATTGGATGCCTATCGGAGGGAGCGTGGAGCAACGCGCTGACCTGAGACAGGTAAGTGCCGGGCGGGGGGGACACTGGCAGGATTTAATGGGCAAACTGGTGGCAATTGATGGGGCAAACTGGCAGCAATTGATGGTTACAGTGGCTGCGTTTGATGGGCACAGTGGTAGCGCTTAATGAGCACAGTGGCGGCAATTTATGGGTACAGTGGCTGCATTTGATGGGCACAGTGGCTGTGTTTAATGGGCACAGTGGTGGCAATTTATGGGTACAGTGGCTGTGTTTGGTACAGTGGCTGCGTTTGATGGGCACAGTGGCAGCGTTTAATGGGCACAGTGGTGGCAATTTATGGGTACAGTGGCTGCGTTTGATGGGCACAGTGGCTGTGTTTAATGGGCACAGTGGTGGCAATTTTTGGGTACAGTGGCTGCGTTTGATGGTACAGTGGCTGTGTTTGATGGTACAGTGGCAGCGTTTAATGGGCACAGTGGCTGCAATTGATGGGTACAGTGGCTGCGTTTGATGGGGCACAGTGGCAGCAAATTATGGGTACAGTGGCAGCGTTTAATGGGCACAGTGGCTGCAATTGATGGGTACAGTGGCTGCGTTTGATGGGGCACAGTGGCAGCAATTTATGGGTACAGTGGCTACGTTTGATGGGCAGGGCACAGTGTTGGCAATCTATGGGCACAGTGGCTGCGTTTGATGGTACAGTGGCTGTGTTTGATGGTACAGTGGCAGCGTTTAATGGGCACAGTGGCTGCAATTGATTGGTACAGTGGCTGCGTTTGATGGGGCACAGTGGCAGCAATTTATGGGTACAGTGGCAGCGTTTAATGGGTACAGTGGCAGCGTTTAATGGGCACAGTGGCTGCAATTGATGGGTACAGTGGCTGCGTTTGATGGGGCACAGTGGTGGCAATTTATGGGTACAGTGGCTGCGTTTGATGGTATAGTGGCTGCGTTTGATGGGCACAGTGGCTGTGTTTAATGGGCACAGTGGTGGCAATTTATGGGTACAGTGGCTGTGATTGATGGTACAGTGGCTGCGTTTGATGGTACAGTGGCAGCGTTTAATGGTACAGTGGCAACGTTTAATGGGCACAGTGGCAGCAAATTATGGGTACAGTGGCAGCGTTTAATGGGCACAGTGGCTGCGTTTGATGGGTACAGTGGCTGCGTTTGATGGGGCACAGTGGCAGCCAATCAGGTGCACTGGGTCTGGTTACCTGTCACCTGATTGGCTGAAGCGACAGGCACTGTGATTGGATGCCTATCGGAGGGAGCGTGGAGCAACGCGCTGACCTGAGACAGGTAAGTGCCGGGCGGGGGGGACACTGGCAGGATTTAATGGGCAAACTGGTGGCAATTGATGGGGCAAACTGGCGGCAATTGATGGTTACAGTGGCTGCGTTTGATGGGCACAGTGGTAGCGCTTAATGAGCACAGTGGCGGCAATTTATGGGTACAGTGGCTGCGTTTGATGGGCACAGTGGCTGTGTTTAATGGGCACAGTGGTGGCAATTTTTGGGTACAGTGGCTGCGTTTGATGGTACAGTGGCTGTGTTTGATGGTACAGTGGCAGCGTTTAATGGGCACAGTGGCTGCAATTGATGGGTACAGTGGCTGCGTTTGATGGGGCACAGTGGCTGTGTTTAATGGGCACAGTGGTGGCAATTTATGGGTACAGTGGCTGTGTTTGGTACAGTGGCTGCGTTTGATGGGCACAGTGGCAGCGTTTAATGGGCACAGTGGTGGCAATTTATGGGTACAGTGGCTGCGTTTGATGGGCACAGTGGCTGTGTTTAATGGGCACAGTGGTGGCAATTTTTGGGTACAGTGGCTGCGTTTGATGGTACAGTGGCTGTGTTTGATGGTACAGTGGCAGCGTTTAATGGGCACAGTGGCTGCAATTGATGGGTACAGTGGCTGCGTTTGATGGGGCACAGTGGCAGCAAATTATGGGTACAGTGGCAGCGTTTAATGGGCACAGTGGCTGCAATTGATGGGTACAGTGGCTGCGTTTGATGGGGCACAGTGGCAGCAATTTATGGGTACAGTGGCTACGTTTGATGGGCAGGGCACAGTGTTGGCAATCTATGGGCACAGTGGCTGCGTTTGATGGTACAGTGGCTGTGTTTGATGGTACAGTGGCAGCGTTTAATGGGCACAGTGGCTGCAATTGATTGGTACAGTGGCTGCGTTTGATGGGGCACAGTGGCAGCAATTTATGGGTACAGTGGCAGCGTTTAATGGGTACAGTGGCAGCGTTTAATGGGCACAGTGGCTGCAATTGATGGGTACAGTGGCTGCGTTTGATGGGGCACAGTGGTGGCAATTTATGGGTACAGTGGCTGCGTTTGATGGTATAGTGGCTGCGTTTGATGGGCACAGTGGCTGTGTTTAATGGGCACAGTGGTGGCAATTTATGGGTACAGTGGCTGTGATTGATGGTACAGTGGCTGCGTTTGATGGTACAGTGGCAGCGTTTAATGGTACAGTGGCAACGTTTAATGGGCACAGTGGCAGCAAATTATGGGTACAGTGGCAGCGTTTAATGGGCACAGTGGCTGTGTTTGATGGGTACAGTGGCTGCGTTTGATGGGGCACAGTGGCAGCAATTTATGGGTACAGTGGCTGCGTTTGATGGGCAGGGCACAGTGTTGGCAATCTATGGGCACAGTGGCTGCGTTTGATGGTACAGTGGCAGCGTTTAATGGGCACAGTGGCTGCAATTGATTGGTACAGTGGCTGCGTTTGATGGGTACAGTGGCAGCGTTTAATGGGCACAGTGGCTGCAATTGATGGGTACAGTGGCTGCGTTTGATGGGGCACAGTGGCTGCGTTTGATGGGGCACAGTTTGATGGTATACAGATTTTCAAAGGAGAGAGAGAGAGAGAGAGAGAGAGAGAGAGAGAGAGAGAGAGAGAGAGAGAGAGAGAGAGAGAGAGAGAGAGAGAGAGAGAGAGAGAGAGAGAGAGATTTTTTTTTTAATACCTTAATTCTTGTGCTGCAGCTGGCCGGCCATTCACTTCTATTCTCCTCGTGCAGTTAGTGGACGGTGCTGAAGCAGCACGGCGTTCTCCTGCTCCTCCCCCTCAGGCACAGGCATATTACTTTAGGGAAACACTGCTCTAGATGATGAATGTGGTGGGCAGCGCGCCGGAACGGAGGACACACAGACAGTGACTGACCAGTGACACAGCCACAGCCATTGCATACTGCGGTGGCCGCCGCTGCTCTTTAGATTGCTGACACCGGCAGTGAGCGGCCCCAGCGGTACTTAGTGCAGCCAGCCTACCGGGATATTTCCCGGTATCCCGGTAGGCCAGTCCGTCCCTGCTTATATAGCACTGTCAATTTACAGAGTGCTTTACATATATATGTACATTCACATCAGTCCCTGCTCTCAAAGAGCTTACAATCTAAGATTCTTAACTCACATTCATATACTAGGGCCAGTTTACACAGGAGCACAGGAGCATGTCTTTGGGGTGTGGGAGGAAACCTTAGCAAGCACAGACCTTCAAACTGCAGGCAGGTAGTGTCATGGTCAGGATTCGAACCAGCAACACTTTTGCTGCTAGGCGAAAGTACTAAAGTGCTAAAACCACTACACCACTGTGCTGCCCTATTACTTAGTTACTCAGTTACTCAATTTTTTTAAGTTGGTAAAACTTATTTTCCAAATGTATAGGTTTTTATATAAAAATAATACAATAATATGTTTTTTAAAAAAGGAATAGTCTCATAAAACAGGCTTTTAAAACAAATTAACATGTATTATTTATAAAGTTTTACAAATGTAATATTATTAAAGCAGCATCAAATGTAAATGTAAACATTTAAAAAAAAAGAAAAAAATGCCTTTTTCTCAGCTAACAAATCAAACTGAAGCACACTCAGTATATCTGTAAAGAACATAGAATACAGAATGTATTAGCTTTTTTAAGCCTTTTAGGAAAGTAATTTGCACTTTAACCACTTCAGCCCTGGAAAGATTTGCCCCCTTAATGACCAGGCCATTTTTTGCAATAGGGCACTTCATCGATTTAACTGACAATTGTGCAGTTGTACGACGCTGTACCCAAACAAAATTTACGTCTTTTTATCCCACAAATAGAGCTCTCTTTTGGTGGTATTTGATCACTGTTGCGTTTTTTATTTTTTGCGCTATTATCAAAAAAAAAACGACAATTTTGAAAAAAAAAATCTGCTATAATACATACAGTGGGGACGGAAAGTATTCAGACCCCCTTAAATTTTTCACTCTTTGTTATATTGGAACCATTTGCTAAAATCATTTAAGTTCATTTTTTTCCTCATTAATGTACACACAGCACCCCATATTGACAGAAAAACACAGAATTGTTGACATTTTTGCAGATTTATTAAAAAAGAAAAACTGAAATATCACATGGTCCTAAGTATTCAGACCCTTTGCTCAGTATTTAGTAGGATCACCCTTTTGATCTAATACAGCCATGAGTCTTTTTGGGAAAGATGCAACAATTATCACAGGGTCCTAAGTATTCAGACCCTTTGCTGTGACACTCATATATATAACTTAGGTGCTGTCCATTTCTTCTGATCACCCTTGAGATGGTTCTACACCTTCATTTGAGTCCAGCTGTGTTTGATTATACTGATTGGACTTGATTAGGAAAGCCACACACCTGTCTATATAAGACCTTACAGCTCACAGTGCATATCAGAGCAAATGAGAATCATGAGGTCAAAGGAACTGCCTGAAGAGCTCAGAGACAGAATTGTGGCAAGGCACAGATCTGGCCAAGGTGATAAAAAAATTTCTGCTGCACTTAAGGTTCCTAAGAGCACAGTGGCCTCCATAATCCTTAAATGGAAGATGTTTGGGACAACCAGAACCTTACTAGAGCTGGCCATCCGGCCAAACTGAGCTTTTGGGGGAGAAGAGCCTTGGTGGGAGAGGTAAAGAAGAACCCAAAGATCACTGTCGATGAGCTCCAGAGATTCAGTCGGGAGATGGGAGAAAGTTGTAGAAAGTCAACCATCACTGCAGCCCTCCACCAGTCGGGGCTTTATGGCAGAATGGCCCGACGGAAGCCTCTCCTCAGTGCAAGACACATAAAAGCCTGCATGGAGTTTGCTAAAAAACACCTGAAGGACTCCAATATGGTGAGAAATAAGATTCTTTGGTCTGATGAGACCAAGATAGAACTTTTTGGCCTTAATTCTAAGCGGTATGTGTGGAGAAAACCAGGCTCTGCTCATCACCTGTCCAATACAGTCCCAACAGTGAAGCATGTTGGTGGCAGCATCATGCTGTGGGGGTGTTTTTCGGCTGCAGGGACAGGACGACTGGTTGCAATCGAGAGAAAGATGAATGCGGCCAAGTACAGGGATATCCTGGATGAAAACCTTCTCCAGAGTCCTCAGGACCTCAGACTCTGCCTAAAATTTACCTTCCAACAAGGCAATGACCCTAAGCAAACAGCTAAAATAACGAAGGAGTGGCTTCACAACAACTCCGTGACTGTTCTTGAATGGCCCAGCCAGAGCCCTGACTTAAACCCAATTGAGCATCTCTGGAGAGACCTAAAAATAGCTGTCCACCAACGTTTACCATCCAACCTGACAGAACTGGAGAGGATCTGCAAGGAGAAATGGCAGAGGATCCCCAAATCCAGGTGTGAAAATCTTGTTGCATCTTTCCCAAAAAGACTCATGGCTGTATTAGATAAAAAGGATGCTTCTACTAAATACTGAGCAAAGGGTCTGAATACTTAGGACCATGTGATATTTCAGTTTTTTTTTTTTTAATAAATCTGCAAAAATGTCAACAATTATGTGTTTTTCTGTCAATATGGGGTGCTGTGTGTACATTAATGAGGAAAAAAATGAACTTAAATGATTTTAGCAAATGACTGCAATATAACAAAGAGTAAAAAATTTAAGGGGGTCTGAATACTTTCCGTCCCCACTGTATCAAAAAAAAAAAATAAAAAAAAAAATGTATTCATCAGTTTAGGCTGATATATATTCTACTACATATTTTTGGTAAAAAAAATTGCAATAGGCTTATATTGATTGGTTTGTGCAAAAGTTATCGCATCTACAAACTATGGGATAGATTTAGGGACGTTTATTTGTTTTAATTGTTTTTACTGGTGATGGCGGCGATGTGCGATTTTTAGCGGAACTGCCATATTGCTGCGGACAAATCTGACCCCAAATCACATTTTTTGGGGACCAGTGACATAATTATATTGATCAGTGCTATAAAAATGCACTGATCAATGTATAAATGACATCGGTAGGGATGGGGTTAACACTAGGGGGCGATCAAGGGATTAAGTGTGTTCTCTGGGTGTGTTCTAACTGTAGGGGGGATGGGCTACCAGGGACATTACAGAATTAGCTGTTCCCGATCACTGGGAACAGAAGATCTCTGACATGTCATCTGGCAGTCTCTGTATACTGCGATCGTGGGTTGCCAGTGGACATCGAGTCCTCCAGACCTGTGGGCACGCTCCAGCGGCACACGGGGGGCGCGCACGCCCGTTATCTCCGGTGCAAAGACTGTCGTACATCTATAGCGGTTTGCGCAGGAGAGCCGACCTGCCGCAGTATAATGATAGTGGCTGGTCGGCAAGCAGTTAAAGTGTGAACTTTTGAAGATAGATTCCCCACATCTAGCTCTAAAAAGATCTTCTGAAAAAATTCAAAGGTATATTTTAGGTTTTCAGGGTAGCTCAGGCTAAAAGCATAAATGAGTCCCATAACCATTCTTTCTGATACAAAATGATAGTGCTATATGAAAAAATACACAATACCAATATGCTTGTTTTTCCTGCCAATGCAGCATAAATATGGTATATTTGCTTTTGAAATGTAATAACATAGTGCAAAGTGGTTGGGGCTTTAGGTTACATAATCTAACGTTAATGTCCAATATCTCAAAAAACGAATAAATAGAAATTTTGTTTTCGTGGTACAAATCAGCACAAACGCAGCACAAACAAATTGTATAATTGTTTTTAAAATGTAAGAACATGTGGTGCGAAGTGGGGGAGGTTTCATCAACTATAATGCTCAATATCTCTGAAACCAAACCAGCACATGTGCAAATGAATGCTATCTTTGTTTTTTAATTTTAATAACATTGGGTGCAAAGTGGGAGGGGCTTGATATTACATAATCTGAATTCCAATATCTCAAAATCCGAACTGACTGAAACATTCATTTTTATGGCACAAAATAGTTTTTTAGCTTAACAGCTGGCTGTCCCTCACCCTGCATCTTGGTTGCGTTCTGCCGCATGCAGTAAGCGCAAACTTTGCATGCGCACAAGTGAGTTGTCCCAAAAGGTGTATACAATGGACGTATGTCCATTTATTATAAATATATTATGCTGCAAATAAAATAACACCACATTTTGGATGGTATGTTAAATAACATTTAAAGCATGTGAACGATAATGTGTTCAATCTTCACTCTTACCTTTCAATGGCATTGCTTGGCTTTGTAGTGATGTGGAAAAATTCTTGTCACTGGTGGTGCTCTTTTGTCCTGATGGGCCTCAAATGAGAACTGCCTTGTGCAGGCTTTCAAAGTTCCAAAAGACGTCAAACTCTTTAAAATATACAGCATCAAAACTCATGCGGTTGCACATTTGGCAAACATATGTGTCCCGCAATTTCAGACAAATGAAAAGATAATTTTTGTTAAGTAAATGTAAGTCAATTAGAATATGAAAATGCACATAACTTACAAGTTTTGTCTAGATTGCTCAATATTATACATTATTTTTGTAAATGTAAAAGATATGTTTTAAGAACTAATGAAAATTAAGTAAGGTACTTAAAATATCAAAATAAATTAATTTATTTTTTTACATTTATTTTTATGTTGAAAATTATAACATTTTTATGTTAAAATTACAAGCCAACAGAATCATTTTTATCAGTGTAAAAGGGATGGAGAGCAGGACAGCAGCTGCATAGGATGGCTTCTAAAATTGTGCTAGAAATAATTGTCTGTGTTCTTGTGAGACCCCCTGTAGTGTTTTCCACTGGAAAATATTAGGCTCTATTGGTTATCACTCTTCAGTTTACTCCTCTTTTTTGGGATAGCTGAAAGAAATGAATGCTGCTCCAGGTGAACCATTACTCACTCCTAACTGTGAGTCTATCACAAGGGTGTCACACAGCCTGTCTGTGGCGGTATGCAAAAAAGAAATAGTCCAGAATTTGCTGCACTCCTTGGTATCTTTATTTCAGCACCATGACAGTATCACAAGCATGACAGGAACAATAGATGATAACACGTTTTGTGCTAAAAAAAACAGCGCTTTTTTTTTTTTTTTTACCTTTTTGTGTATAATACATTTTGATAAAATAAAGAATAAAAAAAAAAAAAACAGCGCTTACTCAAACCTCCAGGTTTGAGTAAGCGCTGTTTTTTTTTAGTGCGAAAATTGTTAACCGTCTATTGTTAAGTATATATAAAGTGATCTCGCGCAGAATCAAAAATAGTCATTCAAACACATAAAGTGCAATATAAAAAGCTATAAGCGCAATCCTCAAATGGAGTGTAATAAGTGCCAAAGTCTTAAAGTGCAAGTGGTGATAGCTCCCCAAAAGAGCACAAAAATTGTGCAAAAAATAGCAAGTGTCCAATTCGTGTGCAAAATCCTGCAATAAAGGGGTAATAAATAAACATGTGCATAGGCCAATTCTCCAAAAAGAAATCGATCAGTGTTTTCCAATCTTCCAAGGAGAATAGTACTACGGGAGACATGGGGATTTATAGAGTGGTGGACACGGCCGATGCAATATTGGGTAAACAAAACAGTGAGCATAAGTGTCCATAGATAACTTCACAGATTGCTTCCTGAAACATCAGTCTCACAGAACTCTCACCTCATATAATAAAGTAAATCACATCAATGAGTAGATTGAACTCTCCACCTCATCCTATTAGGTCCTTTTCCAGCTCACATATGCTAATATTGGGGCCATGGATAACTTCTCCAACTACATAGGTCCTCCACTGAACCGTCCCAATGCACATGTTTATTTATTACCCCTTTATTGCAGGATTTTGCACACGAATTGGACACTTGCTATGTTTTGCACAATTTTTGTGCTCTTTTGTGGAGCTATCACCACTTGCACTTTTATGCCCCGTACACACGGTCGGATTTTCCGACGGAAAATGTGTGATAGGACCTTGTTGTCGGAAATTCCGACCGTGTGTAGGCTCCATCACACATTTTCCATCGGATTTTCCGACACGCAAAGTTTGAGAGCTTGCTATAAAATTTTCCGACAACAAAATCCGTTGTCGGAATTTCCGATCGTGTGTACACAAATCCGACGCACATAGTGCCACGCATGCTCAGAATAAATAAAGAGATGAAAGCTATTGGCTACTGCCCCATTTATAGTCCCGACGTACGTGTTTTACGTCACCGCGTTCAGAATGATCGGATTTTCCGACAACTTTGTGTGACCGTGTGTATGCAAGACAAGTTTGAGCCAACATCCGGCTGAAAAAATCCATGGATTGTCGGAATGTCCGATCAATGTCCGACCGTGTGTACAGGGCATTAGACTTTGGCACTTATTACACTCCATTTGAGGATTACACTTATACCTTTTTATATTGCACTTTATGTGTTTGAATGATTATTTTTGATTCTGCGCGAGATCACTTTATATATATTTTACTTTTATTTTGGTACACTGTGAACACTATTAGGTTTTGCTGCAGGATTATTTATTTATTTATATATTTTTTTCTGTGTTTAGGCAGATTTACCTATTACCCCCAGTAGTGCGAGGGTCACTTTTAAACTGTCTATTGTTCCTGTCATGCCTGTGATATTGTTATGATGCTAAAATAAAGATACTGAGGAGTGCGGGAAATTCTGGACTTTTTGCATATTCCTCTTTCTCCATTAAGGTCTTAAACTCTGCTTTCTATTCAGTGTCTATCCCATTACCCTCTGAATGCATGGAAAAATGACCAAGGCTTGTAGCTGTTTGTATCATATGGGAAATCAACAGAGAATGACATTTTATGATTCATAAAACTTGGGAGAGATCTGCTGTAACTAGTATAAAGGTGCAAAATCATGGCAGGCATATTAGGTAAATTATAGATGTGTTTTACTGATGTAATTGTACTTTAAGTTGACTGAATTTACAATTATTATTATTTTCATTTTTAATCCTACTTCTTCCACATATCCTCCTAATTCCTTAGCTTTCATCTTTAATCCAGATACTTTCAGCATTACAAGGTAAGCAAGCAGATGGCTTTACAATAGCAATTAATGTGTGGAAGGGTGGTATCCACTTAAAATAACAAGCCAAGTTTTAACAGCAATAATTATAGTTAAAGAATCAAGATGAAAAATTATGTAGAGCTGTATTATACATACTGTATCAGACTGAATTGAGCTTCACATTTAATGGGGCAAAAACTATGTGCAAGGCGCTGTTAACCATATTAACCAGTTGTAAAAATGTATTGGCAATAATCATTGTGAACTGTTGGGAATATACAGTATCTCACAAAAGTGAGTACACCCCTCACATTTTTGTAAATATTTTATTATATCTTTTCATGTGACAACACTGAAGAAATGACACTTTGCTACAATGTAAAGTAGCGAGTACAGATGCTTAACCACTTGACAACTGGGCACTTAAACCCCCTTCCTAACCAGACCAATTTTCAGCTTTTGGTGCTCTCACATTTTGAATGACAATTACTCAGTCATGCAACACTGTATCTATATGAAATTTTTGTCCTTTTTTTCACACAAATGGAGCTTTCTTTTGGTGGTATTTAATCACCGCTGGGTTCTTTATTTTTTGTGCCGTAAAAGAAAAAAGACCGAAAAATCTGTAAAAAAATACATTTTTCTTCATTTCTGTTATAATATTTTGCAAATTAGTAATTTTTCTTCATATATTTTGGCCAAAATTTATACCGCTACATATCTTTGGTAAAATTAACCCAAATCGGTGGATATTATTTGGTCTTTGTGAAAGTTATAGAGTCCAAAAGCTATGGTGCGAATATCTGAAAATTGATCACACCTGAAGTACTGACGGCCTATCTAATTTCTTGAGACCCTAACATTCCAGAAAAGTACAAATACCCCCCAAATGACCCCTTTTTGGAAAGAAGACATTCCAAGGTATTTAGAAAGATGCATGGTGAGTTTTTTGAAGTTGTAATTTTTTCCCACAATTCTTTGCAAAATCAAGGTTTTTTTTTTACTTTTTTTTTTTCCCACAAAATTGTCATATTAGCAGGCTATTTCTCACACACAGCATATGCATACCACAAATTACACCCCAAAACACATTCTGCTATTACTCCCGAGTATGGCGATACCACATGTGTGAGACTTTTACACAGCGTGGCCACATACAGAGGCCCAACATGCAGGGGAGCACCTTCAGGCGTTCTGGAGCACCCAGGCCAATTCTGACATTTCTCTCCTACATGTAAAAATCATCATTTATTAGCTAGAAAATTACATAGAACCCCAAAACATTATATATTTTTTTTTAGCAAAGACCCTAGAGAATACAATGGCGGTCATTGCAATGTTTTATCTCGCACGGTATTTGCGCAGCAATTTTTTTAACGCGTTTTTTTTGGAAAAAAAACTGTTTTGTGCTTTACAAAAACCAAAACAGTAAAGTTAGCCTAATGTTTTTGCATAATGTGAAAGATGAAGTTACGCCGAGTAAATAGATACCCAACATGTCACCTTTCAAAATTGCACGCGCTTGTGGAATGGCGCCAAACTTTGCTACTCAAAAATCCCCATAGGCTACGCTTTAAAATTTTTTACTGGTTACATGTTTTGAGTTACAGAGGAGGTCTAGGGCCAAAATTATTGCTCTCGCTCTACCGATCGCAGCGATACCTCACATGTGTGGTTTGAACACCGTTTTCATATGTGGGCGGGACTTACGTATGCGTTCGCTTCTACATGCGAGCACACAGGGACAGGGGCGCTTTAAAATTTTTTTTTTTTTTTTTATTGTTCATTTTACTTTATTTATTTTAGTTTGATGCTTTTTTCCAAAAAAAAAAATTTCGGACCACTTTTATTCCTATTACAAGGAATATAAACATCCTTGTAATAGGAATATGGCATGACAGGTCCTCTTTACAGTGAGATATGGGGTCAATAAGACCCCGCATCTCACCTCTAGGCTGGGAATCCTGAAATAAAATTTAAAAAAAAAACTATCCTGGCTTCGATCGTAGCGGTGAGTCGGTAGAAGCGCGGGAGGGGGGGGACATCCCCTCTCGCCTTCCGTAAGAACGATCAAGCAGTGGAACAGCTGCTATGATCATTCTCATGGTGTAGGGAATCGCCGGCTGAAAAAGCTGATATCTGAATGATGCCTGTAGCTGCAACCATCATTCAGATATCCCCGCACAAAGTCAAGGACGTTGTATGACGGCCGGCGGGCGGGAAGTGGTTAAAACGCTTTTTTTTTTTAACACAAAGTTGTCCATTTATACAATATTTCTACCACATAACATGTACATACCAAAAATGACACCCCAAAATAGATTCTCCTGCTCCTCCTGAGTACGGCGATACCACATGTGTGAGACTTCCACAGCCTGGCCACATACAGAGGCCGAGTACAGCTGAGCATGGCTCAGCATGGCAGGGTATGGCGGGGTATTGCGGAGTATGGCGGGGTATGGCGGAGTATGGCGGAGGCATGGCAGAGTATGGTGGGGGCATGGCAGAGTATGGTGGGGGCATGGCAGAGTATGGCGGGGGCATTGCAGAGTATGGCGGGGGCATTGCAGAGTATTGTGGGGGCATTGCAGAGTATTGTGGGGGCATTGCAGAGTATTGCACAGCATTGCAGAGTATTGTGGGGGCATTGCAGAGTATTGTGGGGGCATTGCAGAGTATTGCACAGCATTGCAGAGTATTGTGGGGGCATTGCAGAGTATTGTGGGGGCATTGCAGAGTATTGTGGGGGCATTGCAGAGTATTGCACAGCATTGCAGAGTATTGTGGGGGCATTGCAGAGTATTGTGGGGGCATTGCAGAGTATTGTGGGGGCATTGCAGAGTATTGCACAGCATTGCAGAGTATTGTGGGGGCATTGCAGAGTATTGCACAGCATTGCAGAGTATTGTGGGGGCATTGCAGAGTATTGTGGGGGCATTGCAGAGTATTGCACAGCATTGCAGAGTATTGTGGGGGTATTGCAGAGTATTGCACAGCATTGCAGAGTATTGCACAGCATTGCAGAGTATTGTGGGGGCATTGCAGAGTATTGTGGGGGCATTGGAGAGTATTGCACAGCATTGCAGAGTATTGTGGGGGCATTGCAGAGTATTGCACAGCATTGCAGAGTATTGTGGGGGCATTGCAGAGTATTGCACAGCATTGCAGAGTATTGTGGGGGTATTGCAGAGTATTGCACAGCATTGCATAGTAGTAGGGATGGCTGAGCATGGATGGATGGATGGCTGGATGTCTCTGTGCAGCGCTGTGGGCACTACACATACAGCCCACAGCGCTGCAGCCATCCATCCATCTCCCTCTCCTCCACAGTGTACCGATCGGTACACAGGAGGGGAGGAGAGGAACCGGCGTCATCAGATGACGCCGGTCTGTTTACATGTGATCGCGCCGTCATTTGACGGCGCGATCACATGGTAAACGGCCGCGATCAGCGGCCATTTACCAGGATCCGTGATGCGCCGGGTCCTCTGGACCCGGCGGTCACGGATGTGTTCGGGTGCGCGCCCCAGGGGGCGCACGAGAGGGGAATTCTGGGAGGACGTCATAGTACGTCCTCCCAGAGTTATCCAACCGCCCTGCAGCTGTCATTCGGCTATGGGCCGGTTGGTAAGTGGTTAATAGGGTGTAGGTCTGGAGACATGCTTGGCCAGTCCATCACCTTTACCCTCAGCTTCTTTAGCAAGCCAGTGGTTGTCTTGGAGGTGTGTTTGAGGTCGTTATCATGTTGTAATACTGCCCTGCGGCCCAGTCTCCAAAGGGAGGGGATCAGTACGTCACAGTACATGTTGGCATTCATGGTTCCCTCAATGAACTGTAGCTCCCCAGTGCTGGCAGCACCCTTGCAGCCCAATCCCACTGCCATGCTTGACTGTAGGCAAGACACACTTGCCTTTGTACTCCTCACCTGGTTGCCGCCACACACACTTGACACAATCTGAACCAAATAAGTTTATCTTGGTCTCATTAGACCACAGGACATGGTTCCAGTAATTCATGTCCTTAGTCTGCTTGTCTTCAGCAAACTTTTTGTGGGCTTTCTTGCGCATCATCTTTAGAAGAGGCTTCCTTCTGGGACGGCAGTCATGCAGACCAATTTGATGCAGTGTGCGGCGTATGGTCTGAGCACTGACAGGCTGACCACCCCACCCCTTCAACCTCTGCAGCAATGCTGGCAGCACTTATACATCTATTTCCCAAAGATAACCTCTGCATATGATGCTGAGCATGTGCACTCAACTTCTTTAGTCAACCATGGCAAGGCCTGTTCTGAGTGGAACCTGTCCTGTTAAACCGCTGTATGGTCTTGGCCATCGTGCTGCAGCTGTTTCAGGGTCTTGGCAATCTTCTTATAGCCTAGGCCAAATTTATGCAGAGCAACAATTCTTTTTTTCAGATTCTCAGAGAGTTCTTTGCCATGAGGTGCAATGTTGAACTTCCAGTGACCAGTATGAGAGAGTGAGAGTGATAATACCAAATTTAACAAACCTGCTCCCCATTCACACCTGAGACCTTGTAACACTAACAAGTCACATGACACTGGGAGGAAAAATGTCTAATTGGGCCCAAGTTGGACATTTTCACTTAGGGGTGTACTCACTTTTGTTGCCAGCGGTTTAGACATTAATGGCTGTGTGTTGAGTTATTTTGAGGGGACAGCAAATTTACACTGTTATACAAGCTGTACACTCACTACACTCCACTCATTGTAACAAAGTGTAATTTCTTCAGTGTTGTCACATGAAAAGATATAATAAAATGATTACAAAAATGTGAGGGGTGTACTCACTTTTGGGAGATACACTATATACTGTATATGAGTGAAATCTGTTTGTATAGGTAAATCATTTCACATTGGCTTGTCCATACAAATTTCCTAATCAAATTGTTTTTGTGAATCTGTTGCAGTTTCTTACCTAGAGAACCCGCCAGTAACGACACCCCCTGTTGCAGGCTGTCTCCCTTACATCTACCAAAAAAAAGGCCAGTCTGCCATGCAAGCTACTTTTAATGGCCATTAACTGCCTATCTTTTAGACCCGATATGCAGGCAAATAGCCAACAGAAGGAGCATACACAGCAGGCTGACAACACCGCTGGTAGATGTGAGGTAGACGCTTAGTGTTATCAGCCTGAAAGTGCTGTTAATGCCAGTTGCAAGGAAGTACTGTTACTGGCAGGATCTCCAAGTAAAAAAAAAAAAAACTTGCAGAAAACAATCATAAAAAAGAAAGCTGTCTGTGGAAGAGACTATGGGGTATGTGACGCTTCCTGGTGGCCTATTATAGTAACTATAGGCCCCAGCCTGACCTGGCATCCCCACCTCCCCCCCAGGTACATTACAATAACTCTTGGAGTTGGCAAACCTATGGGTTTGCTTCACAAGGTGGTCACCTTGTTCTGGTCTACTCAATTATCGATTTTACTTTGCATCACCTGTATTGCTCTTGTATCTTCTTTGTCACACCATCCGTATCTGACACTTGGTACATTGAAATAGTTTCACATAGACCTTCTGATTCCTCAACAAACTTTTTTGGAATAAAAAAAAAAAGAAACTTATATACATAATACCAAACTTACTGAAAAATGATAAACACTTTTTAAAAAACGTTTGCGGGTTTAAAATGACAATTAGTTGTATTTCATGTGAGGTACAATACATGTCAATTCACATCCACCATGGTTGGAGTTGATGCAAATCACCAGCAAATGGAAAGTTGGAAGTTTGGCCTGTAGATTACAATCATTGTTATTTATTAAGGGGTAAGTAGATTATGGATTTTTCATGGACACAACAATCATACACATATGGAAAAATTAAAACAAAGGAGCAGTCATAGTATAAGTGTCAATTCTATCTAATCTGCATGTCTCAGATGTCCTAGTACGGCCATGCTTAGGCACAGCTTAGTTCTGGCTCAGTTCTAAGGATCTTAAAGCAAGGGACTTTAACCACTTGACGACCGCCTCACGCCGATTTACGTCGGCAAGGTGGCACGGACAGGCAAAATCACGTACATATACGTGATTTGCCTTCCGCGGGTGGGGGGTCCGATCGGAACCCCCCCCCCCGGTGCCCGAGGCGGTCGTCTTTTGTCCCACGGCGATCGGAGATGAGGGGGAGGCCATCCGTTCGTGGCCCCCCCCTCGCAATCGCCGCCGGCCAATCACATCATTCCTTTGCTGCTGTATGCTAAACAGCAGCAAAGGAAATTATGTCATCTCTCCTCGGCTCGGTAATTTCCGTTCCGGCCCGAGGAGAGAAGACAGGTATGTGAGTGCACAACACTACACACACAGTAGAACATGCCAGGCACACAAAACACCCCGATCCCCCCCCCGATCGCCCCCCGATCCCCCCCCAATCACCCCCCCCCTGTCACAAACTGACACCAGCAGTTTTTTTTTTTTTCTGATTACTGTATTGGTGTCAGTTTGTGACAGTTACAGTGTTGGGACAGTTAGTATTACCCCCCTGTAGGTCTAGGATACCCCCCTAACCCCCCCTAATAAAGTTTTAACCCCTTGATCACCCCCTGTCACCAGTGTCGCTAAGCGATCATTTTTCTGATCGCTGTATTAGTGTCGCTGGTGACGCTAGTTAGGGACCTAAATATTTAGGTTCGCCGTCAGCGTTTTATAGCGACAGGGACCCCCATATACTACCGAATAAATGTTTTAACCCCTTGATGGCCCCCTAGTTAACCCTTTCACCACTGATCACCGTATAACCGTTACGGGTGACGCTGGTTAGTTTGTTTATTTTTTATAGTGTCAGGGCACCCTCCGTTTATTACCGAATAAAGGTTTAGCCCCCTGATTGCCCGGCGGTGATATGCGTTGCCCCAGGCAGTGTCAGATTAGCGCCAGTACCACTAACACCCACGCACGCAGCATACGCCTCCATTGATTGATCACTGTCACTTACAAAACACTAAACGCATAACTGCAGCGTTCGCAGAGTCAGGCCTGATCCCTGCGATCGCTAACAGTTTTTTTGGTAGCATTTTGGTGAACTGGCAAGCCCCAGGCAGCCTCAGGTTAGCGCCAGTAGCGCTAACACCCATGCACGCACCGTACACCTCCCTTAGTGGTATAGTATCTGATCTGATCAATATCTGATCCGATCAGATCTATACTAGCGTCCCCAGCAGTTTAGGGTTCCCAAAAACGCAGTGTTAGCGGGTTCAGCCCAGATACCTGCTAGCACCTGCGTTTTGCCCCTCCGCCCGGCCCAGCCCAGCCCACCCAAGTGCAGTATCGATCGATCACTGACACTTACAAAACACTAAATGCATAACTGCAGCGTTCGCAGAGTCAGGCCTGATCCCTGCGATCGCTAACAGTTTTTTTGGTAGTATTTTGGTGAACTGGCAAGCACCAGCCCCAAGCAGCGTCAGATTAGCGCCAGTACCGCTAACACCCACGCACGCACCGTACACCTCCCTTAGTGGTATAGTATCTGAACGGATCAATATCTGATCCGATCAGATCTATACTAGCATCCCCAGCAGTTTAGGGTTCCCAAAAACGCAGTGTTAGCGGGATCAGCCCAGATACCTGCTAGCACCTGCATTTTGCCCCTCCGCCCGGCCCAGCCCAGCCCACCCAAGTGCAGTATCGATCGATCACTGTCACTTACAAAACACTTAACGCATAACTGCAGCATTCGCAGAGTCAGGCCTGATCCCTGCGATCGCTAACAGTTTTTTTGGTAGCTTTTTATTGAACTGGCAAGCGCCAGCGGCCTAGTACACCCCGGTCGTAGTCAAACCAGCACTGCAGTAACACTTGGTGACGTGGCGAGTCCCATAAGTGCAGTTCAAGCTGGTGAGGTGGCAAGCACAAGTAGTGTCCCGCTGCCACCAAAAAGACAAACACAGGCCCGTCGTGCCCATAGTGCCCTTCCTGCTGCATTCGCCAATCCTAATTGGGAACCCACCGCTTCTGCAGCGCCCGTACTTCCCCCATTCACATCCCCAACCAAATGCAGTCGGCTGCATGAGAGGCATTTTCTTTATGTCCTCCCGAGTACCCCTACCCAACGAACCCCCAAAAAAGATGTCGTGTCTGCAGCAAGCGCGAATATAGGCGTGACACCCTCTATTATTGTCCCTCCTGTCCTGACAATCCTGGTCTTTGCATTGGTGAATGTTTTGAACGCTACCATTCATTAGTTGAGTATTAGCGTAGGGTACAGCATTGCACAGACTAGGCACACTTTCACAGGGTCTCCCAAGATGCCATCGCATTTTGAGAGACCCGAACCTGGAACCGGTTACCGTTATAAAAGTTAGTTACAAAAAAAGTGTAAAAAAAAAAAAATATATATAAAATAAAAAAAAATAGTTGTCGTTTTATTGTTCTCTCTCTCTCTATTCTCTCTCTCTTGTTCTGCTCTTTTTTACTGTATTCTATTCTGCAATGTTTTATTGTTATTATGTTTTATCATGTTTGCTTTTCAGGTATGCAATTTTTTATACTTTACCGTTTACTGTGCTTTATTGTTAACCATTTTTTTGTCTTCAGGTACGCCATTCACGACTTTGAATGGTTATACCAGAATGATGCCTGCAGGTTTAGGTATCATCTTGGTATCATTCTTTTCAGCCAGCGGTCGGCTTTCATGTAAAAAGCAATCCTAGTGGCTAATTAGCCTCTAGACTGCTTTTACAAGCCGTGGGAGGGAATGCCCCCCCCCCCGTCTTCCGTGTTTTTCTCTGGCTCTCCTGTCTCAACAGGGAACCTGAGAATGCAGCCGGTGATTCAGCCAGCTGACCATAGAGCTGATCAGAGACCAGAGTGGCTCCAAACATCTCTATGGCCTAAGAAACCGGAAGCTACGAGCATTTTATGACTTAGATTTCGCCGGATGTAAATAGCGCCATTGGGAAATTGGGGAAGCATTTTATCACACCGATCTTGGTGTCATCAGATGCTTTGAGGGCAGAGGAGAGATCTAGGGTCTAATAGACCCCAATTTTTTCAAAAAAGAGTACCTGTCACTACCTATTGCTATCATAGGGGATATTTACATTCCCCGAGATAACAATAAAAATGATTAAAAAAAAAAAAAAATGAAAGGAACAGTTTAAAAATAAGATAAAAAAGCAAAAAAATAATAAAGAAAAAAAAAAAAAAAAGCACCCCTGTCGCCCCCTGCTCTCGCGCTAAGGCGAACGCAAGCGGCGGTCTGTCGTCAAACGTAAACAGCAATTGCACCATGCATGTGAGGTATCGCCGTGAAGGTCAGATCGAGGGCAGTAATTTTTGCAGTAGACCTCCTCTGTAAATCTAAAGTGGTAACCTGTAAAGGCTTTTAAAGGCTTTTAAAAATGTATTTATTTTGTTGCCACTGCACGTTTGTGCGCAATTTTAAAGCATGTCATGTTTGGTATCCATGTACTCGGCCTAAGATCATCTTTTTTATTTCATCAAACATTTGGGCAATATAGTGTGTTTTAGTGCATTAAAATTTAAAAAAGTGTGTTTTTCCCCCAAAAATGCGTTTGAAAAATCGCTGCGCAAATACTGTGTGAAAAAAAAAATGAAACACCCACCATTTTAATCTGTAGGGCATTTGCTTTAAAAAAATATATAATGTTTGGGGGTTCAAAGTAATTTTTTTGCAAAAAAAAATAACTTTTTCATGTAAACAATGAGTGTCAGAAAGGGCTTTGTCTTCAAGTGGTTAGAAGAGTGGGTGATGTGTGACATAAGCTTCTAAATGTTGTGCATAAAATGCCAGGACAGTTCAAAACCCCCCCAAATGACCCATTTTGGAAAGTAGACACCCCAAGCTATTTGCTGAGAGGCATGTCGAGTCCATGGAATATGTTATATTGCGACACAAGTTGCGGGAAAGAGACAAATTTTTTTTTTTTTTTTGCACAAAGTTGTCACTAAATGATATATTGCTCAAACATGCCATGGAAATATGTGAAATTACACCCCAAAATACATTCTGCTGCTTCTCCTGAGTACGGGGATACCACATGTGTGAGACTTTTTGGGAGCCTAGCCGCGTACGGGACCCCGAAAACCAAGCACCGCCTTCAGGCTTTCTAAGGGCGTGAATTTTTGATTTCACTCTTCACTGCCTATCACAGTTTCGGAGGCCATGGAAAGCCCAGGTGGCACAAAACCCCCCCCCCAAATGACCCCATTTTGGAAAGTAGACACCCAAAGCTATTTGCTGAGAGGTATAGTGAGTATTTTGCAGACCTCACTTTTTGTCACAAAGTTTTGAAAATTGAAAAAAGAAAAAAAAAAAAAAGTTTTTTCTTGTCTTTCTTCATTTTCAAAAACAAATGAGAGCTGCAAAATACACCATGCACAATGCCCAGGTTTCGTGCCACCTGGGCATTCCATGGCCTCCGAAACTGTGATAGGCAGTGAAGAGTGAAATCAAAAATTTTCACCCTTAGAAATCCTGAAGGCGGTGCTTGGTTTTCAGGGCCCCGTACGCGGCTAGGCTCCCAAAAAGTCCCACACATGTGGTATCCCCATACTCAGGAGAAGCAGCTAAATGTATTTTGGGGTGCAATTCCACATATGCCCATGGCCTGTGTGAGCAATATATCATTTAGTGACAACTTTGTGCAAAAAAAAAAAAAGTGTCACTTTCCCGCAACTTGTGTCAAAATATAAAATATTCCATGGACTCAATATGCCTCTCAGCAAATAGCTTGGGGTGTCTACTTTCCAAAATGGGGTCATTTGGGGGGGTTTTGTGCCACCTGGGCATTCCATGGCCTCCGAAACTGTGATAGGCAGTGAAGAGTGAAATCAAAAATTTACACCCTTAGAAATCCTAAAGGCGGTGCTTGGTTTTCGGGGCCCCGTACGCGGCTAAGCTCCCAAAAAGTCCCACACATGTGGTATCCCCATACTCAGGAGAAGCAGCTGAATGTATTTTGGGGTGCAATTCCACATAGGCCCATGGCCTGTGTGAGCAATATATCATTTAGTGACAACTTTTTGTAAATATTTTTTTTTTTTTGTCATTATTCAATCACTTGGGACAAAAAAAATAAATATTCAATGGGTTCAACATGCCTCTCAGAAATTTCCTTGGGGTGTCTACTTTCCATAATGGGGTCATTTGGGGGGGGTTTGTACTGCCCTGCTATTTTAGCACCTCAAGAAATGACATAGGCAGTCATAAACTAAAAGCTGTGTAAATTACAGAAAATGTACCCTAGTTTGTAGACGCTATAACTTTTGCGCAAACCAATAAATATATGCTTATTGACATTTTTTTTTACCAAAGACATGTGGCCGAATACATTTTGGCCTAAATGTATGACTAAAATTTAGTTTATTGGATTTTTTTTATAACAAAAAGTAGAAAATATCATTTTTTTTCAAAATTTTCGGTCTTTTTCCGTTTATAGCGCAAAAAATAAAAACTGCAGAGGTGATCAAATACCATCAAAAGAAAGCTCTATTTGTGGGAAGAAAAGGACGCAAATTTCGTTTGGGTACAGCATTGCATGACCGCGCAATTAGCAGTTAAAGCGACGCAGTGCCAAATTGGAAAAAGACCTCTGGTCCTTAGGCAGCATAATGGTTCGGGGCTCAAGTGGTTAAAGATTGATTGGTGTATTATATCTGCTTCTTGAAATCAGCTAGTGCTCATGTTAGCAGCCTTCCAATTTAAAGTGGTTGTAAAGCCCTTGGTTTTCACTGATGTCAATTAGAGCAAGTGACAGTGCAGGGCTCGTGTAAAAGTGCCCCCATAGCAAGCGGCTTGCTATGGGGGCACTCGCTGGGGGGGGGGGCAAAACCATTTCACTGAGCAGGTAAGTAGGACATGTTTGTTATTTTATTAAAATAAATAAACAAGCCTATACAATCACTTTAAATTGAGGCAGTTTGTGATTGGTATACCAAATAGCTCTGTCATTAGAAACTATAAAAAAAGTTTTTTGTGTCAGATATACTGTATATGTTTTGTTTTCTTTTTTCTGTATGCAAAAAAAATAAATAAATAAATACAAATTGTCTTTTAAAGCAGGGTTTACATTAGCATTTTCCAACATTACTGCATCATGAGAAATCAAACATTATTCACTTTGGTGTGCTGCAGTAACATTTATTTCATGAATGCCACCCCAACACACCTTGCTAATGCATATGTTTTGCAGCACACCACTAGACACAGTAAGGCCTGATTCCCACCTATGCATTTTTAGTTCTTTTTGCATTTTGCAAATTTGCACTACAGACCATTTAACATGGTTTCCTATGGAACATGTTCTGTAGTGCAAATCTGCAAAATGCAAAAAGCACTAAAAATGCATAGGTGTGAATCCAGCCTCATGCACTATTGTGTGCTGTGGTGTGCTGCGTTACAGAAAATGGTGCATACCCCTTTTTGTGTTTTTTTGGTGCTTTTAGGTAGCCCATTCAAATGGGCTGCCTTTCTTTTTTTAAATGGGTAAAATTCCATCCCTCTCTTGCTCTAAATGCCCCTCTACCGATGATATGTTCTACCATATGATTCGGGAATGTCCACCTTTAAATACCTTCTGGTCTGATGTTACAACCATTATAAGTTGGTTACTGGGATATTTAGAGGAGGATACCCTTCTTAATTGCATGAAACTCCTCCTATGCTTATTGTTTTTCAATGCTAAAAAATTGATAGCAATGCAATGGAAATCCCAAACCCCTCCCACTTTAACTCATTGGCGTTGGCCTTATTAGCCAGGTAATTCCTATGTATAAGCTAGAGGATGCCCTTGGAAAAACCTTGGTCCCCCTGGCTGGACTCCCAAGCTATGATACCACCAGATGAATAGTTTGTTCACATATATCTACAAGAGTGTGCTGATTAAGGTGGGAAGACTATTAGTTGTAATAATTGTTGTCTGAGTTATATGACAGCAAAACTGATCTTGCTTTAGATATATAACTGATGATTTAAATTTTTTACTAAGGCTCTATATTGTACAGACATACAGTATGTTCAATTGTTCTGTGCTCTATATTGTACAACTATTTCTCTTTCTGTATGTTCAAACGATAGAAATTTACCTTTAAAAAAAATAGGCTGCCTTAACAGAATGCATGTAACTTGAGTCATAATGCATGTTAACACGCATGCACTAACACATTGCAGCAATGTGAATCCAACCTGAAGGGGCTACAACATAACAGTAAGAACTGAGCATGACTTTATCACACTTTGACATTGCTCCTTTTACAGTGTTATTAAAAAACATAAATTATTCAACAGAAGCAAAAAAGATGCAACAAATTGCATTCATCTACAAATACAAATAAACTTTCCTGAGAGTTGGTATACAGTATATAAACAGATGTGTTGGGAAACAGGCCCCTGGTCAATTTCTGTTACAAATTATAAAAAAATAGTGTGTTTGTGTGCCTCAGTCCTACCCCTTAAGCATTGTCTGTCTTTTCTCTGATGTAGTTATGAAACATGTCAGCGAGTCAGCAGCACAGCCTGTGGGGCTGTAGGGGAACAATGCTCAGTAATTAGTATCAGAAAACGTAATATCCATGCCTTCTTTATTCATATGAGGAAAAGGAACATTGTGCGTGTGGTCTAAACAATGAGCAGAAGGTTTGTATGTATTAGATATATGACCTTTGTGCAGCATATTAGACATATGGTTGGAGGTGACCATTCCTCTAAACCAATGTTTCTCAACTCCAGTCCTCAAGGCGCCCCAACAGGTCATGTTTTCAGGATTTCCCTCAAATAAAAGGGCTGTGGTAATTACTAAGGCAGTGAAACTGATCAAATCACTAGTGCAAAATAATGGAGAGCCTGAAAACATGACCTGTTGGGGCGCCTTGAGGACTGGAGTTGAGAAACACTGCTCTAAACAAACACATTTGTCCCTATTGCTGAGTTATACTGACTGCAATTAGTACAGTTATTTTGTCATTTACAACACGTGGCTACTTCAACAAAAATGGCTGAATTTTTGTTAAGGTTACCATTACACAATTCAATACGAAGCATGGTCCTTGAAATCATAATAGATAACTTAAAGAGAATGTAGAGCTTTTTTGTATTCATTTAACCTATTTATTTATGCAGGATTAAAAGTATTTTTTTAAAAACGTGTTTTAGAGAGGTAAGTATGAAACACCGCATATGAATATTTTATATTTTTAATAGTGCTCTAGGATTATTTATCTTATGTTTACCAGGTTAAGCGCAACTGCTTTGCTGAAAAAGACTTATTTACAGCTCAGTAGCTGAAGATCAAATTGGACGAGTCAGATAAATGACTCATCTCCTCCTTCCTGGCTTTCTATTGCTCCACAAAGAGTTTCTACTGGATACAGACTGAAAGGAAACCACTTCTGCTGTTCTTGCTCTTTATAAAATCCATAATACTGTGTGACATCTATGTCATGTTAATAAAGATTTTACATAAATGGTTAAAAATATACAAAATACAGTTTAAAAATGTATAAACATAATAAAATACTTGTAACGTTGACACAAAATTTTTAATGAAGAAAGTACGGTACTAAAATATGTAAATGTGTCTATTAGAGATTGTATGGACTCCTTTACCATGGAGTATAGCAACAGCCTATACTCTTGTTAAATAGTTAAATAATCTTTAGGAGATCAAGTGTTCACTTGAAATAAGCAGTTGTTTAAGTAAGAACAAGATATTCTTGTGTATGTCTGATGGACTGAATCAGGCCATCTGCAAAATCAAGATGGTGTTTTGATGTCCCGGAGGATCTCGGTAATGCTAACCTTGTTGCCCCAGGAGTGACAGAGACACCGTTGACTGGAAAAAAATTCAGAGCAAAGTACATCCAGCTCTTTAGTGAGTTATGTCAAGCTACACTACGAGATGCACTTGGCTATAGTGACTGTTATGTTTCAAGCTCTACGTGTGTAACAGCTCCAAGATGCTTGAAAGATAGAAGAGATCCAAAATGAGTATAGCTGCCTAAATGCATTCAAAATTAAACAAATAATTTTGCAGTAACATAAAAAATAGGAACTAGGAACGTCACTCTCTCGGGTTAATTTTGCCTTTAACCCCTTCTTACCTGGGGTGCTGGGAAAACCTGAATTCATATACTAAACTGACCAGCAAATTCAGTGTCCTCTTGTGATCCACCACTCAGCTATCACCTGCTGGGTCTCATGCCACTGTCATCTTTCCTGACATCATTGGGAGTAGGCTGTCATTTCCAGGTTTAGTCCCCTTTGGGCCAGCTCTATTCCAGTCACATATTATAAGCTAATCTCCCTGGGGGTTACTGGAGCGGGCCTGATGTAATTCTCACCTAGGGAGGCTGATCCTGGGCTGGAACATCCCAATAAGTAAGCTCCATTGAGTGACATTGGTGAAACCAGTCAGGGACCAGCACCGCTGTAGCTGAGGGATGCCCCTAGCTGCCAGGGGAAGAACTCCTCCGGTGAGAGTGGGGGGGGAGCAAAGAGAAAGAAAAGACAGATTCTGGTGGTAGGGGACTCAATTCTTAGAAGGACAGAGAGGGCAATCTGTGACAAAGACCTGAAAAGCCAAACTGCGTGCTGTCTACTGGGCGCTCGGGTTTGGCACATCACGGATCTGGTGGACAGATTACTGGGAGGGGCTGGGCAAGACCCAGCTGTCATGGTGCTTGTTGGCACCAATGACAAAGTCAGAGACAGATGGAGTGTCCTAAAGAACAATTTTAGGAACTTAGGTGCTAAATTGAGGAAAAGGACTTCCGAGGTAGTATTCTCAGAAAAACTACCGATACCTCAAGCCACATCAGAAAGGCGGAGGGAGTTTAGGGAAGTAAACAAGTGGCTGAGGAGCTGGTGGAGTAAGGAGGGGTTTGGGTTCCTGGAGAACGGGGACGACTTTTCAGTCAGTCACCTGTTCTATAGAAGGGAGGGACTGCACCTAAATTAGGAGGGTGCAGATCTGCTAGGAGAGAAGAGGGCCAAAAAGTTAGAAGGGCTTTTAAACAGTGACGGGGGGAGAGGGTCCAGACGTAGAGATAGTCAGCACGGAACATATTCCAGAGGGTAGTATTGGGAGAATTAGTGGTAGGTTGACTAAAGCACATAAACCCGAGGTAAGTATAGTAACAAGTCCTATTTGCAATCTTGGAACACCCAATAAGAGGACAGTATGCGACCGGTCTAAAATACGTGGCATGTTCACCAATGCCAGGAGCCTGGTGGACCAGATGGGAGAACTTGAGATACTGTTGTACGAGGAGGATTTAGATTTTGTGGGAATTTCAGAGACTTGGTTCAACGGCTTTCATGATTGGCTGGCAACCATTCAGGGGTATTTCCTTTATCGCAGGGATAAAGAGGTTAAAAAAGGGGGAGGGGTATGCCTGTATATCAAGAATAATGTACAAGTGAATGTGAGAGATGACATCAATAAGGGAGCTAGGGAGGAGGTGGAATCCTTATGGGTATGGGAAAATAATACTGGGAGTATGCTATAGGCCCCCTAACCTGAGGGAGGAGGGGAAGACAGACCTCCTATCACAATTTGGATTAGCAGCAAGGATGGGAAGTGTCATTATAATGGGGGATTTTAAGTATCCAGACACAGACTGGGAGGAAGCAACCACGCACTCGTCTAAGGCTCGCCAGTTCCTAAATGTCTTGCAGGACAGATGGTCATGGGTCAGATGGTAGACGCACCAACTAGAAACAAAGTGTTACTAGACCTACTGATTACCAACAATACAGACCTGATCACGGATGTTCGAAATAAGGGGCAATTTAGGAAACAGCGATCACGGGTCAATTCGCTTCAGTATAAATCACACAAATAGGAAACATAAGGGGAATACAAAGACATTGAATTTCAAAAGAGCAAACTTCCCTAAACGACGAACTTTGCTAGAAGATAGAAATTGGGATAAACTCTTAGGAAGAAAGAACTCGCAGGAGAGATGGGTTTGCTTTAAAGTGGTTGTAAACCCACTTTGAAAAAAAAATAAAAATAACACCTACAAGACAAAGGCATAATGAGCTAGTATGCATAGCATACTAGCTCATTATGTAATACTCACCTGAGATCGAAGCCCTTGCTGCGGTGCCTGTACACAGCACCGGCCGGTGACATCACTCCCGGGGGTATCATGGCTCTGGCGTTTAATTGGCTTGGAGCCACAATGACGTCACTCCCGCGCATGCACGCAGGACCCGCCAGTAATGGCACACTCACTGAAGCAATCTGTGCGTACGTGCCATTGCTTCAGCTTTCTTCAGTGTGCATGTACCGATGACGTCGGCACATGCAAATACAGGGGATATCTCCTAAACTGTGCAGGTTTAGGAGATATCCTGGGTAGCTACAGGTAAGCCTTATTATAGGCTTACCTGTAGAAAAAAGGTTTACAACCACTTTAAGAGCATATTAAATAAGGGCATTAGCCAGTGCATCCCATTGGGAAATAAATTTAAAAGAGCTAATAAAAGTCCTGGGTGGCTTAACTCCAATGTAAAAATGCATATAAAACCAAAGGAGAAGGCCTTAAAAAAATACAAGGCTGAGGGATCATCATCAGCATTCAGACTTTACAAAGAATGCAACAAGAAATATAAGGGTGCATGAAGAAAGAACATGAAAGACAAATAGCAGAGGAGAGCAAAAAAAATCCTAAGAAACTCTTTAAGTATATAAACAGTAAAAAAGGGATGATAGACCATATTGGCCCCATAAAGGATGAGGTAGGAAGTCTGGTTACAAAGGATGGGGAGATGGTATTGAATTTATTCTTCTCCTCAGTCTTCATGAGGGAATCAGGGGGCTTCAGTAACCAAAACTGCAGTGTTTATCCTCATGACACATCACAGGAAGCACCCTCATGGCTAACAGAGGACATCAATAGAATGTAAGCTCTAGGAGGGGATAAGGGACTATATACAAGATTTTAGTAATGAAAACGGTATCATTAGCAGTAATCAGCATGGATTAATGAAGAATCGTTCTTGCCAAACCAATCTATTAACATTCAATGAGGAGGTGAGGTGCCATCTAGATAAAGGAAGGCCCGTACATGTGTTGTATCTGGATTTTGCAAAAGCATTTGACACGTTTCCTTATAAACATTTACTGTACAAAGTCAGTTGGCATGGACCATAGGGTGAGTACATGGATTGAAAACTGGCTACAAGGGCGAGTTCAGAGGGTGGTGATAAATGGGGAGTACTCGGAATGGTCAGGGGTGGAAAGTGGGGTCCCCCAGGGTTCTGTTCTAGGACCAATCCTATTTAATTTGTTCATAAACGACTTGGAGATTGGGGTAAACTTCAATCTCTGTATTTGCGGATGATACTAAGCTAAGCAGGGCAATCATTTCTCCGCAAGATGTGGAAACCTTGCAAGAAGATCTCAACAAATTAATGGGGTGGGCAACTACATGGCAAATGAGGTTTAATGTGGAAAAATGTAAAATAATGCATTTGGGTGGCAAAAATATGAATGCAATCTACTCACTGGGGGGGAGAAACTCTGGGGGAATCAAGGATGGAAAAGGACCTGGGGGTCCTAGTAGTTGATAGGTTCAGCAATAGCATGCAATGCCAAGCTGCTGCTAACAAAGCAAACAGAATATTGGCATGCATTAAAAAGGCGATTAACTCAAGTGATAAAGTGATATTTCTCCCATTCTACAAGACTCTGGTCCGGCCTTACCTGGAATATGCTGTCCAGTTCTGGGCACCAGTCCTCAGGAAGGATTACTGGAAATGGAGCGAGTACAGAGAAGGGCAACAAAGCTAATAAAGGGGCTGGTGGCTGCTGGTTTTCCAGCATGCCCATTAGACAGAAGCCAGACAGGCAGCTGTACGCACTGGCTGAATGATGGCTGGTTTCTGTTGAACCAGCTGATACCGGGTGATATTTGGCCCGTGTATACCAGCCTTAAGGAAGAGAAGAATTGGAATAATGCAGTTGAGGATTTGGGAGTGCAGGTCCTCTTTAAGCAGCAGCTGAGTTGTGTTAGGCTAGGTTCACACTGTTGCGAATTGGATGCGGGTTCCACAGCATCCAATTCGCATAGCAGGAGACTGTGACCGGCTCTCTACGGAGCCGGTTCACACATCTCCGCAGTGTCTTCAGTACAAATTGCACAGGAGTCCTGTGCGTATCTTGATCCGTTTCAGGTTCGAATGCAGCCCAAAATTTGGGCTGAAATTGGACCTGAAACGGTGAATGGAGACACACCGGACTCCTGCTGTGAGTCGCTGCGTCTTCCAGTGTGAACCCAGCTTTAATATTAGAGCTTTGAATTTAACACAGAGGTATAGTTGGTGCATACATGAACTTTGGTAAATTGTAGAAATGTTATTCTGTTGAAAATGAATATATGGCATTTTTGGGTGCTGTGCTTTGCAAAGTGAGGGTAAGAATTTGGGTATACACAGTACAGATTACCTAACATTGGAATATTACCCATATGTGGCCTGCCTGCATGCATATCGTTGGTCTCTGTAGGTACTCTGGTGGAGACCCCTGCAGTGTGTCTGCCCAGGTATGACTGACTCTTGCAGACTCGGTCCTGGGATGTGTGACGTAGCATTCAAGAAGTCTTTTTCAAGCTGGTGCACATGTGCCTGTACATACATGCTATGGAATCTTTGCTAGGTTCCATAGACCAGGCAGAGACTTGTGGTGTGTCCGCACATGCACCAGATCTTCAGACAAGATGGCAGTGCTGGTGAAGAGGGGCAAAGGGAGAACCTCTTCTTCAACCAAGACAACACTGGACTTCAATGTCTATAAAGTATGGGGGGGAATAGGCAGAGTGGAGGAACTAACAAAGTAATGTAGCGCTGGTAGATTTTTAATCTACCGCTGATAGGTAAATCTTGTGGGTTACTTGTTAGGTGAAGTTAGATTTGCCTCTGTTCCAGCTTGGCTGAGTTGCGTGTAGTTCCACACTGTGCCGGTGGGTGTCGTTGTCACCATGGGCTGGTGTTGGAAAAGCAACGTGTTGAAGCGTATGGGTGCTCCTCTGTCCCAGAGACAACTCGGTGGAGGTGGTCCTCCGAGTTGCATTCTGGGAGAGGGTATTTATGGGACAGACACCATGTTCAGGGGTTCGTTTTCAGCCACCTGCTGGCCCTCCTGGCCGATAGGTATGTGTTAAGAGTACCACCTTGTGGTCATCCGTGCCGGAGGCCCACATCGCTGTAGCGTGTGGGTGGGCCCAGAAGCCTGTATGGGGCCTACCACAGCAGCAGAGGAATGGTCCTGAGCTGTCTATCCTGAGTGAAGAAGCTGGACAACCGAGGAGATCCCAGGAGAGGACCCGTCATGGAAGGATCATGCAGAGTGCTGGTCTGGAGAGGGGCCTGGTGACTCGGTTGGAGGACGTTTCCTGAAGCAATCTTACTGCATAGTACTGCCGGGTTGGCTTAAAGGTTTAAGTACTGTGTCGGACATTCATCACAAACCAATACATCCTGTGGCAGAGGATCGTACGGGTTTTATTCCAAACAAGTCTGTGGCAGAGACTTTTGTTCGTGCTACATACTGGCTGCTAGGTTAGTGAGAGAAACCTATCCAGGCGGGCAAACTACAAGTGTTCAATTCCAAAGAATGTTCTAAAGAATACTAAGGAAAGGTATTTGAGCTTTCCTGCAACTTTCCTTCTGCCTCTTTCCTGCTACTTCCTTTATTACTTGTTCATTAAAGCATTGGAAAATATACTCAAATGTTTGGTGCTTACATCGTCCAGAGGTAAACTCAACGGGACCCTAGACCTCTGAAACAGAGGTATCGAGAGTGAAGGTAACAGCCCGCTTTAAACCAGCAGCTCCACCGAGCGTTAGTGCTACAGTAATATGAAGGGGTTTGTGCGTTCTTGTTTTGACATTGTTTTATGTAGACATGTCAAACTAATGTGTGCCCTGTGTAATCTGGGACATCTAGACGTTTTCCCTAGGCAGATGGGTGGTAACCTATAAAAACACAGGTAGTACTCGGGCACTGCACTCTTTGTTATGGTAACCAAGGTACAATTTATGAGACATGCTGAAACACTATATAGGGATGGCTGCTTATCTTAGTTATTCCTAATTGACAGGATTGACATTGTTAACACATTTATGGGATATAAATGGCACAAATATAAGACAAACCTATCAAGTTATATAACATAACCAAGTTGCTTTATATATTTATATTTTAGAAGGCAGAAGAACTGCAGGAAGGTTTACAACTCATAAAAAGCCTCTGAAACAAAAACGTGTGACAAATAAGCACTGTGTATTATTACTTACAACCTCGGGAACATTTGATGCAGACCTTTAGCCTATTAATCACTTTTTGTATACAGTGTACCTGTTTAATACAGCGTATTTTTAATCAGATTTGCATATGGCACCCTACTGCATGTGCATACTGTACACATACCTCCCAACTGTCTTGGATACGTGGACTTTCCTGCATTTACAAGTTTGTCCCACTGTGCAGGGAGTTTGTCCTGCATTATTCTGTTGATTAATGTTGCCTTCTAGCTCAATAGGACCTGCAGCAGTGTGCACATTCTGAACAGCCAGGGATTGGTGAGCAAGATGGCTGGGTGGGCACTGTGCAGCCCCCATGAGAGACTGCAGCTGTCAGATCCGAGCTGTGATATCGGGTGTGGGCGGGACTGCTACCCAGACCCGCCTTTCTGTCAAGCATTCACTGCATAGGGAGAGAGGCATTTTTACTTCAAGGTCCCTCAAAAATTCTTTAAGCACCCCCAAAATTTATCTTAGTATTTGCAGAAGCAGATGTTACTGTGTTTTTTTAATGTTATTGTCAGCATATCCTATATTGCGGCCTGGAAACTGGGGACTATTTTTTTTTCTTGTGGAGGGATACAGCAGCCTGGCCGCATAACCCGATGATCTTTAATTAGACCCGGTGTCCTGCCGAATAAGTTCCTTCGGCGGATAAGTTCCCCCCCTGTACAGCGCAGGCGCAGCGCCTGCGCAGTACCAACTAGTAACAGCCGCCGGAGATAGCCGAACCTCAAAATCCACAATCAGCTGTACACGGCGCCTGCACTCTGGGTCCAGGTTCCTTCCCTACCATCCAAGTGGACCTAGAGGGGGAATCTAAAAGAGCCGAGCGCAGCGAGGCTGTGCCTGAAGCGTGGCGAGCGAAGCGAGCCCGCGAGGGGCCCTCTTACAGGCGCTGTCTACAGCTGATTTGGACCTATTCCCCTTCGGCTATTTGCGCCGGATCCTACTGCGCAGGCGCAGCACCTGCGCAGTAGAGGGGGTCCTTATCCGCCGAGTGGAACTTTCTCGGCAGAACACCGGCAAGAAGATTTCAGAAGCGGATTGATATACAATCTCTCTTCTGTCTCCTCAGCCAATGGGAAACACTGTATCCGGCAGCTGCTCTGAAGGGAGAGAGAGAGGAAAGAACACAGCCTGCTATGGGGACACACCGTAAGAAGCAGACAGATTCCTCAGCCCCATCATGACAAACAGTGAGTTGTATTACCCTGCACTGCTGCCAGCATGGAGCTCCAGAGAACAAAATCATTCATTCAATCCCTCCAGGATTGTATACTGACACCAGCAAGATTTGTGATAAAGATTCCCTGTGGGGCAGACAGAACACAGACTGTATTCCTTCCTGCCAGCACAAGTCATATGGTACTTACAGAGACTCTGACAGGGAGAAAATAATCTGGGATGTCTGTGTGTTCTGTGCATCCATCCATCATCTTTAACATAAATGTTGTTGGTATCACAATACAAGAAGAATGTATTGAAAAATGACAGGATATTGTCTGGTGGCTTTCTACTAAACCTATATTTCCCACACTTTAGTAACAAGGGCTCTCTTTAGTAATGTAGTGCCCTCCTGATCCCTCCCCTGTGTACATAGTGCCCTCCTGATCCCTCCCTTGTGTACATAGTGCCCTCCTGATCCCTCCCCTGTGTACATAGTGCCCTCCTGATCCCTCCCTTGTGTACATAGTGCCCTCCTGATCCCTCCCCTGTGTACATAGTGCCCTCCTGATCCCTCTCCTGTGTACATAGTGCCCTCCTGATCCCTCCCCTGTGTACATAGTGCCCTCCTGATCCCTCCCCTGTGCACATAGTGCCCTCCTGATCCCTCCACTGTGTACATAGTGCCCTCCTGATCCCTCCCCTGTGTACATAGTGCCCTCCTGATCCCTCTCCTGTGTACATAGTGCCCTCCTGATCCCTCCCCTGTGTACATAGTGCCCTCCTGATCCCTCCCCTGTGTACATAGTGCCCTCCTGATCCCTCCCCTGTGTACATAGTGCCCTCCTGATCCCTCCCCTGTGTACATAGTGCCCTCCTGATCCCTCCCCTGTGTACATAGGGCCCTCCTGATCCCTCCCCTGTGTACATAGTGCCCTCCTGATCCCTCCCCTGTGTACATAGTGCCCTCCTGATCCCTCCCCTGTGCACATAGTGCCCTCCTGATCCCTCCACTGTGTACATAGTGCCCTCCTGATCCCTCCCCTGTGCACATAGTGCCCTCCTGATCCCTCCACTGTGTACATAGTGCCCTCCTGATCCCTCCCCTGTGTACATAGTGCCCTCCTGATCCCTCCCCTGTGTACATAGTGCCCTCCTGATCCCTCCTCTGTGTACATAGTGCCCTCCTGATCCCTCCCCTGTGTACATAGTGCCCTCCTGATCCCTCCCCTGTGTACATAGTGCCCTCCTGATCCCTCCCCTGTGTACATAGTGCCCTCCTGATCCCTCTCCTGTGTACATAGTGCCCTCCTGATCCCTCCCCTGTGTACATAGTGCCCTCCTGATCCCTCTCCTGTGTACATAGTGCCCTCCTGATCCCTCCCCTGTGTACGTAGTGCCCTCCTGATCCCTCCCCTGTGTACGTATTGCCCTCCTGATCCCTCTCCTGTGTACGTAGTGCCCTCCTGATCCCTCCCCTGTGTACGTAGTGCCCTCCTGATCCCTCCCCTGTGTACGTATTGCCCTCCTGATCCCTCTCCTGTGTACGTAGTGCCCTCCTGATCCCTCTCCTGTGTACGTAGTGCCCTCCTGATCCCTCTCCTGTGTACGTAGTGCCCTCCTGATCCCTCTCCTGTGTACGTAGTGCCCTCCTGATCCCTCCCCTGTGTACGTAGTGCCCTCCTGATCCCTCCCCTGTGTACATAGTGCCCTCCTGATCCCTCCCCTGTGTACGTAGTGCCCTCCTGATCCCTCCCCTGTGTACATAGTGCCCTCCTGATCCCTCCCCTGTGTACATAGTGCCCTCCTGATCCCTCCCCTGTGTACATAGTGCCCTCCTGATCCCTCCCCTGTGTACATAGTGCCCTCCTGATCCCTCCCCTGTGTACATAGTGCCCTCCTGATCCCTCTCCTGTGTACATAGTGCCCTCCTGATCCCTCCCCTGTGTACATAGTGCCCTCCTGATCCCTCTCCTGTGTACATAGTGCCCTCCTGATCCCTCCCCTGTGTACGTAGTGCCCTCCTGATCCCTCCCCTGTGTACGTATTGCCCTCCTGATCCCTCTCCTGTGTACGTAGTGCCCTCCTGATCCCTCCCCTGTGTACGTAGTGCCCTCCTGATCCCTCCCCTGTGTACGTATTGCCCTCCTGATCCCTCTCCTGTGTACGTAGTGCCCTCCTGATCCCTCTCCTGTGTACGTAGTGCCCTCCTGATCCCTCTCCTGTGTACGTAGTGCCCTCCTGATCCCTCTCCTGTGTACGTAGTGCCCTCCTGATCCCTCCCCTGTGTACGTAGTGCCCTCCTGATCCCTCCCCTGTGTACATAGTGCCCTCCTGATCCCTCCCCTGTGTACGTAGTGCCCTCCTGATCCCTCCCCTGTGTACATAGTGCCCTCCTGATCCCTCCCCTGTGTACATAGTGCCCTCCTGATCCCTCCCCTGTGTACATAGTGCCCTCCTGATCCCTCCCCTGTGTACATAGTGCCCTCCTGATCCCTCCCCTGTGTACATAGTGCCCTCCTGATCCCTCCCCTGTGTACATAGTGCCCTCCTGATCCCTCCCCTGTGTACATAGTGCCCTCCTGATCCCTCCCCTGTGTACATAGTGCCCTCCTGATCCCTCCCCTGTGTACATAGTGCCCTCCTGATCCCTCCCCTGTGTATGTAGTGCCCTCCTGATCCCTCTCCTGTGTACGTAGTGCCCTCCTGATCCCTCCCCTGTGTACGTAGTGCCCTCCTGAACCCTCCACTGTTTAGGTAGTGCCCTCCTGATCCCTCCCCTGTGTACATAGTGCCCTCCTGATCCCTCCCCTGGTTACGTGGTGCCCTTCTGATCCCTCCACTGTGTACGTAGTGCCCTTCTGATCCCTCCCCTGTGTACATAGTGCCCTCCTGAGCCCTCCCCTGTGTACGTGGTGCACGCCTGATCCCTCCTCTGTGTACGCGGTGCACGCCTGATCCCTCCACTGTGTACGTAGTGCATGCCTGATCCCTCCCCTGTGTACGCAGTGCCCTCCTGATCCCTCCACTGTGTACGCAGTCCCCTCCTGATCCCTCCACTGTGTACATAGTGCACTCCTAATCTTTGCATTGTGTACATAGTGTCCAACTCATGATCTCTGCATTGTGTGCATAGTGTACTCCTGAACTCTGCACTCTGTACATAGCGCATTCCTGAGCCCTTCACTCTGCACGTAATGCATTCCTGAACTCTGTGCGTAATAGACTCCTGAATCCTTCTGCACTTTGTGTAACGCACACTTCCATAGTTCATGCAAAACCATTTGTAATGGAAGCTCTTCATTCTTGTTGACTGTCCCTCATTCTGAAGTTCAAAAGTTGGGAGGTATGCTGTAGATATAGATTTAAAATTCCTATACAATGTTAATAGAGCAACATGCACAAATTCATACACGCATCCTTTTTTGAGATGGGAACAGGGAACACCGATTAGCAAAAGTATGTAGTAGGCATAGGACACCCCCCCTTCACGCCCTCTTAAAGGATAGTTATTTAAAAAAAATGATAAGTTAAACCCACAAGTACCTTTTTTTACCACTACTAATTATACTGGCTTTTGAAATCTACAAATGCAGACATTTAGAAATTGGATGAAAGGTTTAGCATTGGAAAAAACTTTTTGAAAGATGCGCAAAAAGTGCATTTTACATATAACTACAGTGCCCTGAAAAAGTATTCATACCCCTTTAAATTTTCATGTTATGTCATGTTAGAACCCAAAAAGTAAATGTAGTTTATTGGGATTTTATGTGATAGACCAACAAAGTGACACATAATTGTGAAGTGGAAGGAAAATTATAAATATTTTTCAAATTTTTTTACAAATTACTATCTTAAAAGTGTGGCATGCATTTGTATTCAGCCCCCCTGAGTCAATACTTTGTAGAACCACCTTTTGCTGCAATTACAGCTGCAAGTCTTTTTGGGGATGTCTCTACCAACTTTGCACATCTAGAGAGTGAAATGTTTGCATATTCTTCTTTGCAAAATAGCTCAAGCTCTGTCGGATTGGATGGAGAGCGTCAGTGAACAGCAATGTTCAAGTCTTGCCACAGATTCTTAATTGGATTTAGGTCTGGACTTTGACTGGGCCATTCTAACACATGAATATGTGGCTTGTCTGTCTTTTGTTCCTGATTTGGGGAAGGATGGGCAGTCTATGGCCTTAGGATTCTACACCTAATTTTTGCTGTTGCCTGCCCTTTCTCCTGGTCATAAGATTTCCCCCTGCTTAGTGCCTGTGTGCCTAGGAGAAGTAGAGGAATTGCAGATGTGCTTGGCTTCTGCAGTGTGCAGCCCAATTACTTCCCCACTACCAATAAATACAGAAAAAAAATAAAAATATAAATAAATTAGTATATTTGAACATAAAAATAAAAAAATGAGTAAAAACAAAACCAAAAGAAAAATTACATCTGAAAATTTCCACTAAATAACGTGAAAGGGGTTGTAGCATAAAGAGCTTGGACAAAGTAGAGCTCAATATTTGTGGCTATTGTCTCTCAAATAATACAGATAAACCCTGTTTCACCTCTTCCTCATATTAGAGACTAAGCAAGCTACTTTCTTACTGTTCAAGCTTTGAAAAATATTTGTGACTTTTGCCTCTCAAATAATATTACAATAAAATAAAATAAATAGTTGGTGTGATGTAGTATGCACACAAGAAAAAACAAAATTGCCCATGGGACTTATAAAGAGTCATACCTCAGACGTACAAAGTAAAATTTGTAAACAATTTATTAACAAAAATTTAAAAAAACATATAATACTAAAGAAAAATATATAATGAACATCAATACATTAGTAAATTTACATTTATGTGATGAACCTTTCCATAAGACCTGGATATGTCATGAAAGTGACTGCTAACAGTCTAGGACAGCTGTGCTGTAGTTCTTGACGCGTTTCACGAGAAGAGTCTCGCTTCTTTGGGAACAGCACAGAAAGATGCAAATGATGAAAAAAATCCTGGCCTACTGGCGCCGTATCAGTGGCTAGCTATAAAGTGGACAGGAAGTTGATGTATTCAAATGGGTGTACCACCCAGAGTTAAAAAAGAAACATGGATAAAAAATTATGAATAAATACATACAATGCCACCGGTTCCATCAGTCTTCCCCTGGGAGCTGTGTGAGGGCGGGGAGATGAAACTCAGTGAGAAGCACAAGAGCCGGAGCCTGGGCAATGGATGTCAGTCCCATAGAGGGAAATACCCACACCCAGAGAGGAAGACAGACACAGCACCAGGTGGCTGGAACAATTGGCAAACTGCTCTCTGCCTCCCAAATAATACACGTAATTTCTGTTGCAAAATAAAACCTGCTTCTTTGCTTCCTCTTATTTTGCAGCCCACAAAGCTGCTTACATACTGTCCAGCCACTGAGCAATAATTGTGACTGTTGTCTCTCAGATAATATACGGTACACTAATTTTATTCCAAGGTAAAACCTGCATTTGTTTTTGTGCATGTTTTGCCTATTCAAGTGTTCGTGCATTGTTCTGACACTAGTCAACGTGTGCCAAACCCATACCTGAAATCTATATTTTGATTATTTGGGGAATAATTGGGTTTCAGGGGATGGGAAGGAGTTGTGTTTTGAAGTGTTTTTGTGTACTCTGTTTTGACATTATTATTGCAATGCAGTATGGTACTGTATGGTACCATACAGTACTGTTTTACCACTGGCCAGTTTATATGAAGTTAACTGCTTTAAGACCAGCCATCGTCATTATACTGCGGCAGGTTGGGTCTCCTGGGTGAATTGCCTTAGGTGTACGTCGCCCGCTGTAAGAGCGATAGGGGGCCAGAGCCAGAATGGGTTCTGTCAATGTAAACAGGCAGATCCCTGTTCTGACAGGGGAGGAGAGACAGATCTGCTGTTCCTATTGATTAGGAACAGCGATCTCTCTCCTCCTCCAGTGACTCCCATCCCCCCACAGTTAGAAACAACTCCTAGGAAACACATTTAACCCCTTGATCGCCCCCTAGTGTTAACCCTTTCCCTGCCAGTGACATTTACACAGTAATCAATGCATTTCTATGGCACTGTTCGCTGTATAAATGTCAATGGTCCCAAAAATGTGTCAAAAGTGCCCGATCTGTCGCAATTTTGCAGTTCCGCTAAAAATTGCAGATCAATAAGTAAAACAAAAAAAAAAAAAAATAATAATAAAAATGCCATACATATATCCCCTATTTTGTAGACGCTATAGCTTTTGCACAAACCAATCAATATACGCCTATTGCAATTTTTTTAACAAAAATATGTAGAAGAATAAATATTAGCCTAAACTGATGAAGAAATTTTTATTTTTTTATTTTTTTTATATTAATTATAGCACAAAGTAAAAAATATTGTTTTTTTTTTTTTAAATTGTCGCTATTTTTTTGTTCATAGTGCAAAAAATAAAAATCGCAGAGCTGATAAAATACCACCAAAAGAAAGCTCTATTTGTGAGAAAAAAAGGACATCAATTTTGTTTGGGTACAACGTCGCATGACCTCGCAATTGTCTGTTAAAGCGATGCAGTGCTGTATCGCAAAAAATGGCCTGGTCATTAAGGGGACAAAACCTTCCGGTCCTTAAGTGGTTAGGAGCTTTAGCTTTTTTTTTCTTTTTTTAAGTAAACTTTCCTATAGCTTTTATATCTGTTGTGGCTGCTCATTCAACCAATCAATTAAGGCCTACTACCTCTGCATAAGAAGCAAGATGTCTTTGTCAAGACTACCTAAAACCCCTTTTTTTCTCAAAATGATTGTAATTTAATTGAGGGTGCTGATGCTGTAGTTGAGCCACATGTAATAATAATCAATTACACATCAAAAATATGTGATGCAGAATATGCATCCCTGGCCCTGTAACAAAGTAATTTTTTAAGCATTTGATTTAAACAATTAGTAGTTTTTTCCATGTCACTCCCCTGGCTTTTTGCTTTTGTAAATGTTCCTCATGGCAGTGCCTACCTCCCCAAGCAGGATTCAACAAACTCCCCACAAATCAAACCCGGGCATTTTCACTCACTCATTTACAATTGCTGATTTCCTCCTGAAAGTGCTAGTTGCCTGTATACTTGCCTCTTGCCTTCAACACTTTCTGAATCACTGTCCTGAAACAACTATCCATATCTTGAAAGTAAGAACTCCTTATCTGCATTATTGTTCTGGTCCAGTGATTAGACCTGAAGAGAGTCGGCATCAGAGCCAAGCAAGTGACATTTTCATAAGAAAAGTTTAACAATGGCAGTGGCCATGTTTTGCTTATGGCAACTTTGCTTAAACTGGAGTCTGTTATTTCAAACTAGGGATGAGCTTCGTGTTCGAGTCGAACCCATGTTCGACTCGAACATCGGCTGTTCGATCGTTCGCCGAATTGCGAACGTTATGGGCCGTTCGCGCTAAATTCGTGTGGCGCGTCACGGCCCATAATTCACTGCGGCATCGCAGTGCATTGCTGGCTGATGATTGGCCAAGCATGCACTATGACCCGCATGCTTGGCCAATCACAGCGCTGTCAGTAGAGAGAGCTGTAATTGGCCAAAGCCAGGGTGGCTTTGGCCAATTACGGCTCAGGGCATTTAGTACACACCCCACACTATATAAGGCCGCCTGCACGGCGGCCCTGTGTAGTGTGTGTTCCGGTGTGCTGAGAGATAGAGAGAGAGAGAGACAGTGTCATTTGATTTGAGTTAGATAGATTAGGCAGAACAGTCAGTCAGTTAGCTGCACTTACAGTGTATTGTGTATATATATGCATCCCAGGTGTTGCATATATATATATACACTGTATTCAGTTTAGCTAGATCCGTTCCTGTTATCTTCTATCTAGACTATTTACATTTAATGCAGTGCGTCCTGCTCACAGTGTTCAGCTAGATCCGTTCCTGTTATCTTCTAGACTATTTACATTTAGTGCAGTGCGTCCTGCTCACAGTGTTCAGCTAGATCCGTTCCTGCTATTTACATTTAGTGCAGTGCGTCCTGCTCACAGTGTTCAGCTAGATCCGTTCCTGTTAAATTCCTACTGACCGGCAGGCTTGTCTGGTTACAGTATATAAAGCTACCTGAAGAAAATTACAGGTGTTCTATTTGATCCTATTAGTACCACGGTCAGGCAGCTAGACTATTTACATTTAGTACAGTGCGTCCTGCTCACAGTGTTCAGCTAGATCCGTTCCTGTTATCTTCCTACTGACAGGCAGGCTTGTCTGGTTACAGTATATAAAGCTACCTGAAGAAAATTACAGGTGTTCTATTTGATCCTATTAGTACCACGGTCAGGCAGCTAGACTATTTACATTTAGTACAGTGCGTCCTGCTCACAGTGTACAGCTAGATCCGTTCCTGTTATCTTCCTACTGACAGGCAGGCTTGTCTGGTTACAGTATATAAAGCTACCTGAAGAAAATTACAGGTGTTCTATTTGATCCTATTAGTACCACGGTCAGGCAGCTAGACTATTTACATTTAGTACAGTGCGTCCTGCTCACAGTGTACAGCTAGATCCGTTCCTGTTATCTTCCTACTGACAGGCAGGCTTGTCTGGTTACAGTATATAAAGCTACCTGAAGAAAATTACAGGTGTTCTATTTGATCCTATTAGTACCACGGTCAGGCAGCTAGACTATTTACATTTAGTACAGTGCGTCCTGCTCACAGTGTTCAGCTAGATCCGTTCCTGTTATCTTCCTACTGACAGGCAGGCTTGTCTGGTTACAGTATATAAAGCTACTTGAAGAAAATTACAGGTGTTCTATCCCAGCTTAGTGCAGCTACAGGCCATTAGTATGTCTGGAAGGCCAAGAAGGAGAGGCAGACAGTCACAAGCCAATAAGAGAGGGCAAGCAGGCTCTGTGTCTAGTGCTGGTCGTGGAGACGGTGCATCCTCATCAGCACGTGGCCATGGGACACGCTTGGCCTTTTTTTCGGCAGCTGGCCATGTTGAGCCGCAACATGCGGAAGACTTGGTCGAGTGGATGACCAAGCCGTCCTCATCCTCCTCATCCTCTCTCACCCATGCCCAGGGTGCTTTGTCTGGCAAAGCAGCGGCCTCTTCCCTCAGCTCAATGTCATCAGTGACTCCTTCCCTAGCTCCACCATGTCCTCATGAGGATTCCCTCGAACTGTTTGACCACAGTGTTGGGTACATGCTCCAGGAGGATGCCCAGCGTTTGGAAGGCTCTGATGACGATACTGAGCTCGATGAAGGCAGTAACATGAGCGCGGACAGAGGGGGTGCCCAAGAAGGACAGCAATCTGGCAGTCATGCTCCCCCTGCTGCAGCATACTGCCAGGTTTGCTCCAGTGATGAGGAGGGAGGGGATGATGAGGTCACTGACTCAACGTGGGTGCCTGATAGGAGAGAGGAGGAGGAGGAGGAGGAGGAGGAGGAGGAGGAGGAGGAGGCGGCAGCACATCACCAACGAGGCAGGATGCCCTCCAGGGGCCAGCCTAAGGGCAACACATTGACTGCATCACACCCCAAAGCTCCACATGTGCAGGGCGCTGCAGTCTCTGCGCGTTATTCAAAAAGTTCTTTGGTGTGGGCCTTTTTTGAGACGAGTGCATCAGATCGCACCGCTGCTATTTGCAACATATGTCTCAAGCGTATCTCGCGTGGCCAAAATATCTCCCGCTTGGGTACCACATGCTTGACCAGACATATGTTGACCTGCCATGCAGTTCGTTGGCAAGCGTATCTAAAAGACCCACACCAAAGAACAAAGAGGATCTCTCCTTGCTCCTCATCAGCTGAGATTTCCAACCCCACTAGACCTTCAGTCCTCTCTGAGACCTGCAGTGAGAGGAATGAAGGTGTAGAATTAGGTGTGTCACAGCCAAGTACTTGTGGGCAATCTGCTTTTGGTACACCGACGTCAGATTGTACCAGGCAAATTTCCCTGCCCCAGCTGCTGCACCGCCGAAAGAAGTTTGCTCCCAGCCATCCACATGCCCAGCGGTTGAATGCTAGCTTGGCAAAATTGCTAGCACTTCAACTGCTGCCTTTTCAGTTGGTAGACTCTGCCCCCTTCCGTGAGTTTGTGGAATGTGCGGTTCCTCAGTGGCAGGTACCCAAACGCCACTTTTTCTCACGGAAGGCGATTCCGGCTCTCTACCGGCATGTGGAAGGCAATGTCCATGCCTCGCTGGACAGGGCGGTCAGCGGTAAGGTGCATATTACCGCTGACTCATGGTCCAGCAGGCATGGACAGGGACGTTACCTAAGTTTCACGGCGCATTGGGTGACTCTGCTGGCAGCTGGGAAGGATGCAGGACAAGGTGCAGTAGTGTTGGAGGTTGTTCTGCCACCACGCCTCCAAAATGCTGATTGTGACACACCTCTCTCCTCCACCCCCTCCTCTTCTTCTTCCTCCATGGCCTCTTCCTCGGAACCAGCGGTGCTCCGTAGGCGTTCAAGGGGCTACGCAAGTACGCAGGCCAAAAGATGCCATGCGGTGCTTGAGCTGGTGTGCTTGGGGGACAGGAGCCACACTGGGGCAGAGGTTCTGTCAGCTCTGCAGGGGCAGGTTCAGAGGTGGTTGACGCCACGCCAACTTAAGGCAGGAATGGTGGTTTGCGACAATGGCACCAACCTCCTCTCTGCCCTCCGACAGGGACAAATGACCCATGTGCCCTGTTTGGCTCACGTCCTTAACTTGGTGGTGCAGCGGTTCTTGGGCAGGTACCCGGGCTTACAGGATGTCCTGAGGCAGGCCAGGAAAGTCTGTGTGCATTTCCGCCGGTCATATAATGCCAGTGCTCGGCTGACGGACCTCCAAAAGGAGTTTAACCTGCCCAAGAACCGCCTAATCTGTGACATGCCCACCAGGTGGAACTCAACGTTGGCCATGCTGCAGCGGCTGCACACGCAGCAGAGGGCCATCAATGAGTACCTGTGCGACTATGGCACCAGGACAGGGTCAGGGGAGCTTGGTTTTTTTTCCCCACGCCAGTGGGCCATGATCAGGAATGCATGCACTGTCCTGTCACCATTCGAGGAGGCCACGAGGATGGTGAGCAGTGACAGTGCATGCATCAGTGACACTGTCCCCCTTGTCCACCTGTTGGAGCACACGCTGCGTGGAATAATGGACAGGGCACTTGAGGCAGAACAGAGGCAGGAAGAGGAGGACTTCCTTAGCTCTCAAGGCCCCCTTTATCCAGACAGTGTTCCTGCGTGCCCGCCGATCACACAGGAAGAGGACGAGGAGGAAGAGGAGGAGGAGGAAGATTGTGTCAGTATGGAGGTGGAGCCTGGCACTCAGCATCAGCAGCAGTCTTTAAGGGATCAGTCCCAAGAAACACATGGACTTGTACGTGGCTGGGAGGAGGTGGCTGCGGACCATGTCGTTCTTAGTGACCCAGAGGACTCCGGACCGAATGCCTCAGCAAACCTACGCTGCATGGCCTCCCTGATCCTGCAAAGCCTGCGTAAGGATCCTCGTATTCGTGGTATCAAGGAGAAGGACCAATACTGGCTGGCAACCCTCCTTGATCCACGTTACAAGGGTAAGGTTGCGGACCTTATCTTGCCATCGCAGAGGGAGCAGAGGATGAAACATCTTCGGGAGGCCTTGCAGAAAGGTCTGTGCAACGCGTTCCCAGAGACTGGGAGGTTACAAACTCCTGTTTCTGGACAACGTGTTGCTGAGGCTTCGGTCAGTCAAAGAAGGAGCGGTGGAGAAGGTGGCCGTCTGACCGATGCGTTCAGACAATTTTTTGGTCCGCAGCCCCAAGGTATGATCGGTTCCAGCAACCATCGCCAGCGTCTGTTTTACATGGTGCAGGAATACCTAGGGGCAAGATCAGACTTGGACACCTTTCCCACCGAAAATCCTCTGGGTTACTGGGTCTTGAGGATGGATCACTGGCCAGAGCTTGCACAGTATGCAATTGAGCTACTGGCCTGTCCTGCATCCAGCGTTCTTTCGGAACGCACATTCAGTGCTGCTGGAGGCGTGGTAACCGATCACAGGGTGCGTCTGTCCACCGACTCGGTCGATCGGCTGACCTTCATAAAAATGAATGAGTCTTGGATCACCACCAGCTACCAAGCACCTGATGCTGATGTAACCGAATAATTTTTTTTGAAATCTCAGATCCCTTCAAAGACTGCCTATGCTGATGCTGAGTGACTATCCCTGAGTAATTATCCTCTTCCTCCTCAATCATCACGCTGATAGCTTGTAAGAACATTTTTGGTTCTGGGCGCCACCACCAGTGCCTAAGGCACAATTTTTCAGCCCCTGTTTAACAGGGGCGTGTAATTACAATTTTTGATGTAATACTTTGCAGCAGGGCTCGTTCCTGCATTCCAACTAGAGTGTCTGTGAGGGGTTGCAGTGTTGTGGCACCAGCACCAGTGCCTAGGGCCCAATTTTTCTGCCCCTGTCTAACAGGGGCGTGTAATTACAATTTTTGATGCAATACTTTGCAGCAGGGCTCGTTCCTGCGTTCCAACTAGAGTGTCTGTGAGGGGTTGCAGTGTTGTGGCACCAGCACCAGTGCCTAAGGCCCAATTTTTCTGCCCCTGTCTAACAGGGGCGTGTAATTACAATTTTTGATGCAATACTTTGCAGCAGGGCTCGTTCCTGCGTTCCAACTAGAGTGTCTGTGAGGGGTTGCAGTGTTGTGGCACCAGCACCAGTGCCTAAGGCCCAATTTTTCTGCCCCTGTCTAACAGGGGCGTGTAATTACAATTTTTGAAGCAATAATTTGCAGCAGGGCTCGTTCCTGCGTTCCAACTAGAGTGTCTGTGAGGGGTTGCAGTGTTGTGGCACCAGCACCAGTGCCTAAGGCCTAATTTTTCAGCTCCTGTTCAACAGGGGCATGTAATTACAATTCTTGATCTAATATTTCACAGCAGGGCCCTGTGAGGGCTTACAGTGTTGTGGCCACAGCAACACCTAAGGCCCAAATTTCTGCTGAGTATATAGGGCAGGACCCTACTTTCAAACATCTAACTTACAAACGACTCCTACTTGCAAACGGAAGGAGACAACAGGAAGTGAGATGAAATCTACCCCTAGGAAGGGAAATTCTCTCCTGTAAGAGTTAATATGGGAAAACAATTTCTCCTTTCCACTGATGCTTTCCAATCCTTGTTCCACAAAAAAACCCAAATTTTCAAAAAACATTTTTCATTGGGACAAAAAAGTGAGGTGAAATCTTCTGAAGAGGAGGAAAGACAGCAAAACAAATGTCACAGGGGTGATAACCCTTCCCTATGTTTTCCAAAAAGCTTAGAAAAGATTTTTTGGCTGGAGCTAAACACGTTAAAAATGTTCAAAATTACAAACAGATTCTACTTAACAACAAACCTACAGTCCCTGTCTTGTTTGCACCGCCTGTATACTGCTGTTCAGAGTATATAGGGCCTGGTGGCCCCACACCTTTCCTTATTTTAATTTGGGTGCGGGGTTCCCCTTAATATCCATACAAGACCCAAAGGGCCTGGTAATGGACTGGGGGGTACCCATGCCGTTTGTCTCACTGATTTTCATCCATATTGCCATGACCCGACATGACATTAAACCCGCAAGCAGTTTTAAATGAGATTTTTTCCTTTAAAAATGACATTTGGTGCAGGGACTGTTCTAAACATGGGAAACACGCGTCACTTTACAGGCATACTATAGACACCCCCCAGGTACGATATTTAAAGGAATATTTCACTTTTTTTTTTTTACTTTAAGCATCATTAAAATCACTGCTCCCGAAAAAACGGCCGTTTTTAAAAGTTTTTTTTGCATTGATACATGTCCCCTGGGGTAGGACCCGGGTCCCCAAACCCTTTTTAGGACAATACCATGCAAATTAGCCTTTAAAATGAGCACTTTTGATTTCGAACGTTCGAGTCCCATAGACGTCAATGGGGTTCTAACGTTCGTGCGAACTTTCGGTCCGTTCGCGGGTTCTGGTGCGAACCGAACCGGGGGGTGTTCGGCTCATCCCTATTTCAAACATATGAAACAATAGTGTCCTATGAGCTGAAAGCCACGGTGCAAACAAACATTTAGGAATTATAATGTTTGATGGGCTAAATATAACCCTGTGAACAAACAAACACAACTGCATTATGAAATTCAGCTAATCCCAAAGGCCTCGATCTTTACCTCCCTATGAAAAGTATTAGATCACTACTATGATGTTCCAAATTGTTATACTAGTTGTTAATGCAAAGGCATAGGAATGGAATAGGATCCCTATACAAATAGACTGTAATCACTGTCCATCATTGCTCAGACTGCCAATGGCACCTGATGATAAGACAGCTAGCTTTAATCTCACATTATCAGCCATATCTGTCCCTCTTTCCTCCTCACCTGTCCCTCACTTTGGTCTGATCTATTTAGTTGTACCTAAAATGCACATTTTATCTATCAAAAAGTGTTTCCCAGCGCTAAACATTTCATCCAATTTATAAATTTATAAATTGCTGCATTTGTAAATTTCAAAAGCCAATATAAAGGGATAGTAGTGGTAAAAAAAAAGCACTTGTGGATTTAACTTATCTTTTTTTTTGTATATTTCTTCTTTAAGGGGGCGTAGCAGGGGGTGTGTAATATGCCTACATACTTTTGCTAATATGTGTTCCTCGTTACCATCTCAAAAAGTTGGGGGGCTATGATAATGTATATTTGTGCCCATCTTCAGTAATGATCTGAAGCTTACAATATGTACATCAAAGTGGTTGTAAAGGCAGAAGGTTTTTTTTTTTATCTTTAATGCATTCTATGCATTAAGATAAAAAAAACCTTCTGTGTGCAGCAGCTACCCCAGCACCCCCTAATACTTACCTGATCCCCATCTCTCTCCAGTGATGTCCACGAGTGCCTCGGCCGTCCTCCTGATTGGCTGAGACACAGCAGCGGCGCCATTGGCTGCTGTCAATCAAAGTCAGTTAGCCAATCAGGAGAGAGAGGGGGCGGGGGCCAAACTGGGGCTCTGTGTCTGAATGGACACAGGGAGCTGTGACTCGGCTCGGGTGCCCCCATAGCAAGCTGCTTGTTGTAGGGGCGCTCGACAGGCGGGAGGGGCCAGGAGAGCCACAGAGGGACCTAAGAAGGTTAGGATCTGGGCTGCTTTGTGCAAAACCACTGCAACAGAGCAGGTAAGTATAACATGTTTGTTATTTTTAGAGAAAAAAAAGAGACTTTACAATCACTTTAAAACAGACATTCTACAGCTTGTAAATAAATACTTCTGCTTTTAACATGTTATATAAATAAAGACAATGCTATGTACTAGTTTATATTTAGAAAATGGCCAAAGTGTCAAAATCTGACACTTTATATGCTTTCATTGCACAGTTTAAGATTTTGGCAAAACTTACCCAAACAAGTTACAGAACATCCTAATAACTGAGTTTTTGATGCAGTATCAACACAAATGCCTAAAAAACACACCTGCTTTCTTAAGTATAGATATGTTTTTGTCAGTTAAAGAAGCTAAAAACAACAGACAAAACTAGATGTACAGATTACCCCCCAGGGACAATTTACACAAGTCAAATACTATTCATAGCATTCCAAGAATGCTTGTTGTCTTAAAAATATCATGGGCATAACTGATGAAAAAAGGTTAAGCCCACTGCATATAGTGGGAACATTAATCTTGTCAGGTTGCATCCTGCTTATAAAATTCTGTAGCTAGTTGGCTGGCCGCTTAAATGTTTTGCACCCTGGTCACTATTACCATGGGGTCAGATACTGTCCACTGAAATCTCTGCCTATTTCTGTTAACCATCTGGCAATATCTGGGACCCAGAAGGGACAATTTAGACACTGCCCCCTTTCTCCCTCTGCATCACACAGATTGCTCAAACCACTGAACAGTACTACCATAATGTTTCTCAGAAACTCTTTGTAACGAGCCCCTTGCTCGCTCGGTTCCACTCTCCCGACACTCCTCTGCAGCTATAGAATCAGATTGCAACGTCTGATGGTTCGGTCATCCAATGCTCCGGGATTAGAACGCCAGCTATGTGCCGTTCTAACCCAGTTGTGATAGCTCAGAACAAACACCAGGCAGGCTGTATGTAAGTTCAAACAGGAATCTCTTTTATTGACAGGAATACAGTCTTATTTATACAATAAATACAATAAATACATAAATACAATAAATACAATGCTCATATTACTCTAACAATACAGCTGTAACCTAATTAACCTAATTAACATAAGCTAATTAACTAATCCCTTTAGACAGCCTAGATGACTCAGACATGACCTTTAGGCCAGACTGGCCATCTTGTAGTTCAGAAAATCCAATCAACATTATCACAATAGCAGAGTTAATTAAACACAAACAACAATGGGGATCTATTGACTCTTAGATCCCATACTAGAGACTTATTTACAATACACATTCTAGCAGGCAACAGACAGACAGGTGCTGGAATTTACATCAGCATCTCCTAACAGTATCTGTCCCAGTATTACGAATCAGACACTATTTCAAATATGGCAAATCCAGGGTCCCCAGAGTCTGTGTGTCCTGGGGGACCAGGACCCGAATCCACAGTAATACCACCTCAAGGGTCCCCAGGCATACAGCTCACAAAGAGCACCGTTCCCCCAAATGCAAGGGCCCACGATCGATCGGCAAGAGGCTAGCATACAGTCCCCTCCAAAAGTCTCTCTCCCGGCTAGGTCTGTCACACTCTTCTGCCACCACGATTCATTGGCTAATGAGCTGCCATGAACAATCTCCATGCCCACATTAATCAGGCCAAAAGCTTCTTTCTCTACCATAAATTATTTGTCTGCTGTGCACGCAATCCTTACAAACAGTTGCTACCTGCCTTTCTCTCATTCATAGGACAATAACATGTAGATTTTAGTTGGGTCAACTTCTGTTATGAAAATATAAATACTGGTATTTTATATATAATATTATCTATCTATCTACATAGATAGATTTCATGCCCCTTATCCATAACTAATTTATGGCATGCTACAGGTATAACTCATGTAATACCCCTCCACCACCTATTGTATCCACAGGCTATTTCTTTATGGGTTTAATGTTTACCAGGCTCTTTGGGGGTGGGCTCCTCAGCTCTAGGGCAACATGCCAAATAACTTTATTTTTACAGAGATCACTGCTCTTACACATAATATATTGCTAAACATTTTTTATATGGTCTCAAATATCTCTCTTGATTGATAACTGGATTGTAAGTTTATACCATCTGGGCTACGGCCACTGTTAAATGGAGGCTAGCTATAGTTTCTAAGGCCCCTTTCACACTGGGGCGGTAGGGGGCGTTGGCGGTAAAACAGCGCTATATTTAGCGCTGTTTTACCGCTGTATTCGGCCGCTATCGGTGCGGTTTTAACCCCCCGCTGGCGGATGAAAAAGGGTTAAAACCCCTCGTATAGCGCGGCTATAGCCGCGGTATTACCGCGGTATAGCCGCGCTGTCCCATTGATTTCAATGGGCAGGAGCGGTTTAGGAGCGGTGAATACACCGCTCCTTCACCGCTCCAAAGAAGCGGCTGACAGGAGATTTTTTCTTCTCCTGCCAGCGCACCGCTTCAGTGTGAAAGCCCTCGGGCTTTCACACTGAACAAACAGCGGAGGCTGTTTAGGGACGGTTTGCAGGCGCTATTTTTAGCGCAATAACGCCTGCAAACCGCCCCAGTGTGAAAGGGGTCTAAAGGTGTTCCCCCTCTAAATTCATCTGCCAACACACTCTCTATTGTTGGTTTTGCTGTACAGCTGCTGTCAACTTTCTCAAGGATCTTGTTATTGTATACAGGAGATCTTCCACTCACAATTGGACTGCATTTTGTGGGTGACAGTGACTTTGAGTCTTGTGGTGAGCACTCTGGTGTTTCTGGCTATATTTGGTGCCCTCTAATGTTATATATGTTTTTTTGTAGCATCCACTGTGAATATTGTAGGCACACTCTTGTCTGGAACAGAAAAAGAAGCAGTGGTAGACCTTCACCTTCATTGCCTCCCCGCATAATGTATTAAACATTACTTGCATTTGGAAAATTTTGTGTGATTTAATAAGCTGATGTATGGGCTATTGACTTTCCTTGCTATCCAAGTTACCATCTTAGATTATGTCTTTCCTTACTACACATTTTTTTCACACTTATCACTCTAGTGACATTAAGTGCTCATGGGTGGTGGACACTGCCTACCCACTTGTCATTCACACTATATTGCTTACATGAATGACTGTATACCGTAGATGGCATCACCATTATGGTGACACACTTACAAGTCTGAACATATTTGTTCCACATCTACAGCTCTATGGTTTTCATTTTAATCTCTTCTTTACCTTTTTTTACATTGCTTTCCTCTGCACACACTTTGCTTAGTGTGAGTGGGACCTCCTTACAGTGAGGCAAACTCACCCAGTATTTACTAGACTGCATCAGATGACTATTTGGCCTTCCATACATTATGTTCCATAATGTATTATCTTTGAACATACCAGGGTTACACTCCCCAATTGAGTCATGCTGCTGTCAGTCAAATCCAGTGAGCAGGGGGTGGGGCTGAGCCCTGCTGTGTATGTCAATAGACGTACACAGCTCAACTCGGGATTAAGCCCATAGATGTGTGCCCCCTATAACAAGCAACTTGCTATAGGGCACACAAAGAACAGGAGGGGCCAAGAGCATTGGCAGGGGACCCCAGGAGAGGAGGTTCACAGCTGCTCTGTGTAATATCATTACACAGAGTAGGTAAGTATTATATGTTTGTTATTTTCCAGGAAAAAAATTGCGTTTACAAACACTTTAAGCACACCACTCCATCACCCGCTCACCTAAAACTAATTAATTTGTCACCCGCTTTGCTCATTAACCTCTTAAGGACCAACCACCGCAGTTATACTGTGGCAGGTTGGCTCTCCTGTCAAATCGCCGTTCTTGTACGTCGGCCACTTTAAGAGCTATAGGGGGAGCATGCCCAGGGCGCAACGCTAGAGCCAATGTGAAACTACTATAGCATTACCATCTGTTGGACTGCTGGAGTGATCTCTATACCAACAAATGTTTACCTGTTATTCTTTACCCATTATTCACATCCTCATAATGTGTTTTGCAAGATTGTTTCTTGAACCCTCTTTCCACAAGTGCAAGAGTATAAGACTGTCAATATCTCTTGGTCTGACCACAATGCTCAAAAACTTTTACTAAGATATATATATACTAAATCACAGGATGCACGATGGGTTATCATTGATTCACGCTTAAGCGATCCCTATATACAGCATGCTCATAAAAAGTCATAAGAGCCATGTTTAGCCAACTAGCTCTGCAAAAGAAAAAAGCAGACAACTCTTTGTTGCACAGCTAGAGAGTGAATCTCAACACAACATGAAGTGTCCTCATCTGAACTTAAACGTAATATAGAATTGATTTATTATCACCTCAATTTGTGCTTATTGGAACAGGGCAAAAAAAAGAAATGAGATGGCCCAAAAATACATTTTATATAAAAGGTAACACTTGTTTGGCCCATTGACTTAAAAATTTATATTTCAACGCCAAACCTGTTTGACTGAACATTAAAAACTCTACCAACCCTGAAAAATAACATCTGAATTTCACTAACACCTCCAGAAGGTTTATGATGCCCCTTTCCACAACCTCTCACCCCCAGATTAAAACACTGCTTTGAGATATACAACTCTGAGAGCACCAATCACATCCATCAAGGTCCAATCAAAGTCAAATCTTTGTAAGCCAAAAAATAGACTGGGACTGGATGAATTTACTGCAACCTACTTAAAAAAATTATGCAAACCTTAACTCTGAACCTCACATGACTTTTTAACACTCTTCGAAGGGATGACAACCTAGGATCAGATACCCTGACAGCCGGTAGATGCATGATACCAAAAAGGAATACTGACCATACATCTTGGCTGAATTATTGCCCCATTTATTACCTCAATTTAGATGTTAAGATACCGGCCAAAATCATTGCCAACAGATAGAACTCAGCTATCCATTCTTTTTTTTTTTCACATACCATCCTCCCATTACCCCCAAAAAGAAAAAGAACCCCAAACTGTAGGACACTTATACCAAAATAAGGAACTCTTATTTCCATACAAACAAAAGGAAAAGCTATCCAGTCTTTAATCAGTAGGGAACAGAAGAGTTTTATGGTTAATGGTCACGTGAACGATAACTTAGATGACTTGTGCATCTCCTTCATCTATCAAAATGCTGGGAACAAATCCCCTCTCCCCTCCGCTGTTTGCACTTTCCATTGGGCCCTTAGGTCCTTGCTAACATAAAGGGCTTGGAGATGGGTGAATATGAGTACAAACCCTGCCTTTTTGCTGATAATGTGACCTGGACATTCTCTAACCCCCAAATCTCCCTCCCGAGTTTACTACAACTTCTACATACATTTGCCATGTCAGGCCTCCAGGGACACCACTTCAAATCCCACATTAATTTCTTTCAGCCTTTGGTTGACATCCTAAAGACATACTTTCCATTTAGTTGGGATGCAACATGTTTACCCTATGAGATTTAAGGGAGTTGTGACCTGTCCCAACCTAGGTATGGCAATGGCATGTCTCCATCCCTGTTGTGTGAAAAAAAGGTTAGAGATTGGAGTGGGACTTTGAGTGAGGCATGTCAAAGAGTAATTATGGTAGCTAGTTTTTTACCAAAAAGGTAGATTAAGTTTAATTTAAATTTCATGTCATAGCACCAAAGTAGTAGTCCATAAAATCAACCTTATATCAATACTCAATAATATACAGAATAGAGTAATCACCAGATTTACATATTCAATATATTCATAAAAAAGTGTAATATAATTGGTCACTGGACATAATGGTACAGTTCAGACAAAATAAATCAAAATGGTATACATGATTAGTACAGTTCATATAAGACAATATACATAGGAGAATATAACAAACAATTTTGATTATTTAGAGGTTGGAGCATCCATTAGATGTTAACTCAACGCGTTTCATGGTTTTAAACCGATCGTCAGGAGTCAGATGCATGGATATATACTGAAAAAGGTTGAAACAATAAAGGTCTGTTAGTCTGGGAGGTCCTCTACATAGGTAAGAGGTAAGTAAAAGGAAGCATATAGCTTCAATAGTACTCACAAAAAACCAAGGTTGGTCACAGCTCCTAGGGTGGGATTGGTTGGTGGTCTGGGTTGCATATAGTCTCAACCGGGGTTGAGGCAGAGAACACCCCAGAATGGGTGAACCCCAGACCAGGGGAGATCAGCAGCCATGATTACGAAACACCACAATGCATCATCACTTAGGAATGTGCAGACATGCCGCAGTGGACACCCAATTCTGTGAATAGGAGAATATGTGATAATTGGGTGAGGTTGAAGGGGAAGTATGTAAGGTGTGTGGCTAATAAAGAAAAATGTAACGTACATAGGTTACCACCAAGGGATGGTGTGTGTGGGTATAAATGAGATATCATAGTTACATAGTTACATAGTAGGCGAGGTTGAAAAAAGACACAAGTCCATCTAAGTCCAACCTATGTGTGATTATGTGTCAGTATTACAATGTATATCCCTGTATGTTGTGGTCATTCAGGTGCTTATCTAATAGTTCTTTGAAGCTATCAATGCAAAAATACACCGATCACGGTAGGTACCCACCCACCCGACGCCACAGCGTAGGATGGAATGAACACTGGCTCCCACAACACAGCGTCAGAATGACGCTGTGTGCGGAGCGTGTAACCATGACGCCGATGCGCTGAGATCACAACCCGCCCCCATCATATTCAGAGATGGGCGGGGGAAGTGATCTGGGCACATCGCAACCCCGGAACAAGACCAGAGGAAGCCAGCCCCATCACCCACACGTAGGAATATCTAGGAGATGGATGGGGGAGGGAAGCTCTCAGAGAGTAAGATAGATCTTTATAGGCAGAGGAAAATAATGGGATTAAAAAATAAATAATAAATGATATATTAAATTAAATGGTTATTAAATATATGTGTTGGCCAGTGAAACACTGACTGCTATAAGAGTAATTAAGAAATGGTAATGTACATATGAATTTTATAGGGTTGGTCAGGTCACTAAAGTAGATGTCTTCCACGCATATACTTGGAGATTTAAGGGAGTTGTGACCTGTCGCAACCTAGGTATGGCAATGGCATGCCTCCATCCCTGTTGTGTGAGAAAAAGGATAGAGATTGGAGTGGGACTTTGAGTGAGGCATGTCAAAGAGTAATTAACTAGTTTTTTACCAAAAAGGTAGATTAAGTCTAATTTAAATTTCATGTCATAGCACCAAAGTAGTAGTCCATAAAATCAACCTTATACCAGTTAGATTTACATAATATTCATAAAAAAGTTTAATATAATTGGTCACTGGACATAATGGTACAATTCATAAAAAATAAATCAAAACGGTATACATGATTAGTACAGTTCATACAAGGCAATATACATACAGTCAGGTCCATAAATATTGGGACATTGACACAATTTTAATCTTTTTGGCTCTATACACCACCACAATGGATTTGAAATGAATTGAACAAGATTTGCGTTAACTGCAGACTTTCAGATTTAATTTGAGGGTATTTACATCCAAATCAGGTGAACAGTGTAGGAATTACAACAGTTTGTATATGTGCCTCCCACTTTTTAAGGGACCAAAAGTAATGGGACAGATTAACAATCATCCAAGAAACTTTCACTTTTTAATATTTGGTTGCAAATCCTTTGCAGTCAATTACAGCCTGAAGTCTGGTACGCATAGACATCACCAGACGCTGGGTTTCATCCCTGGTGATGATCTGCCAGGCCTCTACTGCAACTGTCTTCAGTTCCTGCTTGTTCTTGGGGCATTTTCCCTTCACTTTTGTCTTTAGCAAGTGAAATGCATGCTCAGTCGGATTCAGTTTAGGTGATTGACTTGGCCATTACATAACATTCCACTTCTTTCCCTTAAAAAACTCTTTGGTTGCTTTCGCAGTGTGCTTCAGGTCATTGTCCATCTGCACTGTGAAGCACCGTCCAATGAGTTCTGAATCATTTTGCTGAATATGAGCAGATAATATTGCCCGAAACACTTCAGAATTCATCCTCCTGCTTTTGTCAGCAGTCACATCATCAGTAAATACAAGAGAACCAGTTCCATTGGCGACCATACATGCCCACGCCATGACAATACCACCACCATGCTTCACTGATGAGGTGGTATGCTTTAGATCATGAGCAGTTCCTTTCCTTCTCCATCACTCTGGTACAAGTTGATCTTGGTCTCATCTGTCCATAGGATGTTGTTCCAGAACTGTGAAGGCTTATTTAGATGTTGTTTGGCAAACTCTAATCTGGCCTTCCTGTTTTTGAGGCTCACCAATGGTTTACATCTTGTGGTGAACCCTCTGTATTCACTCTGGTAAAGTCTTCTCTTGATTGTTAACTTTGGCACACATACACCTACCTCCTGGAGAGTGTTCTTAATCTGGCCAACTGTTGTGAAGGGTGTTTTCTTCACCAGGGAAAGAATTCTTCGGTGAGCCACCACAGTTGCTTTCCATGGTCTTCCGGGTCTTTTGGTGTTGCTGAGCTCACCTGTGCGTTCTTTCTTTTTAAGGATGTTCCAAACAGTTGATTTTGCCACACCTAATGTTTTTGCTATCTCTCTGATGGGTTTTTGTTTTTTCAGGCTAATTATGGCTTGCTTCACTGATAGTGACAGCTCTTTGGATCTCATATTGAGAGTTGACAGCAACAGATTCCAAATGCAAATAGCAGAACTTGAAATGAACTCTGGACCTTTTATCTGCTCCTTGTAAATGGGATAATGAGGGAATAACACACACCTGGCCATGGAACAGCTGAGCAGCCAATTGTCCCATTACTTTTGGTCCCTTGAAAAAGTGGGAGGCACATATACAAACTGTTGTAATTCCTACACCATTCACCTGATTTGGATGTAAACACCCTCAAATTAAAGCTGAAAGTCTGCAGTTAAAGCACATCTTGTTTGTTTCATGTCAGATCCATTGTGTTGGTGTATAGAGCCAAAAAGATTAGAATTGTGTCTATGTCCCAATATTTATGGACCTGACTGTAGGATAATATAACAAACAATTTTGATTATTTAGAGGTTGGAGCATCTATTAGATGTTAACTCAATGCGTTTCATGGTTTTAAACCAATCGTCAGGAGTCAGATGCATGGATATATACTGATAAAATATTTACCCCATATCAATGCCTCCTATGACACCCTACTGTACATCCAGAATATTACAAGGCTGTCCCAAATTACCTCTTTTAGTGGTGTACCACACAACTTTTTATACCCCCTTTAGGCCAACTTTTCAAGTAGACCCAATAGCCATTAATACCTTACTATGAACACTGCCAGCTGTTTATAATAATATCACTACTATGAAACATTAATTAAAGGTGTGGGATAGTGTAAAATATTTGTTAAAACTACTCTTCTTTCGTAACTTCCTGGACAATATTACACATAATTATTCCTTTCTACCAGAGTTAGAGGATCTAATGAGGTTTGTTTGGTGGCTTAGACACAACCTCAGATGAATATATGATTTGACCACTGGGGGTCTCATTTCCTTCTTTACATTTCTCCTGTAAAGCTCAACCCTCTGAACTATTAAAAAATTTGCAGCTCAAAAACTTTTAGCAAAATGCCCTTAAGCACACCAATGCATTCCTTCCCTTACCTGCCTTTGAAAATATACATATGTCTCAACACTCTGATTGGAAAAGGAATAGTATCCCTAATATGTTCATGAATTTGGAATCAGCGTGCCACCACCCAATTGCATGTGCCCAGAAATGAGAAACAGATTTTGGTATCTAACTCCAGATTTGGGAAATTATGGCCCATGGTTCAACTAACTCCACCCTTGTGGAAGCAAACAATTAACTCTTATTGAGATGGTATATGGTTTCTCTGAGACTGGCAAAATTTCAACCTAACACTTTGAATAGGGCATTGCTCACAATGGCTTCAGCTTCTATACACTTTCAGCAAACTTCAAGAAGCCCTTTAAAAAATATTTCAGTTCCTTCCAGTGTGGGAATTTTTAGGTCCAAGCTACAAATAAATCCTAGGTTAAGAATGAAATGTTCTGGTATCTAAAAAAACTATATTGGACGACTTATTATATAGCTCATTACTTTCCAAAAACATTTTAATCACTTCCTGCCTGCCCCACGAATATCCCGAATTAGGTTTTCATGCTATTACCGAAATTGAGGTGATTTTATATTGACACATGGTGCCTACTCTATTTTCTTTTACTTTCTTCACCCTGCCCTCTCCAACCCACTCTTTCATTTTCTCTTGCTAGTATTCTTCCATCTATCTTTTTCACCGAGACACATTTGTGTGGCAATGCAGCAGGTACACACGTCATCCCTGGGTGTCTTGGATCGCAGTGAGTGACAGGGTATATTAATTTTATATTAATTTTATTATTTTTTGTCATCCAGACAGAGTACCCACTTCCTACTGTCTGCTATCTTTCATCACAGGACAAACCTTATCTGCAGCTTCAGACCCTGACTGTCATTATTACCCTTTGTTTCAAATGTGCTGTCTTTTTTCTATTGTACTGCATTATTAAACCCTCCTATTTCAAAAATGTATTGAAACAGAATTTTTTTTACATCAGGGTAAAAGATACTTTTAAATAGATTCTATTAAAATATTTTGTACATGGAGAGCAAATAACTAATTTCCACAAAATAATGTAATAATGAAAACAAAGTTTATGAAAACATACAATATATATTTATATAAAATAGTAACAATATATATGCTGATAAAATGATAAAAAAATTATATATATATATATATATATATATATATATATATATATATATATATATATATATATATATGTGCCTTGAAAAAGTATTCATACCCCTTGTCATTTTCTACATTTTACAACCAACACAAAGTGGCACATAATTGTGAAGTAGAAGGAAAATGATAAATGGTTTACAATATTTTTTACAAATAAATATGTGTAATGAATAAATATGTGTAAAGTGTGGTGTGCATTTGCAGCCCCCCCCCCAAATACTTTGTAGAACCACCTTCCGCTGCAATTCTTCCGCTGCAATTACTAGACATGTGCATTTGTTTCGTTTTGATTCGTTAATCTAGTTATTTCATTTAGTTAAATTCAGTTGATTCATTCAAATCATTTTCGGAATTCTTTTTCGGAATTTGTATTCAGAATTCGTAGTCGGAATTTTCAAATTTTCTTCAAACTTACCAATCTTTTCAATTCAAAATTATCAAATCTATACATTTTCGAATCGGTTGAAACGAAAACGTTATATTGGTTTCGTTTCGAAAGCAGCAAAGCGAACAAACAAAAGAACAATCTTCATCAAATTATTACACTGACTCTTTAAATCAGCTTTGGCTTAACAAAAACAGCATTGTTTCAAAATGGTACTCTAATAACACACACAGTCATTGATTTCAGCAATATGTGTAGTGAGAATTCGACTGGAGTTTAATCTAAAATTCGATTCGAATTTCAGTTCGAATTTCCAAAATTCGGACGAATTTTGTTACGTTATTCGGACCATTCAGTAAAATATGTTTATATTGTAATTCGGGTATTCGGATATATCCGAATCTCCGAATAAGGAAAAATTAGTTTGAATATTAATTCGGAACGAAACAAACTGCACACGTCTAGCAATTACAGCTGCAAGTCTTTTTGGGTATGTCTCTACCAGCTTTGAGCATCTAGAGAGTTACATTTTTGCCTATTTTCTTTGCAAAATAGCTCAAGCTCTGTCAGATTGGATGGAAAGCGTCTGTGAACAGCAATTTTCAAGTCTTGCCACAGATTCTCAATTGGATTTAGGTCTGGACTTTGACTTGGTCATTCTAACACATGAATATGCTTTGATCTAAACCATTCCATTGTAACTCTGGCTGTATGTTTAGGGTCATTGTCCTGCTGGAAAGTAAACCTCCGCCCCAGTCTCAAGCCTTTTGCAGACTCTAACAGGTTTTCTTCTAAGATTGCCCTGTATTTGGCTACATCCATCTACCCATCAACTCTGACCAGCTTCCCTGTCCCTGCTAAACAAAAGCATCTCCACAACATGATGATGCTACCTACATGTTTCACTGTGAGGATGGTGTGTTCAGGGTGATATGCAGTGTTAGTTTTCCACCACACATTGTGTTTTACTTTTAGGCCAAAAAGTTCATTATTGATCTCATCTGACCAGAGCATCTTCTTCCACATGTTTTCTGTGTCCCCCACATGGCTTCCCGCAAATTGCAAACAGGACTTCTTATAGCTTTCTTTCAACAATGGCTTTCTTCTTGGCACTCTTCCATAAAGCCCAGATTTGTGGAGTGCATGACTAATAGTTGTCCTGTGGACAGATTCTTCCACCTGAACTGTGGATCTCTGCAGCTTCTCCAGCCTCTTGGCTGCTTCTCTTATAAATGCTGACCTTGCCCGGCCTGTCAGTTTAGGTGGACGGCCATGTCATGGTAGGTTTGCAGTTGTGCCACATTTCCGACTGGAAAGCATTTTTGGATGATGGATTGAACAGTGCTCTGTGAAATTTTCAAGGCTTGGGATATTTTTTGTATAACCTAACCCTGTTTTAAACTTCTCCACAACTTTATCCCTGACCTGTCTGGTGTGTTACTTGGCCTTCATTATGCTGTTTGTTCACTTAGGTTCTCTAACAAATCTCTGAGGGCTTCACAGAACAGCTGCATTTTATACTGAGATTAAATTACACACAGGTGGACTGTTTTTACTAATTAGATGACTTCTGAAGGTAATTGGTTCCACTAGATTTTTGTTCGGGGTATCAGAGTAAAGGGGATTAAATACAAATGCACGCCACACTTTTCACATATTTATTTGTAAAAAATGTTTAAAACCATTTATAATTTTCCTTCCACTTCACAATTATGTGCCATTTTGTGTTGGTCTATCACAAAAAATCCTAATAAAATACATTTACAGTTTTGATTGTAACATGACAAAGTGTGGAAAATTTCAAGGGGTATGAATACATTTTCTAGGCACTGTATATTTATTTATAATAATAACAATACATATGCTGATAAAATGTTCTCACAGAAAAACGATAATATAATCATATCATAATCATAATAGTGCCATCAGTTTTTCATTCATCACTCTTGTCTTTTTCCAAAACTGTGCACTGATTTGCTCTATGTCTTAGCGTGGAACACAATCAAATACTATGCAGTTCAGTACAAGGATGGGATTTTAGCACTGGAAAAGTTGCTGTATGGTTTCTTATAAAATATCAATATACAGTATATATTATGACAAACAGTCCCAAGAGATATTGTGACAAACAGTTCCAATTGATACGGCAACTGATTCAGGTCTGGGTCTATTTGTAAAGAAAGGCTCTTGAGAACGGTAGAGTGATGGACAGACAAAATCCTGGTTTCTGTTTTTTGGGGGCTCTGGAGCATTGCCAGAGTGAAGAGGGTCTCCCTGGTCATCATCCTTGGGCTGCCCAGCTATAAGTGGTTTAAGCAACATCACGTTCTTGTTTACTATTATTATACAGGATTTATATAGCACCAACAGTTTCCGCATGCGCTTAACAAAATGAAGGCAGACATTACAGTTACATTACAATTTGGTACAAGAGGAATCAGAGGACCCTGGTCGCTAGGGCTTACAATCTAGGTGGGAGGGTCAACTGATATGAATGGTAATAGCTGTGGGGGATGAGCTGATGGAGAAAGTAAAACGGTGTATTAGTTAGAAGCAGGATAAGCTTCTTTAAAGGGAAGGGTTTTCAGGGATCGTCTAAAGATGGATAGATAAGGGGACAGTTGGACAGATTGGGGTAGGGAGTTCTAAAGGATGGGAGAAGCTCTGGAGAAATCCTGTAGGCGAGCATGGGAGGAGGTGACAAGATAGCTAGAGAGCAGGAGGTCTTGGGAGGACCGAAGAGTGCGGCTTGGTTGGTATTTTGAGACTAGGTTAGTGATGTAGCTGGGGGCAGAATTTTGGATGGCTTTTCAATTATTGTTAGTACTTTGAATTTTATTCGATGGGTGAGTGGAAGCCAGTGCAGGGATTGACAGAGAGGGGTGGAGAACACTGAATGGTTGGTAAGGTGGATGAGTCTTGCAGCGGCATTCATTATGGACTGAAGGAAGGGATAGTGTATGTAAAGGTAGTCCAATGAGGAGTGAGGGGATAGTGAACCCGCGCAGTGGAGGTATAGGTTTGTATGATGAAGTATTTTTTTGGAACTGCTGCCTCCCCACAAACCGTCACCCTAAATGGGGACAGCTGAAATTAATTAGAAATGGTAGAAGGGTTTGGCGCTGTTCCTATTGGTTGAATGATTCCCTACCTGCATAAAGGTTACTCAGTGCAAAATTGGATATAAATATCTAGGTGCCTAGGTGTAAGCAATACCGTGCGTGTATCGAATCAATGATCTATTAAAATCTTGATAGATATTGTACAATCATAGGTGATGCAACAAACTTTAAATATATAAACCAAAACCAATATCAAATCCCATATATGGTGTTGCTGATAAATATTCCGAAAACATGAAAGGAAGGGAGGGGGGGAGAGGGGAGGGGGGGGGGGTGGAGAGGGAGGGAGGGGGGGGTGGCAGGGAAGATGGAGGGGGAGGTGTGGGAGATTTGCTCCTGGTGAAGGGAATAAATGGAAATAAACAATATCAGGATCCCTCCTAATACAGTGCAAACGTGCTGGTGAAATTCAAAAAAGTCCTTATGTGTAATACATCTATTGTCAAACTCTTAACATATATCTTGTGCAGTATCTTGTGGTGTGGTGAAAGTAACTCTTCAATATATCCTTATTCTGAAAGTGCAGCCACTCACCAGATCACTTCACCCCTGCAGGGGTATCAGGCGGTTACAGTTATATGCCACTGTACGGCGTTCGCTGGCGGGCTCAGGATCGTGGTGTATCATATGCAAAGAGAGAGGGAGTACCCATAGCATAAAATAGTTTTTAGAAGGTTTATTAACCAAAGTAGAAAGGTACTCACAATTTTATAATGTAAATCAAGCGAGGTAGTAAAAAAGCGCCACAATGTCCTTCAGCGCTGGTATAATAGGTGATGTTTGGGAAGCACAGATTAGGCCACGCCCTATGCGTTTCGTCGTTAGGACGTCTACGGGAGCGTGACGCTCCCGTAGACGTCCTAACGACGAAACGCGTAGGGCGTGGCCTAATCTGTGCTTCCCAAACATCACCTATTATACCAGCGCTGAAGGACATTGTGTCGCTTTTTTACTACCTCGCTTGATTTACATTATAAAATTGTGAGTACCTTTCTATTTTGGTTAATAAACCTTCTAAAAACTATTTTACGCTATGGGTACTCCCTCTCTCTTTGCATATGATACACCACGATCCTGAGCCCGCCAGCGAACGCCGTACAGTGGCATATAACTGTAACCGCCTGATACCCCTGCAGGGGTGAAGTGATCTGGTGAGTGGCTGCACTTTCAGAATAAGGATATATTGAAGAGTTACTTTCACCACACCACAAGATACTGCACAAGATATATGTTAAGAGTTTGACAATAGATGTATTACACATAAGGACTTTTTTGAATTTCACCAGCACGTTTGCACTGTATTAGGAGGGATCCTGATATTGTTTATTTCCATTTATTCCCTTCACCAGGAGCAAATCTCCCACACCTCCCCCTCCATCTTCCCTGCCACCCCCCCCCTCCCTCCCTCTCCACCCCCCCCCCCCTCCCTTCCTTTCATGTTTTCGGAATATTTATCAGCAACACCATATATGGGATTTGATATTGGTTTTGGTTTATATATTTAAAGTTTGTTGCATCACCTATGATTGTACAATATCTATCAAGATTTTAATAGATCATTGATTCGATACACACACGGTATTGCTTACACCTAGGCACCTAGATATTTATATCCAATTTTGCACTGAGTAACCTTTATGCAGGTAGGGAATCATTCAACCAATAGGAACAGCGCCAAACCCTTCTACCAATGAGGAGTGAGTTGCAGTAGTTTAATGAGAGTATAGTAGGAGGTTCTGAGGACAACCTCTTACCAACTAGCAAAATCGCTAGTTTTACTTTTCTGTTTGACAGGGGGGTTGCTAGGTCTACAAAAGATCTGGGGCTAGAGCCCATAGCAGCATAGTAAAGAAAGTCATACGCTTGGACAGGCATACACATGTATATAATATACGTGTGTGTGTGTGTATATATATCCCCATAGAACCCCCCCTTACATCAGGGTCCCCAGAAAGCCTCCCCTTACAATAAGGTCCCCAGAGAGCCTCCCCTTACAATAGGGTCCCCAGAGAGCCTCCCCCTTAAATCAGGGTCCCCAGAGAGCCTCCCCCTTAAATCAGGGTCCCCAGAGAGCCTCCCCCTTAAATCAGGGTCTCCAGAGAGCCCCCCACTTACATCAGGGTCCCCAGAGAGCCTCCCCTCCCCTTGGGGACCCCTGCAGAGACTCGGGGCTATGGGCCCCAGATTCGGGGCTATAGCCCCAAAAGCCACCCCCTAGCGATGCCACTGCTGTTTGATATATCCATACATTGGAAAAGCAATTGATCCTTGCTTGGATGTATAAAAGTTAACAGAATGCCTTAATTCTTATGTTGCTGAGTGAACTGTCCTTTATGTTCCTCTCTCTTTGATGCTGAACTCTCACAAGTAATAGGGCTGGTTTGAGGGTATGGTATTACAAGTATTGTAACCACAAATTTTTCTTATGATTTAAAGTAATATTGAAAGATCCGCAGCTCTCAGTTGTACCTTTTCTGCTGAATCCTGAGATAATCTTGATTAAGCCCTAACAGATGAAATGCATCAAAATTGATAATCTTAAGGCAGAGATTTGTTGCAGAGGCTTTTTTGCAATAAACTGAGCTATTGGTGACCACCGTCATTGTGCAGCTTTGTACTTTTTTTGTGGCACAATTCTTCCTGTTTGTAGTTATCAATTACACACACCTTATTTAGGTCCCATGCTAGTTAAGGCCCTATTTTAGTTTAGAGGTTTTTATTCTACTCTTTTGTTTTCAATATAAAGGGGTGGTGGGCCTGAGGACCAGAACCTGCTGGTTTCAAGTCCTAGAACATGAACTATTGAAGCAGTTCTCCTCTTCGTAAATGTCAGAAGAGGCAATTGCATCCAACCCAAATGTTTCAATGTGTGCATGGGCAAAACAGGCTCAAAATATTCATTGCTGGATTGTTCAGACCTGCTGCCACTGTGCATTTACAAAACAGTGAGGGAAAGGAAAGTCTTAACCTAACATGGGAGTGTTCACTAGCACACACAGGTGGAGGAAGACTTGTTGAACCCAGCTTCTGTTGACATTTTGCATTGCTGAAAAAAAGCTAATAGCAAATACCCAACAGTAAACCAGGCTGTACATAGTGAGAGGGGGAATACAAAAAACACTCCTTTAGGGGCCCATTTCTATTTTTGCTTAAACACAGGTAAAAGAAAAAAAAATATATTTCTATTATAAGGCATTCTTTAATGATGCCTATGGCTGCACCCTTTGCAAATCTAAACCGCAGACCATACAAACTGCAGAACATACTGTACCAAGCTTTGAAGCTGAAGTGAAAGCATATCGTTAACTGATTTGGGGTGAGAATTTTAATACATTTTCCCAAGGAGTTAAGCCCTCAGGAAAATGCATAGGTAAAAATATTTTCAAAAGCCAACTACATATACATATGGATGTATATAGAGTATATGGTAGTGGGGTTAGGACATTTGTGAACTTTTGGTTATTTGAAATCAACAGTTATTCTCTTTTAATAATATTTTAGGCAGTGTTACTACGCTGAATTATAAGCAGCCTACAGAGGCTGCACTAACCAACAGCCTAAAGAGGCTGCATTAATTAGGGTCATTTCAAAATGCTGTTTCGGAATATGGAGGACTAGCTTGCATGTTTAAAACGAAAATATGTAATCTCATGATATCTATCATTTGAATAAGATATATGTATAACTCAAAAAGTTCCCTTTTTCTAAACAAGTATAAAAGCAAGAGCCAACATGCCCAGAAGCTTCCCAGCTGTTCCAAGCCTACAGAAGGATGCAAAACTAAAGACTATGGCTAATCCTCACCATAGAGACAGAAAAATACAACTTTATAAAAGACGTGGGATGGTATTTTGGGAGCCCTGACATGTTTGTGTCTTTAAACTGTAGATTATTTAGCTATGGTTATCAACAGAGTGTGAAGAAAGGACAAGGAAACATCTGTCGAGAGCTTATTATAGAGGAGGAGGAGACACATTATAGGTGATCTCTGGTTACAAAATATGTAATCATGTTGGTCTTAGAACATGAGATACGAGAAACAAATTGAACAACAGATAACAGAAACAAATTGAACAACAATAAACCTATGCCTGAACAACACAGTGTATAACTAAACAACCAGCTCAGTCCATAGAGCACTGTGTTGTTTTTGATGGAGTAAAAGCCCTATAGGGCCATGCAGATGGAGAATCTGTATTGGGTTTTTATTACTGTTTCTGAAACTATTGGGGAGATTTTCTCTCACTTCATTTGTGGCCATTGATGCAGGAAATGGTTCATTCTCTCCAACAGGAGACCTTACAGTAAAAAAAAATCTTAAATTAGAGGGGTGAAGAGTGAGAACTTCTGTTATGTTTTTATTGCATTCTCTTCCCTGTTGGAGCAACATGCACTTTCTATTTGGTTACAAGATAAGAAGTTAAATGTCCTCATCCAAAGCACAGAAGGCAAAAAAGGTTATATCCCTTCCCACAGACATTTTACAATATAGTGAGGTACAAAGTTCCATTGTTCCTATGTTTTCCAATGGAGCAAAAAATGAGTTTGTCTTATTTAATGCAGATCACTAATGAAGTGCAAATTGTAGTGACCTGCGGCAACCAACCAAAAATGTGTATTTTACATGTAGCACCCTCCTAGGTAGGTGCTAGGAAAGTTACACAAATGTTAGTGTTTGTTTTTGACAGGTAAATTTAGCTGCCACACTGTAGTTAGTGTGGCTGTGATTTTGGTTGCAATAAAAGCATAGTTTGGCTCACTGTACCCATTTAGCTGCAATTGTTTAGCCATGCCTGATCTGTGTGCTCTGCTGTTGCTAGTCTGCTAGCTAGCAACCTCTATATCCAGACAACTTTAGAAGTTTCTGGATAATAGGTGTGGAGCAATGCAGATAGCAGCATGAATATTGATACAGCCCTGGCCTATCCCAGAGAGGCTGGGAGACTGTAGTTATTCTTGGAGCACACGGAGCTCTGGACCTTGTCCAAGAGTGGAGAAATCCACCCTGAGGGGGACACACTGTCCTCTCAGGCACAGGCTGCCATGTGGAGGCCTCAGGTGGGCAACCTGAGGGAGGAATGCAGAGACCCAAGTGCTTAGAAGAAGCTGACTGAGGGGAGCTGCCTGCTATAGAGCTGTCTGATATCACTGGAGCGTATGGCTTGGAAGATTGGAAGTAAGCATCATCTGTCCTTGGGCCTTTTGAGTACAGACATTGCTGGATCTTGGGGATCTTTGCTCTAGCTACCCCTCTAGTGCCTACTTATAGTCAGCTGTGGATCTGTTAAAGCGGACACTGGCTCGTGTCCTGGAGAGCTCTGTCCAGATACTAGTTCACTAAAGAAAAAGGGACTTTGCTCTACTGGCTCTACTACTACCTAAGCAGAAAGGAAGATTAAGTCCTCAGTTGTACATAGTTCTTATCTTGGAGTATCCCACCAATTCCCTCAACTCTAGCCAAGTTCTTAAAAAAAAAAAAAAAGACCAAAAACAACATCCACTAGACTGGTCTTTGGAGAAAGAGTGAATGAGCCTGTTGTGTGCCTGGCTGCGGGCGGAAGTTGGGAAGACCTGGATAGTGATTCCTGTGGCTCCTATGGGAGTAGCACTGCATACACATCTGATAATAATAAACTGATAAAAATGATCTGATTGGCTAGAATTAGAAAGGGTAGCTATCTTATTAATAACTTATCTTTTTGATAACTACCCTTTGCACATTACCATTTCTTTTTGGATTGATGCACTAAAAATTAACAATTGACAATATGCTATAGATTTGCATTTGATTCCCTTTATAAACTACACTTCACATATTGAAAATACAGTGCCTTGAAAAAGTATTCATACCCCTTACAATTTTCCACATTTTGTCATGTTACAACCAAAAACATAAATTTATTTAATTGGTATTTTACGTGATAGACCAACCCAAATTGGCACATAATTGTGAAATGGAAGGAAAACGATCAATGGTTTTCAAAAATGTTTACAAATAAATATTTGAAAAGTGTGGCGTACATTTGTATTCAGCCACCTTTACTCTGATACACTAAAATCTAGTGGAACCAATTGCCTTCAGAAATGACCTAATTAGTAAGTAGAGTCCACCTGCATGTAATTTAATCTCAGTATAAATGCAGCTGTTCTGTGAAGCCCTCGGAAGTTTGTTAGAGAACCTTAGTGAACAAACAGCATCATGAAGGCCAAGGAACACACCAGACAGGTCAGGGATAAAGTTGTGGAGAAATTTAAAGCAGGGTTAGGTTATAAAGCTTTGAACATCTCACAGAGCACTGTTCAATCCATCATCTAAAAATTAAAAGAGAATGGCACAACTGCAAACCTACCAAGACATGGCCGTCCACCTAAACTGACAGGCCAGGCATGGAGAGCATTAATGAGAGAAGCAGCCAAGAGGCCCATGGTAACTCTGGAGGAGACACAGAGATCCACAGCTCAGAGAATCTGTTCACAGGACAACTATTAATCCTGCACTCCATAAATCCAGAAAGCCATAAGAAGTCCAGTTTGCAGTTTGCAAGAAGCCATGTGGGGAACACAGAAAACATGTGGAAGAAGCTGCTCTGGTCAGATGAGACCAAAATTGAAATTTTTTGGCTTAAAAGCAAAACGCTATGTGTGGCGGAAAATGAACACTGCAAATCACTTTAAACACACCATCCCCACCGTGAAACATAGTAGTGGCAGCATCATGGGAAGCTGGTCAGAATTGATGGGAAGATGGATGGAAACAAATACAGGGCAATCTTAGAAGAAAACCTGTTAAGAGTCTGCAAAAGAACTTGAGACTGGGGTAGAGGTTCACCTTCCAACAGGACAATGACCCTAAACATACAGCCAGAACTACAATGTAATGGTATAGATGAAAGCATATTCATGTGTTAGAATAGCCCAGTCAAAGTCCAGACCTAAATCCAATTAAGAATCTGTGGCAAGACTTGAAAATCGCTGTTCACAGACGCTCTCCATCCAATCCGACAGAGCTTGAGCTATTTTGCAAGGAAGAGTGGGCAAAAATGTCACTCTCTAGATATGCAAAGCTGGTAGAGACATCCCCAAAAAGACTTGCAGCTGTAATTGCAGTGAAAGGTGGTTCTACAAAGTATTGACTCAGGGGGGCTGAATACAAATGCACGCCATAATTGTAACATATTTATTTTTAAAAAAATTTTAAAACCATTTATCGTTTTCCTTCCACTTCACAATTATGTGTCACTTTGTGTTGGCCTATCACATAAAATCCCAATAATATACATTTACATTTTTGGTCGTAAAATGAAAAAATGTGGAAAGTTTCAAGGGGTATGAATACTTTTTCAAGGCACTGCATAAAATTTGTGGAAAACTATGGAAAACTATGGATGTGTGGAAAACTATGGATAAGGGATGCTGTTTAAAAGGCAACAACTTAATTGCTACACAATATCATGTTGGCTCAATTACTGTAAACTGTTTGTGCCAAGGAATGCAATGAATGTTCATGTTGTTAATAGGTGTTCTAGTGACATTAAGTTATGGGACTTGATTCCTCCCTAGATGCACAATGCCTTCTCAGAGTGCCGATATAGCAGTTGTGATTGCCATTAAAATGACATACAGTGTTCCAATGTGTTTATTGGAAAGTCATACCCCAGAGTACTTGCTGAGCAGTTCAAGGGCATTTGCTGCAAATGTGCTTCACAATGTTGGACTGTTTTACTGAAGTTAGGCACCAAAGTGGAGTATTTATCATCAAAGTGTAATTACTTGAAGCTGTGCACAAAGTAATCCACCTGTGCTTTCCAATATTATTCCTATAAAGAGTTATTCTGAAGGTATAAATAACCATTCTGTTTTAAACTTGCATCTGTCCCATTTTTTTTTTTTTTTTTGCAAAGGGGTTACTGAACTGATTTTTGTAGAGTGTGCCCAGCTACATAGGAACTGGTCAATACACACACTTTAGTACCAAAAGTATTGAGACGCATGCTTTTCAATATTGAGTTGGCCCACCCTTTGCAGCTATAACAGCTTCAATTCTGAAGGCTCTCCACAAGATTTAGGAGTGTGTCTATGGGAATGTTTGACCATTTTTCCAGAAGTACATTTGTGAGGCCAGGCACTGATGTTAAACGAGAAGGCCTGGTTTGCAGTCTCCACTCTAATTCATCCCAAAGGTGTTCTATCAGTTTGAGGTCAGGACTCTGTGCAGGCCAGTCAAGTTCCTCTACCCCAAACTCGCTCATCCATGTCTTTATGGACCTTCCTTTGTGCACTGGTACACAGTCATGTTGGAACAGGAAGGGGCCATCCCCAAACTGTTCCTTCAAAGTTGGGAGCATGAAATTGTCCAAAATGTCTTGTATGCTGACACTCTAATGCCCTGTACACACAATAGGATTTTCCGACAACAAAATCCATGTTTTTTTTCCTACGGATATTGGCTCAAACTTGTCTTGCATACACACGGTCACACAAATCTTGTTGGAAATTCCGAACGTCAAGAACGTGGTGACGTACAACACGTAGGAGGAGCCGAGAAAAAATCAAGTTCAATAGCCAGTGCGGCTATTCTACTTGATTCCGAGCATGCGTGGAACTTTGTGCATTGGAATTGTGTACATACGATTGGAATTTACGACAACTGATCTTGTGGTCGGAAAATTTGAGATCCAGATCTCAAATTTTGTGTGAAGGAAATGCAGATGGAAAATATCCGATGGAGCCTACACACGGTCGGAATTTCTGACAACAAGCTCCCATAGAACATTTTCCGTCAGAAAATCCTATCGTGTGTATGGGGCATTAGGGTTCTCTTCACTGGAACTAGGGGACCAAGCCCAACCCCTGAAAAACCACCCCACACCAAAATCCCCCCTCCACCAAATTATTTGGACCAGTGCACAAAGCAAGGTCCATAAAGACATGAATGAATGAGTTTGGGGTGAAGGAACTTGACTGCCCTGCACAAAGTCCTGACCTCAACCCAACCCTAAACCTTGTGGACAGCCCAGAAGAGTTGAAGCTGTTATAGCTTCAAAGAGTGGGCCAATTCAATGTTGACCCTACGGACTAATACTTTTGGTAATATAGATTATTTGCAGTTAAAGCAGCACTAACAGTTTAAAGTGAAAGCATTCATTGGGATATAGCGTTAATTAATGCTTTATTGTTTGAAATGTTTCAGAAATGGTTAGAGAGCCGCAGAGCTTACAGTGTAAAAATATTGCTATAGAGTCATGCCATAAAGATTTGTCCCTAGCAGCAGAGATTATTGCAGAGTCATTGCTATGGTACGAATAATCAGACCAGCAGCCTGATTATAATTTATTCAGTACATGTCAAGAACAAAGAATAGAGAAATATCTTTCAATCCTTAACGCAAGGTTTTTTGGACATATCCCCAAAAACGAATGAACTGCTGATTGATTGTCCTGATTGTAGCTGATGCTAGGAACTGGAATTTCCTGTCGCTGAGGAGAAATGATTATTCCATAGCTTTAGTCGAGGGCTAAATTTATGATATGAGACCAGTGCTAATGAATCAATCAAATACAAGCATAATGGTAGGTACAAGTTGTTCCAGTAGGCTGATGATTTAATGTCTATGGCAAATAGAATTATTATATCATGTATTTTATTGTCCTTTAACTACATTCAGAAAATGTTGGCCTTAGCTACACTATAAAATTGCTTACAGTTCTACCTTAGCGTACAAATGATCTGGGAGGGAATTTTATGGCAGGTCGTACGTTGAGTTAAAGTGGAACGCCACCTTTCTGACATTAACAATTTTGAAAATGGCAGTACACGGCATTCATTCTACAGACATAATAGATGAACCAAGAGTGCCAATGGGCTCTCTGAAGCTAAGTGATAGTAACAAATAACAGCGATAATAACAAATACCTATAAATGTCAGTAAAAGGAAATAATACACCACATAGCGGGAGGATTTAGAAGCTATTTTGAATGAAACCTTATATACAACTCAGTTTGCAAAACCTTAGATACATTCAGGAATGCACTATAACATTTTGGTACGCTATGCTCTCCCACAGGAGTGTGGAATGTAGAAGGGCACAGACTTTTTGTCACAGTTAAAAGGTCAACAATTAAATACGCATCATTTTTCTTCTGAGAAAAATTGCTAACTGCAAAACGATTGTGAGGTTGGCAATCTGTTCAGATAGCATTTTGGCAAATGAACTGACAGCATGGCAACTAGTGTGACAGTGTCATGCACGAATGTAACAGAGAAAAAAAGTGGACAATTCAGTTAGTGTTCAAGCTGAACTACACTGCATCTGAGCACCAAAAACACTCAATTTATTTCATTTTTAATATTTAAAGGAAATGCATCCATCCATCCATGTCCCCATGTTTTATTTTGCTGAGAAATCACATTGAAAAACATCCCCTAGCATTTATGGCCATGGCCATTTTGAGTAAGGTCAGATTATTTATGTAACATTTACTTCCTGGAATCCATCTGCCCTTAGCTCAGGCATGCATGTAGGAGGGTGTACTTAGAAGAGAAAACCCCTCCTCCCCTCCTCTCCTCCTGAAGATTCCTGAGATGTATGACATCACTTGCTTAGGGATGGAAACCAAGAAGAAACTGAAGAAATGTAAAAAAAAATTGTTTTGTTTTACTGCTACAGGGCGCCCTGGATCACATATACACGCGTGATCCAGCTCTTCCGGGTAGGGGGCGTACATGCGCGCCACCTGCGGCTCGCTCCTGCTGGGCTCCCGCACACACGGCAGGTACCGTGGACTCTGGCACTTGCTGATCATCCAGCAGAGAGGCAGAACAACAGTGTGCCTATGTAAACAAGGCAGATCCCCATTCTGACAGGAAGGAAGGCATGGATCCTGTGTCTCTGCAAAGCAGGGACATGGATCCATGTCTTCCCCTAGTAAAAGCACCTCCCACAGTTTAGAAAAACACAGGCTAGGAACACAGTTAACCCTTTGATCGCCCCTGATGTTAAACCCTTCCTAGCCAGTGTCATTAGTACAGTGATAGTGCATATTTGTTTGCCACTGATCACTGTATTAGTTTCACTGGTCCCCAAAAGGTGTCAGTTAGTGTCAGAATGTCCACCGCAATATCGCAGTCCCTCTATAAGTCGCTGATTGCCCCCCGTTACTAGTACTAAATGCAAAAAATATACCATAGTTTGTAGACGCTATAACTTTTACGCAAACTGATCAATATATTGTTTGTTTTTTTTTACCAAAAATGTGTAGCAGAATATATATTGGCCTAAATTCATGAAGAAACTTGATTTTTTTTTTTTTAATTATTGGATATGTTTTATAGCAGAAAGTAAAAAATATTGTTTTTTATTTTCAAAATTGTAAGTCTTTTTTTGTTTATAGAGCAAAAAATAAAAATGCAGAGGTGATAAAATACCATCAGAAGAAAGCTTTATTTGTGGGAAAAAAAGGACTTTATTTGGGCACAGTGTCGAATGACCATGCAATTGTCCGGTGAAATAACGAAGTGCTGGATCGGAAAAAATGGCCTGGTAATGAAATCTTGGTTAGTGGTTAAAACAAGTAAATATGATATACTTTTCTATCTATTTACTAATGTTAGCAGTATAAGATTAAATATAGTCAATGTTGATTGAGAACGTGAAGATCCACTTTAGCTATGCAAAGGTCATGCAGAGTATTAAGCAAGGGTAAAGCTGGGCATAGACAGTTCAAATTGTGGCCAATTAATGCTGAGTCTAAAGTTAGAGCCATGGGTGGCCCTGCAAGCACCACAGCTGCCTGCATACAATGGAGATTATAGTGATTTTCTCGCTGTCTCTTGTGGGCTGAATGGCCAAAATGTGATTAGTGTCTACCCAGCCTAACTCAATAGAGTATCTGTCATGCAAAAACTATCAATGGTTTGTCTGCGTTTTTTGTGACCCTAATGGTGAGTGTAGTCTTCTGATTTTAAGGACTGCCGTCTTTATGAGACGTCACAAGAATGTTTGGATTTTTCTGCATAACACTCCCTGGTTCATATTCCCAGCTTTGCTCCACTTGTTGCAGCGTATGTGTAAGGTAAATCATTCCCAGCACAAGTAAACCAGTGCTGGCTTATGCTCGTATTGGTGCACATGTGCATTGCTCACATGCTAATACTTCTATGCAAAGAGACAATAGTTAATAGGCAATAATTCCAGTTCATCATGCTCACATTTGTGCGCGCACATGTACATGTGCACGTGCACATACGAATTAGCATGCATACTTGGCGCCCAGTGACAAGTGGCCTATTTCCTGGACTTGCTTTGCCGCTGATCGCTGCCTGCATACCGGCTCTGCTACCATCCCCTGCTCTGGTGCCAAGCTGCTTCAGTATCCTGTTCTTAGGACTGCGAAACTCAGCTTCATCCACCTAAGAGCGGACTTCAACAGCCAGCTACTTTGGCACTCATGCCACTCCGTGCCCTCACACTCTCTGTCTCCCCCTTCAGGAGTGTTGGGCAGGAAGCACCAGGTACGTGATAGTATGGGTTAACAAGGAACTAAAACAAAGAACCAAATCAACTGACAAGAGTGCTATCTCTTCCCTAGAAGTGGTCACATGAAAAAGAGTAGAGGTAGAATCAATTGAAAGGTACATATAAAGACAGGTGGTGCTCAGGAAGAGTCATATCAAGTAGACAAGAAGGAACAGGAAAATTGTATGGGGTCGTAACTGGAGTATTATTTAAGATTTAAACTTGCATACATCCATAGACTTGCCACCTGGGGAATGAACCAGTTGACCTGCCATAAAGGCTAGCAAGAGGTGTGGGTACATACCAAATAAGATCTAAGTTAGTCTATAGAAAGGATCCTGGTATGAGAACCAGCCACAAGGATGGAAGATGGAAACCAGTGTTCCTAGATGGACTGCTATCAATATTTCCATAGAAGATCAGCTCTCCTAATATATTGTATAAAAAAGTTACAAGACGAGTGAAAAGTAATTAGTTAAAGCGGATGTAAAATGATTCATGAAATTTGACCTAGGGACATATATCTGTAGACAACAAAACAAACACTCTTGCGCATAAATGTGTAGGCCTGACAGTTCAAAGTTCAGGATGGACGATAGCTTTCGGCTTTGCTGCCCTCAAGGATAGGGATATCCTAACAATCAAACGAAAGACAAAAGAGAGAGGGCACACCCTACTACTCACAAAGGTAGATTAAAATCACGCTAAAATGATTTTTTTAGTAAGTGGTGATCAATCCACTGATGGCAGTCTCCAGATCCTACGGGGAAGACGTGCAGATCACTGCCGGCTAACGCGTTTTGAAGGTAGCACCTTCTTCTTCAGAGCCTAACAGTATTCATCTCTTACAGCTACTTATATATGAGTGCTCATCGGGGAGGCACAAATCAGACTGACTCAAGAGCCACTCCCATATAGGTGGGCGGTCCAGAGGCAGACCTAGACATAGCACCATGGAAACAGCCTGTGTACACGTATACACACATCTATACATGGGGGCATAACGTTCACGACACATACCGCTTAGACCAAAAAGGAGGGGAGGGGGGGAAGGAGAAAAGGGGGGGAAAGAAAGGGGGGGCGGGGGAGGGGAAAAGGAGAGAAGAGGGAGGCCCCCCTGTAGCCAGCCACCAAACTATAGCAATCACAAGGGTGGCACACATAGGCAGAATGACACATATATACCCAGCGGCACATCTAACAGCCAAGCAAGCAAGCTCACAACCCATAGAAGCAGCCTCTTGTGTAAACAGAAGCAAGAGTAAAACTATGTGTATAGGTATTATACTTCAGTGTGCACATGAAAAACAATAAAGGAAAAGTTAGAGTGCTTGAAGACAGCAGGGGCACTTGTACTGGTTTCAGAATGAACCCAGCACGGCCACCTAGAGCTGACAACAAGGGGAACTAGTTTCTTGGTCTCCAAAAACAAAACCGCATGCTTAAAATAACAGATGTGTCTTACCTAGAGGACTCTGTGATGGCTACAGGTGGCGAGTGGAACGCACGCCATATTTGTTGTGATGATTTGCGGTCCAGGGGGCGGAAGTGGAGGCTTAGCGTCACTTCCTGTGCGCCCGCTGTCACGCTGAGCATGTGTCAGCGATGGGAAATGCCTTCCACCATGTTGGTGAAGGCATACTGTAGAGGCCTGGAGCGGACATATAGCTGAACCAACAGCGGCGGAATCGCTGCATTGAATAAAGGGATCATGAAAAGCAAAGGGAAAAGGGAGTAAAATTAAATAATAGAGGGGGAAAGGATGTGTATTAAAAAGGTTTACCATGAAAAGATGAATGAATGTGTGTATGTATGGGACAGATAGAACGACTGGGATAAGTACCAATATCATCCATACATACATAGACAAACACAACCCCATATATAGAGAATGTGTGTGCACATGCACACAAAAAGAAGCATATCTGTCAGTTGTCATCCCTAGATGAAAGCAGACCAAATGAGCACACCTAGTCTCGAGAAAAATTAAATTAGACAAATGCGCACCAGCGCACATGTTTGGCAGTGTGCGTGTCAAGTAACATGTGTAGGTAAGAGATGAAGGCATGCGCTCTAAATCAACTATAGATATAGACAAATAATACATATGAAATGAGCGCATAACTGTACATTAAAAAAATGGTAACAATGACATTTTCAGTTAGGAATCCACAGCTCCACAGTTAGGAATAAAGGAAAAGAAAAACTGGATAGTGTGATATCGTTTATAAATGTTTATTGGAATAAAAGTTCCCCACATTAGGGTACTCACATTTGCAAGGTGCGTGAGTGCACCAATCTGATAACAGTCTCCAAAGTTTGCCTGTCACTCCACTGAGATGAGATGCACAGCTTATCCCTCCTGACAGGCAAACTTTGAGGCAAACTTTGGAGACTGTTATCAAATTTTTCATTCATTATATATACAGTTAGTAGTTTAATCATCGCTACTCTTATTCTAATGGTATACATCTAGTATATTATTTACTCATTGCACCTTATAATCACTTTAAAAAAAAAAAAAAAAATTTTTTTTTTATACATATATCCGTTGTGCCTTGCTGTGGCTGGATAAGCCGCTTATGCGATATTTTCAGTATACCTCATATGCATTAATGATCTCCAGATTGACATTTTCACCTTAGCGCAGCGTATCTTTTGTATACCTAATAGAGTCCAAAGGAAGATGACAATGGAGGTACAGACAACCAGCCTAAGTCCCATACTCAACAGGGAGGATGTTACCCTATACCGCTATCACACTATTTCACTATTTTGTGTATTTCGGGGTCTTCGTTGAGACCTCCGGGTGGCGAGACTGCCAAGGGTGAAAACCCAGTATGCCTCGCGTTTACATAATCTCTGGTGTTTCCTCCCCGAGTCAAGTTCCCCCCGATTGCTATAATTCCGAACACCCTCATACCTGCAGGGTTTCCTTGGTGAGCTTCCAGAAAATGGTGGGGAACCGGGTATTTGTCCCTTAAATTTATAATACCACACTTGTGTTCTCCTATTCGAACCCTCATAGGGTGGGTTCGGCCGACATAGAGGCGACCACAAGGGCAAACAATGCCATACTATATACTCTGTCCCGCAGTTCATAAACTGTTTAAGTTTGTGGACCCTTCCATCTCTCCCTACTACAGTTTTCTTTCTGTGCCACATGTACATACATATGCCGCAGTTTTTAATGCCGCACCTGTAGCTCTCTTTATGGTCAAATATTGTAGTCCAAAGACTGGTCGGTCTATTGGTAGTCGCTTTAACACTACTAGGAGCAACAAGACTCCTAAGGTCACGTGGTTTACGAAAGACAATATTTGGATGATCCGGGAGTGTGCTACCAAGCACAGGATCATGTTTAAGAATATTCCAATTTCTTTTAAGGATATTCTGGATCTCAAAAGCCTTGTTTGTATACTGGGTTGAGAATCTAGCCTGTTGAGTATCAGGGGTGGTAAGGCGAGGAGGTACAATAGTGTCATCTGATGGGTTATCGTAGAGGACTAGATATTTATTGAAAGCTGTCTCGATATGGCTTACGACATAATCCTTTTCTCTAAATTTCTGCATAAGGAGACTAATCTGTTCTATATAGTCTTCTTTTTTCGTACAGGTACGTCTCAAACGCCAAAATTGACCATAGGGGACATTTTGTATCCACCTTGGGTGGTGATTACTTTTGGCATATAAATATGAATTATCTCCACTCGGTTTGAAGTGGGTTCTAGAACAGATATTACCATCAGGATATCCCTGAAGTTCTAGATCTAAAAAGACTAAACACTTGTTATCAATAACGTGTGTGAATTCTATGTCAAAGGAGTTGTTTTTACAATACTCTAAGAAATTGTAGAGATCATCATCTGACCTATCCCATATAATCAAAATATCGTCAATATATCTGGCGTATAACTAGGTGTGCTCATTTGGTCTGCTTTCATCTAGGAATCACAACTGACAGATATGCTTCTTTTTGTGTGCATGTGCACACACATTCTCTATATATGGGGTTGTGTTTGTCTATGTGTGTATGGATGATATTGGTACTTATCCCAGTCGTTCTATCTGTCCCATACATACACACATTCATTCATCTTTTCATGGTAAACCTTTTTAATACACATCCTTTCCCCCTCTATTATTTACTTTTACTCCCTTTTCCCTTTGCTTTTCATGATCCCTTTATTGATGCAGCAATTCCGCCACTGTTGGTTCAGCTATATGTCCGCTCCAGGCCTCTACAGTATGCCTTCACCAACATGGTGGAAGGCATTTCCCATCGCTGACACATGCTCAGCGCGACAGCGGGAGCACAGGAAGTGACGCTGAGCCTCCACTTCCACCCCCTGGACCGCAAAACATCACAACAAATATGGCGTGCGTTCCACCCGCCACCTGTAGCCATCACAGCGTCCTCTAGGTAAGACACATCTGTTATTTTAAGCATGCGGTTTTGTTTTTGGAGACCAAGAAACTAGTTCCCCTTGTTGTCAGCTCTAGGTGGCCGTGCCGGGTTCATTCTGATGCCAGTACAAGTGCCCCTGCTGTCTTCAGGCACTCTAACTTTTCCTCTATTGTTTTTCATGTGCACACTGAAGTATAATACCTATACACATAGTTTTACTCTTGCTTCTGTTTACACAAGAGGCTGCTTCTGTGGGTTGTGAGCTTGCTTGCTTGGCTGTTAGATGTGCCATTGGGTATATATGTGTTGCTCTGCCTATGTGTGCCACCCTTGTGATTGCTATAGTTTGGTGGCTGGCTACAGGGGGGCCTTCCTCTTCTCTCCTTTTCCCCTCTCCCGCCCCCCCTTTCTTTTCCCCCCCTTTTCTCCTTTCCCCCGCCCCTTCTTTTTGGTCTAAGCGGTATGTGTCGTGAATGTTATGCCCTCTATGTATAGATGTGTGTATACGTGTACACAGGCTGTTTCCATGGTGCTATGTCTAGGTCCGCCTCTGGACCGCCCACCTATATGGGAGTGGCTCTTGAGTCAGTCTGATTTGTGCCTCCCTGATGAGCACTCATATATAAGTAGCTGTAAGAGATGAATACTGTTAGGCTCTGAAGAAGAAGGTGCTACCTTCGAAACGCGTTAGCCGGCAGCGATCTGCACGTCTTCCCTGTAGGATCTGGAGACTGCCATCAGTGGATTGATCACCACTTACTAAAAAGATCGTTTTAGCGTGATTTTCATCTACCTTTGTGAGTAGTAGTTTTTTGTATACATTTTAGTAAACTTTTTTTTAAGGATAATGCACTAGGCCGGCGCACCCTCTCTCTTTTGTCTTTCGTTTGACATATTTCTGTAGTGTTTACTTATCTCTGCCCAAAACATTTACTTATCTCTGCCTGTGTTTTTCTGCTGCTCAGTTTCTCTGTTATCAGCATGTTAACTTCTGACAAGTTCTCCAACACAGGCGATAAAAGCAGCTGAAAATTTGTGTCAGGGTGGGTGCTATAAATAGATTAGCAGAGAGCAGGTCGATTCACAGCACAGCTCTGCATGTATCTTTGTTCCTCTGCCTATGTGGAGAGGGGGTGTGTGCCTTTCCTCCAATTAGCTGTCACACAGTGTATGCCAAGACTCCACACCCAGTGCTGGAACAGGAAGAAAAAAATTCTAACCTGATGGTCACTTTCTAAAGAATATAGAAAGCTGAAGACAGCAGATATACATGTAAAACCTATGTAGGGAGATTTGTTTAATCTCTGTGTATCGTCTGAGGCTGTTCACTTCACTGGGTATATGGAAGGTTTACATCCACTTTAAAAACACTAAAAACACTTATGCGTATACAAGTAGAAAAACAATTGTTTTGGTGAACACTAGTGTATGTACGCCTTTTTTGTGCACCAAACCTCTGGAGTTGTAACAAGTTGAACTTGATGGACCTTCCTTTAAAGTGCCATCCGTGCAGAAAAAGTTCTTTAATAAAAAGAAAGATGGCACTTTAAAGGAATCATCGCGATATTGAAGAATCACAGCACTATATAAACTTTTACTGTTATGCTTTGTGATTTGTTATAGCAGACATTATTGATTATATGGTAGATACTGTAGACTATGTTTTATGATTCTATATATTTTACTGAGCACAGACATCGCAGGAACTTCCCATACTAATTCTTAAAGGAGTACACACTTTTTTCTTGCAGCAGTCAAAACTTTATTTAATTTAAATTCATTTGAGCACACCACAGCGCGGCGATACGTATGGTATTTAATGATCCCCCATGTCACATCCTATATCACATTCCGTGTGCATATCTAATAGACGTTATCTAATAGACGTGTGAAATTCGTTTAGGTCAGAATACAAATTCGGACGAATATTTGGTTATTCAGAGATTTGGATTTATTCGAATCTCCGAATGAAATTGTAACGAATAGTAACACATTTTGTTGAAATTCTTTAAAATTAGTTTTGTTTATTCACTTTCAAATGAATTCCAAATATTCAGAACAATTAGAATTCGGATTGGTCAAAAAATGATTGACCGATTCGAATTCTGTGTGAAGAATTGCTGGTTGTTAAGCAGCGGCCAGTAAGCCGCATTCTTACCAATGCGATGAGTCATCAGATGTCAGCTGGCTTCCCCACTAACAGCTGAAATGTAAACAAAACAATGCCGGCAATAGAAAATTCCCCCCCATAAAAACAGCCTGGGGTCCCCCCCAATCCATACCAGGCCCTTTGTGTCTGGTATGGATTCTAAGGGGAACCCCACGCCAAAATAATCTTCCAAAAAAAAAAAAAATGGCACGGGGCCCCCTTCAAAATCCATATCAGATCCTTATCTGAGCATGCAGCAGGAATGGGGGGGGACGAGTGAGCATCCCCCTCCTGAACCATACCAGGCCACATGCCCTCAACATTGGGGAGTGGGTGCTTTTCGGCGAACACCCAAATTGTCAGGGCATTTGACCATTTGTTTGGCCCGCTTAATGCCCTACAATGCACTGCACGCCACACAGTGCATTGGAAGCCCTGATTCCCTGACGCAATGAAGGATTTGCCCAATCAGGTTACAGAACACTGTCAGAGCCATAATTGGAGAAGGTAATGATGACTGTGCATAATCATGGCTCATTGCTCATAGACCCCCCCCCCCCCACTATAAGCCATTTGCAGTGTGATATTGGAGTGGAGGTAGATAGAACAGGGATTTGTTCATTGCTACTAGAAAGTTAGTGTGCTATTGTGATTCTATTGTTAGTGTAGAGTGTAAGTGTAGTGTGGATATAGTGATAGTACAGTGTGAGTGTAGTGCAACCATTCATTTTTAATTTAATGTCAGTTTAGTGTTTCAGAGCAGATTTACTGCAATATATTGAGGTGCGTTAGTGCATGTATACTGTAGTATATTGACGTGCGTTAGTGCACATTTACTGCAGAACATTGAACTGCGTTAGTGCACGTTTACTGCAGTATATTGAACAACATTAGTGCACGTTTACTGCAGTAAATTGAGGTGCATTAATGCATGTTTACTGCAGCATATTGACGTGCGTTGGTGCACGTTTGCTGCAGTATATTGAAGTGCATCAGTGCAATTTTATTGCAGTATATTGAAGTATGTCAGTGAAATTTTACTGCAGTATATTGTGTCAGTGGAGCGTGTCTGTGTAGTAAGTATTCAAGTCAAAGTGCACCAAACACCACTTTCCATTGATTAAAGTGCATCCAAGTACACATTTCCCCATTTTCTATTACATTTTGGTAATAACCCCCCATCATGTCTGGGAGGCCAACAATGAGAGGCAGATGTTCCCATGGCACTGTGAGGGGGCCAGCAGCGTCTGTGTCCACAGGCAAAGGTGGACATGGTCTGTCCTCAGGCAGGGCACCATTTCCTCTGTTTAGTGAAGTTGCCCCTGCTGTCCAGCCACAGCATGCAGAGGGCGTGGTGGACTGGTTTCCTAAACCATTCTCATCCTCCTCATCCTCTGTCACTGAAGCAGAGACTAGTGCGCAGTCCACCTCAGCTACCAGAGCTGTTTTTTCTGCTTCCTTGTCCACAGCTACTCCTGCCATAGCCCCAGTATCATGCATGGAGGAATCAGCTGAGTTATTCGAACACAGCATCAGCCACTTCCTCATTGACGATGCACAGGCATTACTTCATTAATCAACAGTACCTCTATAGGCTTACAGTGTTAAGGCACCACCAACACCCAAAGCCCAACTTTTCCACATCTGTTACTTCTATCCAAAGTCTGTGAAACAGACACCAGAATTTAACCAAAAAATCTCTGATCTTGTTCCGAGTGCACTAAATTGTATCATACAGACTTGCTCCCCATTCCAGTCGCAGTTTCACCAGACCAGTGTAAGCCAGTAACAATGTTCTTGATCACTACCACAACAGTGCCAGTGTCACCACAGCCAGTGAAACCAGCAACAGTGTCCCTGATCACACCAGTCTCAGTTTTACCAGACCATTGTAAGCCAGCAAGAGTGTTCCTGATTGCTGCCACACCAATCCTAGTGTCACCAGACCAGTGTAAGCCATCAACAGTGTTCCTGATGGCCGCCACACCAGTGCCAGTGTCATCAGACCAGCGCAGCCAGCAACATTGTTCCTGATCACTAGCCACACCCATTCCAGTGTGACCAGACCAATGTATGCTATCAACAATGCTCCTGATCACTGCTACACCAGTGCCAGTGTCACCACTGCCACACTAGTGGCAATGTCATCAGACCTGTGCAGCCAGCAACAATGTTCCTGATCACTAGCCACACCATTGCCAGTGTCACCAGAGCAAGTGCAATCATCAACATTGTCCCTGATTGTCACCACATCAGTACAGTATCATCAAAGCAGTGCAGTGTTACTATGGTGACATTGTACTACTGTGGCAGTGATCATGTATAATGGCTGACTACTCTGATATCACTCTATATCAGTGCAGACAGCCATTATTTCTGGTCATTGCCACTGCAGTACAGTGTTACCAGACTAGTGCAGCCAGTCACAGTGTTCCCCAATCACCAACGCATCAAATACAAATACAACCACCACTATACCAGTCACAGTGTTACTAGACCAGTGCAGCCAGCAACAGTGTTCTTGATCCCCACTCCACAAGTCCCAGTGTTACCAGACCAGTGTAGGCCTCCATCAGTGTTTCTGGTAACTGTGAACACCAACAACAGTTTCCTAATTGTTCCTGATTGCTGTCACACCAGTCCCCAGTGTCGTCCAACCAGGGTAAGTCAGCAAAAGTGTCCCTGATCGCTGCCACACCAGTGGCAGTGTCACCAGACTAGTGTATAACAGTAACAAGGTTTCTGACCACTGCCACATCAGTCTGAGTGTCACCAGATCAGTCTATGGTATTAACAGTGTTCCTGACCACCGCCAGTCCCATCCAGGTTTCACTAGACCAGTGTAAGCCAGCAACAGTGTTCCTGATTGCCATCACAACAGTCCCAGTGTCACCAGACCAGTCTAAACGTGCAACAGTGTTCCTGATCACCACTACACTAGTTGCAGTGGCACCACAGATCAGTGTTAGCCAGCAAAAGTGCTCCTGATCACTGCCACATCAGTTCCAGTGTCTCCATACCAGTGTACACCATCAACAGAGTTGCTGATTGCTGCCACACCAGTCCCCAGTGTTGCCACTAGTAACAAACATCCACCATATCACCTCGTTGCCAGACTCCCAGATATCACTTGCAGAGACAATGAAAAGTCATTTGCTGTGTTTTGTTTTTGTTTATTGAGGAGTACAACTTGGTTGGGGAAAGGGGTATATGGGATGCCCATAGAATAGATCACTTTGCCATCATATTTAGAGATTTTATCACATAATTTGAGCCTGAAGGAATGATGTGCATATGTAATAGCTACAGTCTTTTCCCTGCATCACCATACAGACCATTGCTCCTCCTCTGCGTAGCTCCTGCAGACTATTACTTCCAGAACTTCCTCATCAATGACCGTGTAAGGGTGATGTTCCCAGAACTCCTCTCCTCCTGCACAAACTTATACTGTAGCATATTCATTTCTTGTCACGTGTTCTTCTGTAAGCAAAAGAACCCACTCTGAATAGTTTCTCATGCTGACTCTGGTTGCTCGCTGCTACTAGGCCAGAGGCCTGCAGTACCTCTCGGAGGCCTAGTAGTTTAAAAGCATGTTCTGAACGGTGGACTACTGTTCCAGCTAGCCCAGCTTGCAAATCCTGTGCCCTCAGGCCACATCGATTTGACACTACTCCCCACAGTCTCTCCTCTAATCCAGGACTCCTTATCAATGACCGTGTAATGATAAGGACTTCGCCAATGACCGTGTAAAGGCGAAGTTCCCTCACAGACTTCCTGGCATGTCTCCACATCCAGCCCTCCACTGTGGTAAACTCACCGACCTTTCTCTGCCCTGAGTCCATGATGGAGAACTTAACCGGACAGTATGTTCCGACAGCTTCACCTGCCCTTCTGCTCCAGGAATTTCTCATCAATGGCCGCGTAATGATGCAGACTTCACCAATGACCGTGTAAAGGTAAAGTTCCCTCACAGCTCTCCCGGGGCTCCTTGCAGTGAGAAGGGTTGCTGGTTTGAATCCCAACCCCAACACTACCTGCCTGGAGTTTGCATGTTCTCCTTGTGCCTGCGTGGATTTACTCCATTTTCCTCCCAAACTCCAAAGACATGCTGGTAGGTTAATTGGATCCTGTCTAAAATGTCCCTAGTATGTGTATGTATGAATGTGAGTTAGGGACCTTAGATTGTAAGCTTCTTGAGGGTAGGGACTGATGTGAATGTACAATGTATATGTAAAGTGCTGCGTAAATTGATGGCGCTATTTAAGTACCTGAAATAAATAAATAAAATGAATAAATCTGATTGATAACACTGAATTGTGAACAAGCTAATGAACTTAGTGGGATGGTGATGAAACATTGGCAGATTTTGATAAATGTGTAGCCTAGTGGCGGACAGACCACAGGTAACATACAGAAGGGGAAAATCATTAAAAAAATATTTGACAAAGAGTAATTTCCCTACACAAAAGGATCCATGTAAAAGAAGAAAATCATTTAAATGCGGGGCATGTGAACACAAAAATTGTATTTGACAAGCTTTTTCCATATACTGTATATATAAAAATGTAATGTTCCTTTAAGATTGGAGAAGGAAGAATTTGTAGATATTGTATGCCCTAATGTCAACATGATTGGTTTTGTATTATTCTTTTTTTCGTTATAATATTTTTTAAAATTTGAAATGATTAAGAATTGCTAAGATCCATTATTGCTACACAGACTGATGAATACAGTATATATAGGTAAAAGTGTAGCAAGATGAACCATCCCCTTAAAAAAGCCAGTTTTGCCTGCAAAATGTCACATGTGAATGCACTAAGTGATGTAGTAATGAAAAAATTCCTATTTGCTAATTCATCCTGTGAAAATGTATGTATATTATTTCTATGTGAATGGGCAAGAAAAAGTAATTCAGAGATTTGGAGGAAGCTGAGAGCAATAAATTGTATTTTTAAGTTAAAGTGGTTTTAAAGGCAGAAGTTTTTTTTTAATCTTATTGCATTTAATGCATTAAGATAAAAAACCTTCTGTGTTCAACTTGCCCCCTTAGCCCCCCTAATACTTACCTGAGCCCCATCTCGATCCAGTACAATTGTACGAGAGCCTCGGCTCTCCGGGACTTTCCCTCCTGATTGGCTGAGACACACAGCGGGCGTCATTGCCTTTTGCTGCTGTCAATCAAAGTCAGTAAGCCAATGAGGAAAGAGAGGGCTGAGTCACAGGCTCAGGTGCCCCCATAGCAAGCTGCTTGCTGTGGGGGTACTCGGTAGGAGTGAGGGGCCATGAGCGATGGTGAGGGACCCGAGAAAAGGATGATGTGGACTGCTCTGTGCAAAACCACTACACAGAGCAGGTAAGTATGACATGTTTGTTATTTTGAAAAAAAAAAACAAGACTTTAGTATTACTTTAAGAAACAAATGGTTGAATAGAATTTTTTTAGTGTCACCAAAAGGGGAAGCTCTGTTTGTTCGCACCCTCCCCCCCGTCCATTGCCACATTTGGCACTTTTTTTGGGGGGGGGGGAAGCAGGTACCTAGTTTTGACTGATACCCGCTCCCACTTCTAGGCAGCGATCTACGAGTATGTCCGGCCCTCACTTTCCCCCCCCCTGCCGCTGTCTCCTGGCACACACACACAGGTCCCAGAAGATGGCGGGACCATTCAGAAAACACGGTGCAACTCGTCCATGTGCAGTAGGAAACTAGGCTTCACAGCCAGTTTCCTTTAGTGAAGATGTCAGCGCCTGCACCCGAAGCTGATTGAAGAATCGTCTCGACTGCCGACATCGCTGAATCCCTGGACAAGTAAGTATCCTTATATTAAAAATCAGCAGCTACAGTATTTGTAGCCGCTGACTTTTGAAGCTCTTTTTTTAAGGATTGGTAAGCTGCAATGTATAACATTTTTGCCTTTTGGGTTTAGAATTACTTTAGCATCAACAACATTATTTACATCAAACGAACTTCTTTTCCATGTATTGTATATGTGAAATCATAATTGAAACTTCAACTTCTCATGTAACACACTCTAATATAAATCCATGCTGACATGTCTTATGAAAAATAATTCCCACTAACGCTGTAGGCTTTCATTTTCAGGATTTGACAGCAAATAGTTTCGTCAGGTTCCATCTTTGCCCCAAGTAGTCTTATCTTTGCTTTCTTTCTGGCATCTGACCTGTTCACCTTATAAAAAGAAATACTAAGCTGCCATGGCAAAGGTCATACCCTGTAAACAAGCTATTGCATATCATTGTATATATGAGATCCCTGCTGTGTTACACTCCTTGCTTTTTCAATACAAGTCAATCATAGCCCGTCTTGTAGCCGCCTCCTCTGTCGCTTCCCTGATTTGCCTTTGTTTTTTTGGTGTCTGACATACATGAGTTGACGCACAAGTATTTAAGTTATTAATTACACCTCCTGAACAGTTACCAGGAAACCAGCCTGTGCATGCCTGAAGACAGAAGCCCTGCAGAACAGATGAAATTAACAATCTGAGTATGACAGCGTTTGCTAGTTGTTTTGGAAACCTGGATATTAACATTCATTTCACTCTGCTAATGTTCATATTGTGGTCAGATCTTTTTACAGCCCCATGCTGTTAGACACTCAAGCCTGAGCTAACAGCAATGAACTGGCAGTGAGTTTTTTTTCTGCTATGTTTGAAAATGAAATACCTGGATGGGGATAACCAAATTTTGTAAAAAAAAAAAATATAATCTTCGATCCGCTTTGGAAAATCATAAAATAGGTTAGGTTGGAAAATCCCAAAATACCACCTTCTTCTTTGCCGATCCTGTAATGTTACAGGGTTCATGCTTTGTAATAACTCTCCTAATGCCGCGTACACACGAGCGGATTTTCCGTTGGAAAAAACTTGGATGGTTTTTCCGATGGAATTCCGCTGAAGCTTGGCTTGAATACACACGGTCACACAAAAGTTCTCTGAACTTTCAACCGTCAAGAACGCGGTGACGTACAACACTACGACAAGCCGAGAAAATGAAGTTCAATGCTTCTGAGCATGCGTCGAATTGTTTCCGAGCATGCGTAGGAATTTTGCGCGTCGGAATTTGCACAGACGATCGCATTTTCCGATAGGAACTTTTTCCGACCGAAACATTGAGAACCTGCTCTCAATCTTTTGCTGGCGGGAATTCCACCAGCAAAAGTCCAATGGAGCATACACACGATTGCAATTTCCGACCAAAAGCTCTCATCGGTCTTTTGCTGGACGAATTTCCGATCGTGTGTGCGCGGCATAATGGTTCAATATCACTGGACAAATGAAAGAGCATTTGCAAGCATTAGAGTGGTGTTAAACCCAAAAAACAAACATTTATTATATTGCAGATTACTGATCCTTAGATGTGATGGCTGCATTCATTTTCTTTTCGAGGCTTTCTTTCTTCTATTTTCACCTAGTGATCTGGTCAGTAAGTCTGTTATTTTTCAAAAGAACAAGCTCTTCTGCAGATGTAGCAGTTACAGGGATGGGACAAACAATTTAACACTGACAGGGGTGCCTACAATGATCAGCTTTTTTTATGCAAAAACTTTATCTCAAAGGGATAGCATAACTGTAACTGCTTAGACGGCTACAGCACATTCTTACTTTGCCAGGAGGGTGTCATATGACGCCCTCCCCTAATCGTGTTGGCCGCACGCCCCATGTGGCACGCAGGCGGCACGCTCTGTGACCGCTGAGTCCTTCACAGTGGCCCTTTACCATGTGATCACCTGTGTCCAATGGCAGCGGATCATGACCGTTATCAGCTGCCTTTCCTCATGCTGTCAGCGTGAGGAGAGCCGATAACTGGCTTCTATTAAAGGGACATCTACACTGATTATCAGTGTCCTGATTATCACTGCAGTCTCACCAGTGCTGACTATCAGTGCCCACTAATGCTGCCAATTAGTGCTCACCAGTGCTGCCAACCAGTGCCCATCAGTGCTTTCTCATCAGTGTCACCTATCAGTGCCCGTCAGTGCCGCCTATCAGTGCCACCTATCAGTGCCCTTCAGTGCTGCCTAACAATGACCATTAGTGCCACCTATCAGTGCCGTTCAGTGCCACCTATTAGTGCAGCCTCATCAGTGCCTCCTCATCAGTGCCACCTATCAGTGCCCATCAGTGCCAGCTATAAGTGGCCATCAGTGCCGCCGCATCAGTGCCCATGAGTGCAGCCTATGAGTGGCCATCAGTGCAGCCTCATCAGCGCACATCAGTGAAGGAGAAAAATTACCTGTTTGCAAAATTTTATAACAAACTATGAAAAAAGTTTTATTTTTTCAAAATATTCGGTTGTTTAGCAATAAATAAAAAACCCAGTGGTGATTAAATACCACCAAAATAAAGCTTGTGTGAAATAATGATTAATATGTCATATGAGTACAGTGTTGCATGACCACTCAATTGTCATTCAAAGACCGAAAGCGCTGAAAGCTAAAAAATTGGCCTGGACAGGAAGGGGGTAAAAGTGCCCAGTAGGAAAGTGGTTAAGTAATAAATGTTCTCTGCAATCTCTGCATCCACAAGAACTCCTTTGTGACATAAAGGGTTTTTGGTTTGTACTGCATTGTACCTATGCAGTGTTACATCTTATCTCTACTGTCTGCATCGCCCACACATTTAAACCTCAGTGGTAGGTTTGAATATGATTGGCGAGTGTGAGAAACATCTTAGTGCTGCTTTTATTTATCTGTATGTGAGAAGGAGACTGCAGTGTGTGTTCTAACATCACAATCAGGCATGTTGCAGGATCACTCGATTATAGGTGAAAGACATTATGGTGAACTAATGCACTCCAGCAATCACTGGATGAAATATTGACATATAGAGAAGGGAAGCTATGTTCCTTAAAGCGGACCTTCAGTCATTTTTTTTAACTTTCCATCTATTAAATCTTCTGCCCTTGTTGTTTTAACTTTGGATAGTAAAACATTTTTTTTCTGCCAGTATATACTGACATCATGCACAGCTCTCTCTCTCTCACTCTCGTGAGAGTTTGCCAGGAAGCGAGGGGGGATGAGTCATAAGAGGGCCAATGACTGCTGCAGGGCTGCAGAGCTGGAGGCATGCCTCTGTGTGTCTGTGTAAATCCAGGAAGTGAACAGGCAGCAGCTTCAGCTGCCCACAGTTAAAATGGATGCAGCCAGACTCAGTGGAGCGAGATTTCTGCAGCTTATTTGGCAAGTACAGAATCACAGTATATATAAAATAATATACAAAGTGGTTGGAGGGAAGCTTCAGAATGGCAAAGATGTTTTTATTACAAATTGTGTGAGCAGACTGCAGTTCCTTTTTAATGTATCACATCATTTAAAGCACAACTTACCTTCAACACTGAAGTGTAATATTTTTACTGCACCAAACACATTAGTTATGTATAATAGTGCGCATCCTATCTCCTGCAGATGGCTGCTTCTGGTAAAGAATCTTCCCTGTAGTGCCTGCTTTCTACCCTCTGAATACTGTCCCATGCAGTACTGACAATTCTGACACTGTAAAGGTAACAGCAGCCGCTACTACTGAGAAAAGTTGCAACATTGGCCCACCCCTTTCTGTCTTCTCCACCATTCACAACACCCATTATTACTGTCCCACAATGCATTGTGTTCTGTGAATGGGCAAGGGAGATCATATCATTTAACTGTATCACCTCCATTCACAAAATGTAATGCATTGTGGGACAATAATAGATGAGTTCTGTGAATGGCATGGAGGGCAGAAGGGCGAGCTGCACAACTTTTCTAAGTTGCAAAGGCTGTTGTTAACCTTTATAGTGCTAGAAGACAGCTGTGCAGGACAGTATCTCTGACGAGGCACAGCAGGCAATATTTTTACCAGAAATAGTTGCCTGCAGGTAAGATGATATAAACAGTTACACATAACTCGTGTATTTTGTGCTGATTTCCTGCCCAAAAAGTATGAAATGTCAGCTTTAAGTGAAACTGTCCATCGGTTGTCTTCTCCATTTCCCTACTTGGCAGTTACTGTACTTACCAAAATATTTGCCTTCAGTCAGTACCAGGATGCAGTCGTTCAGCCCTCAGGGCAAGGATGTGGAACTGTGCTGCCCCTTTGCTAGTAACGCATGATATAGATTGGGTGTACTGTCTTGCATCTGTTCTCCACCCCTTGTGTTCCAGCTGTCTATGTTTGGCATTGACAGTGCTCTGCACATGAGTGGCCAATTGTTTGCCTTCTAACACCGCTGTGAGGTGGTTGCGCATGTGTAGTGTGTTTTTTGTATCAGCTGTGAGTGACTGGAACATAGAGTGGGCATGTTGGAGTACAATGTGTCAGCAGTAGCTGACAAAGCAGGCATGAAACAATGGCCCACTGGCTGACAGCCACTGATCTGGAGTGTGCATATGGCACAGGACCCATTTCTCTTGAATGAGAGTGAAGAGCCCAGGGCGGCTTCCCCTCCTGCACTCCCTCTTTCCTCCTTTTTCCAGCTATGCTTTGAGCCCCACCATTGAATTCTTCCCAGCACCTCATAGCCTTAGTAAAAATATCTTCCAGTGGCATCCAGCTCTTGCTATGCATTAATTACTATGATTTTAGCCATACTCCTTTGGATGGCTGAGTATGTGAATGTAGCACTTACTCCCGAAGAAGCCGCTGGAAATTTGCCAAGGTTCCTCCCCAGTGGATTTCCCCGTAGCCAGGCACACAATCTCAGGTGCACTTTTACGTAATAACCAGTCTTTGTTGTTTTTAATTTTTTTTTGAGAACATGGATAGGTTTGAGGGAGTTGAGTGGGATACCCCAAAAACAGAGCTATGTACAGATAAAGGACAATTAACTCCTTTCTGAAAATATGAAGAAGAAGCCCTTGCTTATAGCAAACTGTGGACTTGGCTTTGTAGTGGAAACAGTTAAATGCAGACTTTTTTCTTTAGTGCACTAAGAGCAGAGTCCCTTCACAGAGAACTAGATAGGCTAAGCTATTCAAGACACCAGCCGATGTCCCCTTTGACCAGACACACACACAGTTGACTCGCTAGCACAAGAGGAGTGGCAGCAGCCCAAAAGTACCTAAGATCTCTCCCAGCAGTCTGTACTCACAAAATGTCCAGGGATAGTTGGTTGCCTCCTTCCAACTTCCAAGCGACACCATTCTCCAGTGATACCAGACCAGATCTTTAGCAGACAGGCCCTCAGTCAGCACTCTGTAACTTTAGCATCCAGGCAGGCTTCCCGGCTGGACTGATCCTCAGCAGGAAAAGACCCAGAAGCTCAGTCTCTCAGAGTTATGCAGTTTCCCAGCAGCCTTCAGGGTTCTGCTTCCTGGGATTGGTCAGGGCTACATAGATATGCATACTGCCATCTGCATAACTCCACACCTATGTTCCAGGGAGTTCTCCACTCTCTGAAAAGCAGAGGGAGCCAGCTGAGAACACTGAACTAACCTAATTAATCAGCTGCACTGGTTACAGTGAGTTCAACTAAATTTACCTAACAAAAACACACCCAGCTCTACTGAACACAGTGAGCCAGGACTAAATATAACTAATCTTAGCATCCATCTATGATGGTGCTAAGTGAGGTTTGGATGAATATCATTTTTAAAGTTGTAACCTGGTAATTCTGGCATTTGCCAGTATTGCTGCGGCATCAGAAGGCAGGTGTGGTCTGCAGGAATTTTCTAGCGATTGCTCAACTTCTGATAATATTATTATTATGCATTACCAGATGATCATATGTATCATATGTATCTTTATGTAACAAATGTTAGAGTACAGCCATCTTCATATAGGCCTGACAGGGTTTTACCCTGAAAATATTTATTCATATTTTCATATAATCAGTGTTGTTTGACAAGGATTGATTTTATGTTCAGAAAATAAATTCAATTAACCACTTGCTGAACGCCCTATAGCAGTTTTACTGTTATAGGGGGGCAGCTGTGCGCCGGATCACATATATATATATATATATATATATATATATATATATGTGATCTTGCACAGCCGCCTGCAGGGGCCACGTGTGCCATCAAAAACGTGTAGCAGAATACATATTGGCCTAAATTTCTGAAGAAATTTGATTTTTCAATTTTTTTGTTGGATTTTTTTTAGCAGAAAGTAAAAAAAAAGTTTTTTCTTTTTTTCAAAACTGTCGGCGCAAAAAATAGAAAATGCTGTGGTGATCAAATACCACCAAAAGAAAGCTCTATTTGTGGGAAAAGAAATTACATGAATTTTATTTTGGTACAGGGTAGCATGACCGCTCAATTGTCAGTTAAATAATGTAGTGCTGTATCTCAAAAAGTGGCTTGGTCTTGAAGGGGGGTACATTTTTCCGGAGGTCAAGTGGTTAAAATAGGGGCAGCAAATGGCAGTAAATTATTTTGAAACCTCGGTTTTCAGAATTTCATAGTTCCAGCACTGATCTCTTGGGCATTTGACACAGGCTTGGGGAAATGATAGATAGCATGATAGCCATACTGGAAGTATCAGGCCAAAATAACAGCCTTCGAGGGGATTTCCAGAAAAACCTGATACTTTTTGTATACCCCACACTATTAAGGTTTTATAAATGGGTTTTGTGAATTATTCTCTTGCATGCTTTGAATTAGATATTTTTGGAATAAGAGATGTTTGGACAGAATACATTTGTGAAACTTTATTTTTCTTTTCTTGAGCATTTAATACATTCAGTCCTGAAATATTTGGTTCAAAAGCATAAAAGCTATTTCTGTGGCTTTAGTGCTCCAAGATCTCCTAGTCTGTAATTTGGAATTCTTCACAATGTTATCAAAGTATCTGGGGCAACCACATCTCTGTGGTTTGGTTCTTCCATCACATCCTCTTGAGTCTTTGGATGTAATTAGAATTTAGCATTAGCCCACATACTGTTAACTTGTGTGTTACTGGTCATTGTATACAGTATACAATTAAAAAATAAGTATGTTAGCAGTAAAAGAGTGCCAGAAGGAAAATTAATTTGAGTGAGCATAAAGCATGGGTAGGCAACCTCGGCACTCCAACTGTGGTGAAACAAATCCCATCATGCCTCTGACTCTAGGAGTCATTTCACTTCAAGGGCCTCGAAAGGTTGGTCAGGCATCACTGACCAATTTTGTTGAGAGACCCTGGTTTGGCACCTTTCCTGCCTGACAAACCTAGATTTGTGTACTGCAGGGCGCCTGATCTAAGAGACAAACTAGTGCAGAATTTACCGGATTCCCCAAGGAATTTGGTGACTGGACCACAAAGGGTTTTATTCCTGTGGTAGGTGTAAACCCTGTAGGACAGTTAGGAGTAGAAATAGGAAAACACTATCTTTTCAGTCTCATGTCACCCTTAAGGAATATCCCATTAAAAAGCTCATTACCTGTCAGAGTACTCATGTAACATGTTTGCTCTCTTGTCCGTGTAGCCAGAAATATGTGGGCCGCACCACTCCAAAGCTATCAGTACGTTTGGGGGAGCATTTTAACAACATAAAGAATGGTTTTAGGAAGCAGAGTGTTTCCAACCATTTCTGCCTTAAACACAACAGGGGCCCTAGTCTGCTCACTTTTTGTGGGATAGATAAGTTTGACCAACATTGGAGGGGTAAAAACATGAGGAAGGCCATCGCACAGAATGAAATGCACTGGATCCATGAGTTGTGCAGTCTCTCTCCCCAGGGCATGAATATCAATTGCTTTTTATCCAATTTTTGAATACGTTATTTCTGCAATTATTATTGCAATATGCAAATAATCTGGCTTAGCTGGAACTACACATGATAGGAATGTAATTATTTTGGATTTATTCACACTATATGTTGGGGGAAATGAGGTCACATGGTAATTTTCCAAAATAATTTTTTATTATAGAAATAAATATCACATATGTCCAACATTTATAATTGTAATACATTTTTACATGGTTTGTTGGTATTTATTCAACATACACTCATTTTATTCCCTTTATTTTAATATCCATTTCTGACCTACCGTATTTATCGGCGTATAACACGCACTTTTTTCCCCTTAAAATCAGGGGAAAATAGCGGGTGCGTGTTATACGCCGATCCCCTGCGATCCTGACCTGTCAGAATTAAAAAATCGCTGACCGCGATTTGAAAATGGCGCCGCCGGCGCCGAAATACACAGTGCCGGTCCTCGGCTCTTCTCGGCGGCTTTCGGTTTCACTCGAGCGCCGCCCGAACCTAGCCGAGTATACCCGGCTAGTTTCGGATAGCTCCGCTCACCGTCCGAGTGGAACCGAAAGTAAACGAGAGCCGCCGAGAAGAGCCGAGGACCGGCTCTGTGTATTTCGGTGCCGGCGGCGCCATTTTCAAATCGCGGTCGGCGATTTTGAAGCTCACAGGCTTCAGCAAGGCTGGACTGGGGCAAGGCTGGACTGGGGCAAGGCTGGACTGGACACTGGGGAAGGCTGCACTGACATGGCTGCACTGACATGGCTGCACTAGCAAGGCTGCACTGACATGGCTGCACTGACATGGCTGCACTAGCAAGGCTGCACTGACATGGCTGCACTGACATGGCTGCACTAGCAAGGCTGCACTGACATGGCTGCACTGACATGGCTGCACTAGCAAGGCTGCACTGACATGGCTGCACTGGCAAGGCTGCACTGGCAAGGCTGCACTGACATGGCTGCACTGGCAAGGCTGCACTGACAAGGCTGCACTGACAAGGCTGCACTGGGCAAGGCTGGACTGGGGCAAGGCTGCACTGAGAAGGCTGCAATGATGGGCATTTAAATGTAAGTTTTTTTCCCTTCAACTTCCCTCCTAAAAGTTTTTTTTCCTTAAAATTCCCTCCTAAATTGAGGTGCGTGTTATACGCCGGTGCGTGTTATACGCCGATAAATACGGTATTTATTAATTTGTTTACTTACATGTAACATTAGGATCCATGTATTCTAGCACTTGATTAATAGACTAGAAGTTTTTTTATTTTTTTCGAGGACATCTTGGTCATTTAATTTATCTATTTGACCCATTTAATTAATTAATTAATTTATATATAATCATCAAGATTAATGTATTTTAGCACTCGGTCAATGGTTTGGAAACCTTTTTTGAACTCTCCTGTGGGCCTATGATCACTTATTATTTAATTATTTTAAACACTTTGGGGGATATTTAGGTGTATTTGTTTACATACACATTAGTTATTTATGTTTACAAAATGTATTAGTGGTTAACATATTGCAATCAATCACGGTTCCGAGTGATTCCGTCTGCCATATGATTTGCATAAGTTTTGTAAACGTAAGAGCGGGAGGCGGTCTAGAAGGTGGGGAGAATATTTATGGAGATGGCGCAGCATAATTCCCAGCTTCTGATGACATCACGTTGGATGTTAAAACGCAAATGGATGGAACGCACGTTGCGCTACGTCACGTCTTGGTGGAATGCACGCTGACTCTGCTGTGGGTCTCGATGTGGCTTCCATCGCCTCCGTTTGTCTATTGCGGTGGTTCGCAAAGGAGGATACATTGTTTTATTGTTTTACTTGCATTTGTAGCCATTGGGGTTTTTAATAAAATACCCTACAGTATCACAATACGAGGAGTCCGTCCTCTTATTTCTCTCCTGCACCGCTGGTAATATCCTGTTTGGAGCCACGTTCCATCCCGAGGAGGAGGAGGAGGATATTGAAGGATTCGTTTAAAGACACTTGGAGGTCGGGGAGACCCCACAAGCTCTTATGATCCTTTCTGCCGTAAGGTAGTAGGATCTACAACATCTGGTAAGTGGATGTCTACGCATAACCTGTTTGCACCACCTATGCAGGAAGATTTTTTCATTTGGATCATTCAGGATCTTTTTTGAAACTTTGTTTTTTATATTTGGACTTTTCACAATCATACGTTTCAAGGTTTATACGTTTTTTTTAGTAGTTACCATCCATATTACCAATTTTTTTTGGTCACATGGTTTACATTTAATTAGAGTATCCTTTCCGTTTTAATACATACATTCATTATTATAATTTAGGAGATTGTCAAGCGTTGTTTGCACATTAGGTTGTGCACATTTACATACTCTAGGAGTCATGCCTGTGATTGTCAGGGTCTTGCAATGTCTCACGGGAATTGTAGTTTCACCACAGCTGGAGGGTTGAGGTTGCCTACCCCTGGTATAAAGTGTTAAAACAGAGCTTTAACTCTAGTGGTGTCTATCTGTTCCTAATAAAACTGGAGTGGATCAAGCAGCATTTATTTATACCATCAACAGCTATTTTATATTACTATGGATTTTATAAAATGTCCCTGTTCTAAGCCGCAAACCACTCTTTGCGAAATCCACAGTTAACTTAGTTGGAATTGCTTTGCCAAATCACCAATAATTCAGAAATATTTACTGTAAAAATTACAGAAAGAGCTAGTGTAGGCTGCATACACAAACACAGGCCGCAAGACACAAACACAGATATTGGTCAGATTTAAAAACACTTTAAGAGTCAAACAATGGGAAAACCTTTGTTGCTTACATTTTTTGGCGTTTGCAAACTATTAGTTGCAACAACATTTGAATTTATGCTTTGGGAATTTTTACTGGATCTGGGTTATGGTAGCTAAGTATTCACTTAAACAAAATATGCATGCTGATTGCTGATCTCATGGAAAGTGTTAGCTGCATGGCTGTCATGGTCATCCTGTGGCTTCAACACTAAAAAGCATATAGATCAAAAAATGACTTTGCTCTAACTTGCTCTATCCTTGTTTCTGGTTAGAGCACCAAGCCCCTGGATGAGTATGACAGACAGGCATCCTACACGTTTCTTCCAGTACATGTTGCCTTTAAGACAAAAAACACTAAACAAACTATAAAATTGTAATACATCAGTAAAGGCCATCCCCATTTAAGCTATGTGCTCTTTAGTGTAATTGATGCAACAAATAATAAGGTAACACTTTCAATGTTTTGACACTGCCTAATAATCCTGACTATCATTGGTGCTAGCGCAGCTTTGATGTACTGACTCATAATGCTGAGACAGTATCAGAATTGCAGCCTAAGGGTTAATGATGGTAATCCAAATGGTGAAACTGCAATTAAGTATTTGTAACCGAGCTGCAACAAGCTTCACTTGAAAATGCTAAGTCTGACATCCCTTTCATGGTTTGTATTATTAGCCTTTGTCTGGCTATCGGTAATCCATGATGTGTTTTACTTTGGCTTCTGCTGAGAGGGTTTTAGGACTTGTGGTTGTATGGGAACGATTGATGTGGATGGATTGGAGTTACATTACTCCTACTTCATGATTGACAGATTGTGTGGAGCTTCAATAGCCTTGATCCAAAGCCAAACCATTCTGCCTACTGGTGGAGAACTTTTAGGCTGTGTGGTTGGACACAGAAAAACTGCATATTAACTCACATTTTCCTATACAAGGAGTCAAACTACAAGCACAACACTTAATAAGCGGTTGCCTTCATAAATTATGGACTAGATGAGTGTAATCATTTCCATAGGGATGTCTGACCACATATGATAAAAATAGGATGTCTTGTATTTAAAGATGAGCTGACAGATCTGCCTAGAATTTTCCTGTTTCAATAAATCACAAATCAAGCAGTGGATTGTAGGATCTGCTGGTATCTAATTACAGCATGTCCATAAGATTAAAAACCAAAAAAAAAAAAAAAAAAAACATGCACACTATAAAACATTTCTATATCTATGCTATTGTGTGGTATCATTTTCTGTGATTTTACCTGAAGCATTATACGATAATGAGTCATTCCATGGAATTTCTAACATAGGAATAAAGTTATTTTCAAATCCCTCAATTTTGCCCTAATAACTTATTTCCCATTTTATAGTTCTCATTTTTTGTGGTCATTTAGATTTACCTAGCTGTCTATTTGCTGGAGCAGTTCTGCTAACTAGGGTTTTATTTTATGTCCAGAACCAGGAGATCACTAATTATTTGATATTAAAAATGTATGTATTTATGCAAAATATCCTTTAACAGTTTAACTCCCTTGTTATAGAGGTCTGACATTGTCTACAGGCTACCCTTTGGGAGTCATGCTTGTACCTGTCAGCCTTGCAATGTCTCATGGGACTTATAGTTCTGCAACAGCCCGAAGGCCACAGGTTGAGCACCCATGGGCCACTCTGTTCTGGAGGTGGTCAGAGATGGTCAAATACTGCAGGAGGTAGTTAGAGACTTGGACCCATGGGCTACACTTTTCTGGAGGTGGTCAGAGATTGTCAAATACTTCAGGAGGTAGTTAGAGACTTGGACATGTTACAAGCAACTGCTAGAAATAACTACCATTACAGATCCTTTCAAAATAAATGCATCTGCATTTGGCACCTCAACTGATATTACACTAATCAAGATCCAACATAAAAGATCAGAGATAAAAATGTATAAATAGAGAAGAGGGAATGAAAGTGAAGAAAAAAAAAGGAGGAGTATGTGAAAGAAATACAACAAACTATTTATCTAGCAGAAATAAATCTAATTAATTGTTTTTATTACCAATGGCTACATGCAGTCCCTAGGGAGCAGGTTAAGTGTGCACATGCTAACACATGCTTTTTCATGTGTTATTGCATGTTGTATTCATTTTGAATGGATTTCAATAATCCTCAGTGCAAAAAAAACACACAGCACAATTTTTAACAATGTAGCACACCACAATGCACAGATTATGGTAGAATGCAGGTGTGTTGTTTGTTACTTGTTTATGTGTGTTGGATCCTCATTTATAATGAATGGCATGTAACCGTATGAATGGCATGTAACCGTGTGTAGAAAGGTCCTAGACCTCCAAAGGCCTAATGGTGACCTCCAGAGTTAGGGAGAGCTGACATCCGTCTTTGTAGAGTGGGTTACAAGGCATGATGGGTGTAATGCAAAATGGAGTGATGGGCGCCAGACACTTTTTGAATGCAAAAGAGATTTATTGTCTCTTAACAGAACTGTGGGAGAGAGGATTAGGGCCAGGACACCATTAAGTAGATGCAATGTTAATTGGCAGACACCGAGACTTCTTTAGGTAGACAGCTATACAGGGGAAGGCCTCTAGCCGGATACCACTTCTGTATAGGTAGGACCGCTGTCTCCTATGGCAACAAATCTTGTAACAGTCAATAACAGTAGTTGTATTTAACTATTGGTAACACAGATAGTTCTCCTTGTACTCTACAGTCTCTTACTGTAGGTCTTCACTCACCGAGCTCCCAGTCTCTCACTAGACTCTCAGACCCAAACACCACTAGATCCCCTGAGCGCTTCCACTTCCATAACTCGGTATCTTCCTCAAGCATCCCCCCCCTGCCCTGCTGGGTCCCTGGCTTGGCACTCACAGATACTCCTCAAGCGTCACCCCTGCTGACCCGCTAGGTCCCTGGCTTGACACTCATGGATGCTTCGTAAGCGTCACCTCTACTGTCCCGCTGGGTCCCTGGCTTGGCACTTGCTGAAGTTTACCCACTCCTTCACTGTCCCCGGGCTGGTGAGAAGACTGCTCTGGTACTGGCTCCAGCTCACTCACAGTGGTCTCCGGTAACAAGGTGGACTGTCCCTTAGTGGCGACAACTTCCCCTCTACCTCCAACCACAACTGGTTCCCCGTCCGGCTGAACTGTTACTCTCGGTTGGTCTCCAATCCTGCAGTCCCAACCCTGCGCTGCTTTTCTTGCTTCTGGATAGGCCCTCAGACAGCCTAGCAGCCAGATGTCCCCGGAATAGGCCTCAGGCTTCCCGGCCTAGCAGCTTGGGGCAGCATAACACACGTCCACCCAGACAGCCATCCATTTGGCACAGAACCCTGATCACCTGACTCCTCCCAGCAGGCCAAGGGGCTAAAGAAACCCCCACCAATTGGCTGAGACACCCCATCCATTCGTAACCTGACCTTGCTAAGACCTTGTCTATCTAATGTCACCAGCATAATGCTTAGTGACAGAAGAAAGAAGGTGCAGCAAGTCCAGAACAAGAGAGGAATCGGTGGATCTACTGACAATTAACCAGGACAACTACCGCCTGGCAAACTAAATTTACTAGAAACCCTGCCTAAACACCAGGGTGTATTATCATGCGTTGCAAAAATGTGTGTTAACCACTTCAGCCCCAGAAGATTTTACCCCCTTCCTGACCACAGCTTTTTTTGCGATTCGGCACTGTGTCACTTTAGCTGACAATTGCATGGTCGTGCGACGTTGTATCCAAACAAAATTGACGTCCTTTTTTTCCCACAAATAAAGCTTTCTTTTGGTGGTATTTGATCACCTCTGCATTTTTTATCTTTTGCGCTATATATAAAAAAAAGTGACAATTTTGAAAAAAAAAACAATATATTTTACTTTTTGCTATAATAAATATCCCCCCAAAGAATATATAAAAAAAAAATTATTTCTCAGTTTAGGCCAATATATATTCGTCTACATATTTTTGGTAAAAAAAAAATTGCAATAAACATATATTGATTGGTTTGTGCAAAAGTTATAGCATCTACAAAATAGGGGATAGATTTATGGCATTTTTATTATTAATGTAATGGCGGGGATCTGCGATTTTTATCATGACTGCGACATTATGGTGGACACATCGGACACTTTTGATACTATTTTGGGACCATTGTCATTTATACAGCGATCAGTGCTATAAAAATGCACTGATTACTGTGAAAATGACACTGGAAGAGAAGGGGTTAAACACTAGGGGGTGATCAAGGGGTTAAGTGTGTCCTAGGGAGGTGTTCTAATTGTAGGGGGGGTGGGCTACCAATGACATGACAGCGATCACTGCTCCCGATGACGGGAAGCAGTAGATCCCTGTCATGTCACTAGGCAGAATGGGGAAATGCCTTGTTTACATCACACCGCAATCGCGGGCTGCTGGTGAACATCTATTTCCCAGGAGGCGCGGGCACGCTCCCACAGCGTGCGGCATGCCCAATAGGCGGCAAATTTAAAGGGACATACAGGTATGCCCATTTGCCTGCCTGTGCCATTCTGCCGATGTACATCTATGTGTGGTGGTCGGTAAGCGGTTTAAAAGGAAGTAAACTTCCTCTCCTGACATTTACTTATAGATAAGCCTATGATATTGCTTACCAATAGGTAGTGAAAATATCTCCTAAATGTGTACTGTTTAGGAGATATTTCCATTACATTCTGCCAGTTACATCACTGGCGCATGCGCTCTGAAGGAACGGCCACGAGTGCCGTTCCTTCCGAACCCCGTGCCGAGAACGGCGGCTCCTGCGCACACATGCCAATCACAGCGCCGGAGCTCACAAACCCGGAAGAAACTGGGGAAAATGTCAGCCGTCTCAGCAGTGTGTGGGCGCTGCTGCAAGAGCTTCGTTCTAAGGTAAGTATTTCATAATGAGCTAGTATGCGATGCATACTAGCTCATTATGCCTTTGTCTTACAGGGCTTTTTTTTCCTTTTTTTCCCTTGGGTTTACAACCTCTTTAAGATATTTGTTACAGAAGATGCAAATGTTCCCTAAAACATCCTTAAAAGTGATTGTAAATGATCACCTTGTAAAACAACCCATTCAGTTTAAAACTGAAATGAAAGGCAAAACATTTGTGTATAGATATAAAAAAAAAATTATAAATACCTTTTATTTATCCTTTTTTATAAGTGATCACATAATCTGTGATCTTAGCTGCCAAGGCTGGGGGGAGGAGAAGCAACAGGACACTGAACTCTCCAGTAAATGGCCGTGCGGGGGGGGGGGGGGGCAAGTCTGACAAGTCTGATCATTGGAGGAGAGCAGGCTGAGTTACCAGCGTAGCTAGAGAACTGACCACGCTGTGCTCTCCTGCTTAGCGTGGTCAGTTTCTAATAGGAAAGCAGAGAGACTAGCAGGAACACCAGGGATTTCACACAAAGAAAGAAATATAAATAGGACAGGATATATTTCCATACAAGTACATGGTACAGCAAGCACACATTAGGAATATGAGCTGCTGGGGTAACAAACACTTTAACGTTGTGATCTGTGCCTTATATAATAACTGGAAAGTAGTTACAGCTTTCCTGTTAATTATAACTTATATTCAGTGCCTAAAGCAAGATACCAATTATGTATTTGTCAGTTTTGAGTTGGCTGTAATGTAACATGTTTTGTGCAAATGTTTCCTTTTTTAACCTAAATCCATAATAGAAGGCAACTCACATTCTTTTAAATATTTTTTTATTATTATTTAATTTCCCACAATTTTTCAGAGCAAAACAAGATCTGTACATAGGCAAACAATCACCATAAATTATCAATTCATTCTGTTTCGCACAGTTCTGTACTTCTTTTGACATTTATAAAAAATATGAAGTGTACCGGAGACAGTCCATGACTTGCATAAAAGTTGGTTATTATGTTCTGTTTTTGTTTCCCCACTTTGCATAATCTTACAGGGCAATATTCTTAATATATACATTGCAGCATATGAACAGACAGTACAGAAAACCAAAGGACCAGTGGGCAAGGTAGAATAGAGGCTTGTTTACACATCAGTGGTTTGGCTTTGTGGTCTTCTAGCACAATAGCAGCATATTATATGCTATATGTGGTGTGCTTTGACAGCATTCCCACAAACTCCTGCAGATAGCAAATTTGTGTGCACATTATATAAAAAACGGTGAAAAACATCCATTCTAGGATTCCTTCGCTGCACTCAAATCGCACTTTGAAAACAATGGGCTTTTTCGACGTGCATTTTTTCCCCGCAAAAAAGTGAAGGAGTATAATAACAGCGTGTCAAGGAAAGCTTACTTATTTCCAGGAGTTTACCATTTGCCATAATAGGAGACATTAATTAATTAAAGGTTTTTTTAAAAAAGAAAAACGATTGTCATGTAAATGTTTTTATCTCAGTCCAAGGTCTCTCCCTTTATAATATTACAGATTCCTTTGAAAATATAACTGGTTTATATAATAGCGGCAGAAAGTCACCAGCACTCCAATGTGCTCTCTTCATCTTTTTATTGTGAACGTTTTTTCACAGCATAACAGCTGAAACTTATAAAAAAGTAAAATAAATACAATGGAGAGCTGGTGATTTACTTCTTTTGTGCAGAACACACACACAGATACCTTGTGGTTTGTGTAATAGGGAAAACAGGAATGTGTGAAGCAGAGGTGAAGCAAAATGCATCTCATGCAGAAATACTTATCATAAATATAAAGCCTTAACTTAGTGTAAAAAATGTATAATCATTAATCCTTACATGAGTGCGGGTGCTTGAAACCTAAATTTAGCAGCATCAGATGTGTTGGTGACCTTGACAACAACTCTCCTAATCTACCCACTCAAATCATTTTTATATTTTATTTTTAGCTGTTTTACTGTTTTAATATACAGTGTACAACGGTATACTGTGGTATACTGTTTTAATATACAATATAATATTGGTATACTGTTTTAATATACAATATAATATTGGTATACTGTTTTAATATACAATATAATATTGGTATACTGTTTTAATAAATAAGTGCTTATTTATTATTATTTTTTATATATATATACACTGTGAACTGTATGAAAATGTTTTATTGAATACATTTAACGCAGAGCAGTCTACACTCACTGGCCACTTTATTAGGTACACCTGTTCAATTGCTTGGTAAAACAAATTGCTAATCAGCCAATCACGTGGCAGCAACTCAATGCATGTGGGCATCCAGACGTGGTGAAGACAACTTGCTGAGGTTCAAACCGTGCATCAGAATGGGGAAGAAAGGGATTTAAGTGACTTTGAACATGGCAGGGTTGAAGGTGCCAGACAGGCTGGTCTGAGTATTTCAAAAACTGCTGATCTACTGGGATTTTCACACACAACCATCTCTGTAGTTTACAGAGAATCGGCTAAAAAAGAGAAAATAACCACTCATTACAACCAAGCAGTGGCGGCCCGTCCATTAGGGGTGCACGGGCGCTGCTCCCCCCCTATCCATGTGTCCGGCCCCCTAATCTACATGCAGGGGGCCGGATGCATGGATTCCAATGGGGTGCATATAAACTCTATTGCAGTAAACAGGTTCACCTACTAACATGCAGCAAGGTGACCACTGATATATATGTATGTATATATATATATATATATATATATATATACATATATATCAGTGGTCACCTTGCTGCATGTTAGTAGGTGAACCTGTTTACTGCAATAGAGTTTATATGCAACTCCAGGTCTGGGATTCTTTACCTACTTTTAGCTCAGGTTCCAATAACAAACATATCTATAGCTAGGATAGGCATGCAATGGCACTTTCATGTGGTTAGAGGTCCAGTTGCATGACAGATTAGAAGCTACTAGGGACTAATATGCAGAGTAGCAAGGCAACATTGAGTTCCAGTGTCACATCACAGTTTCTACATGTGAGAAGCTGCATTCCAAGCTGGTTGGACAATGGTTGGAGGATCTTTCCGTCACTGCTGATCTTGTCTTCATGTCTCAGCAAGATGGATTGTGATCATCCTCAGGAGCTCATGTAACTGAACTGAACTGATGCAACATTCATCTGGAGGTATCTTTATTAATAACTATATATACAAGGTTATATGTGCACAGCTTTGATAATGAATACAATCTTTACATGTTGTATCTGAAACACATAGATGCCTTAAAAAAAATTCTAATTTTCGGGGAAAAATGCTGTGGAGTGTTTGCCTGGTTTTCTCTGCTATACTATACATGCCTATTTGCCTCTTTGTTCCCATGAATCTCTTTGGTGCTAAACATTGCATTTTAAATGCTGTCTTAATACAACATCTCTACATTAGAGACTCTGGCTCTCTATATTAGCACCCAGGAAATAGCCAGTGAAGACCAATGTGAGAATGCGGAGGATTACACAGTGTCACCCGAGCCAGGATTAGTCCAGAAAGAAGAGGACTGCTGACTCAGGTGCTGGATTAAAGATGGTACCGGAGTCACGGTAGTAGGAAACAAGAAGGGGAAGCAATGTGTGGGAAAAGAAGTCACAGAGAAAGGAAACTTGTTTTTTTTTGTTCTACTTGCATTTGTAATTTAGAAAATAGTTTATTTTGTTTCCACAAGATTTAGATCCTACTTAAGGCTTTAGTATGCAATGCCTTCAAAGGAAAAATAGATAGCCCTGTCAGGAGAGTGATAGCATCTTTAAAGAGACCTTAACCCAAATTAAAAAAATGCAGGTAAAAGCACAAATAATCAAGTATTTTAAAAGCTTCCTTGCTGTGCTTGTCCTTTCAATAAATACATTTTATTTTCTTGCAGTGCGCCTTTAAACTGGCTAAAAAAATTGACTAGTCAGTTCCCTAACACAGCTTGCCTTCAGTAAATCCACCCCTTCCTTCACCTCCCTACATAACCTTGTGTGTTGTGGCCAGGAAAGGAGTGAAGGGAAATGCATTTTAAAGATGGCCCTTTGGTCTCCCATGTTGAACAGGAATGTTTGTACTTCTCAAATCATTGCAGCACTTTATAATATCCTGCGCTGCACAGCACATATGCCACAGGTCAAACTCATACTTTCCAGTCTTCTGAGTACATTGAACCATAATTATTATGAGAGATCTTTAAGCATGTCAATGGTTTGATAACTATAGATAAATAAAAGAAAAAGACTGAGCTAGATTCAGATACATTTAGAATGTAGAGGTTGTGATCAGGCAGGAAAAGTGAATTGTTGTAATTCTGGGTTTCTTGGGACCTAGCCGTTATTGGAATCACTGGTTAGCGGTCAAAATTACACTTTTATGCTCTATTATTACAGCTGAGCAGAGACTGAAAAAGCTGAAAAATTTCTGAGATTATTGTACTTGGTGACCAGCAAAGGTGCAAATCTGTTGAGCTAGTTGTGTAATGCATAATTGGGACACTTCAGGTTTTGAAACATATTTTAAGTACTTATCGTAAAATGTTTACTTTCACAAGCATAATTGGTTAAAGCAGTTTGCGGTGTCGTCTTTGAAACTTCAGGTGAATGCATTTTCCTTCAGTGGAACGGGAAGGAAATATTGGTTTGTGATAAGACCGGACACTGTGATATGTGGAACTTTAGAAATTCTTCAGTAATACATACAGCATTACACTGAGAGCTCTTTCTTCATTGCTTGAATATGCACACTTATTGAGTCTTCCTAGATTTCATTAGATTTCTGGTAAGTCACGGAAGGAACGGATGTCTCTTTTTTCCTGCAAAATAAAATTATTTTTACATAACTCATTTTGGTATATAGATCTCTTTGATTGTCCTTCTCACTAATAAAAATGTAAGTATAAAGGAAGGTAGCTAGTGTGCATAAATATATTTCCCTGCATGCTTGCGTTAATTAGGAATTCTAATATTGTTCAAGTAAATATTATCTAAAGAACAAAATACTGTTGTCAAATTAGATGATTTATATTAAAAGTATCATGTGCGTTCAAGAGAAGGTTTTCTTCATTAAACAAGAAACACAATCGTGTATTTAAATAGAGACTGAAATACTCATATAAAGAAATCCTTAGAGCTGAACTACTGGCAAACAGCTGAATACTCTGATGCAATACATATATGATAGCTGTTTTTCCTGTCAAAGATTTGTATTTCTGTCTATCCATTTTTAAAATTTACATATGTCTGCCTAACAGTACAGTCCTGTCTTGCAGGATAGGAGACTTAATTTTATTTGCTACAGTAACGGTCATTGATCTTCTCCCTTCCCCAGCCTGTGTTTGAACAGTGAAAGGAGAAGCAGCTCACTGATGGGTTCATGTATGTCAATTGTCTTTCTCCTCTTATCAGCATGTTCCTTTTCAGCACATGAGTATAGCAGCATAACTGACTGGCTCATTGTGCTGCTTCCCCCCTTCCATTCTAAGGTTCATTGTATAGGGACTGTGAGAGGCTGATGCCATATCAAATTCAAGTAATTAAACTGCTTGCATTTAAAATGCAGCCAGAGATGGGGCACACTTCACTGGAATTAATTGATTTTTGCTGGGCATCATTTTTTCTCTTTTTTTAAAAAAAATTTTATTGAGAATTGGTCTTTATGCAAAGATACGTAAAACACATCACAAAGTTTTAAAAACATCCGACAAACCTGATCATAAAAAGGAAAGCCCAAAAGGGCTGCATTATGCAGTATTCAAAGAAAAAAAGGAAAAAAAAAACAGCAACCCAAACCATCTCTGGGAGTTATACTCCTATACGGCTGCATGAGCCTTATATAAGTTTGGACATATATCTCACTCCAGTATAACATAAGGAGTATATACAGTATATGAATATATTACATAATAACCTCGGATACCATCCAGTAGGAAAGCGCTTTAACCATGCTAACCATATTTTTCTATATTTATTAGGGCATCCTCTTTTTTTACTACATCAGTTTTTCCGCAAAGACAGAGAGACATTAGTCTCCTTAATCCATTCATCCACAGTTGGGGGGGGGGGGGGGCTTTTAAGAGCTACTTCCTAGTGGCTCCTAGTATCATACTTCAACTTTAACAATGTAATAATGAATACAGATCTAGATAATTTGTGTCTTTATATATTTGCTTGAAGTCCAGCTTTAAAAGAAACCTGAACTGATGAAGTACAGAGAATGTTGTTGCTGATCTACCCTTCTAAATACTAGTTGCTTGGATGTATGATCAAGAGTTTTAACTTCATTCTGATTTTCCTGGTGTGCATGCTCTTTGCAGGGTCAGTGTCTTAGAAAGGACCAAAAGGCAGAGACAGAAAGAAAACAACAAATGTCTCCTTATTCCCTTCGCTGTATATATTCTAAACATAAGCGTTTTAGACTCTTGTACTCATTTAGGGCTATGCTATAGCGCTAAAGTACATTCCTGGCATGATTGCACTCTTTCAGTGATTTCAAGTATACACAGCTGTGATTATTATAACTACTGGAAAATACTTAATATTACAGTGTATAAAAAGAGGAAAAATTACAAACTTGCAAATGTATGATTCCTAAACTGACCGTTCATCAATCACAGACTTCTGTTATTACTAAAAATATATTCTTTTAAATAAATAATTTGGTTACTCACAGTTTTAATCTTATAGTTCAAAATAGCCCTCAAAATATTTCTTTGTATATTTACAAATCGGAGTGATTTCATGGTTCTGGCCACACAGCTAAACTGCAAAATTGGTCAACCAAAATGGCTTTATCATGAGTTTGAAATATTAAAATTTTGTATAAAAGATCAAAAAAGTCTGTTGTTTTAGAGGTGTTTTAAGCACTAACCAAGAAAGGAAATGTAGCTGCTAGAGATTGTGGAGCACTTCCAACCATATTCATCACACCTTGCCCCTTCTGCAAGTTATTTTGCCTTAATATAGTTGAGTTTGTGATAAAATATTTATGTAAGATTTTTTATCAATTGTCAAACACATTCTAAAATCTCATGAACATGTTGACATATTCTTTTTAATGAAATATGGTAATACAGTAACCCCCTAGCTAAAGCTCTCCTGAATTTTTCCCCTAGTTACACCTTTGGACGATGTTGTATTTTGTTCAGCCAATTTTGACATTATTAATTTTCTGAAAATATGTCTACTGCCATGTTTTCCTGTAATTACAGCAATGCAAGCAGCATGTAAAAAGTGTGTGATAAACTTACAATATTACTAAAATAAGCATCAAGCCATTCCAATTTATCTTCCAATGTTATTTACCAACAGCTAACATGCAATAAATAGATAGAGATTCACTATAAACAATGTAAGAAGAATGTAGAGTTGGTTGACAGAGGAGATAAAAAGTGGTACAGGAAGTGGGGCTTATTATAATTCCTCCAACATGTCCTCTAAACCTTTAGCCCTATTTTTACGCCCTTTCCAGGCTGCTTGTGAGCTGCGATACCACCGGTACTGTATTCTATTAAGGAGCAGAGCCTTCATTTTATCTGTGAGAATAGGACAGAATCTCTAATAAGCAATAGTGCCTCCACTGAGTTAGGTCTTGTGGATAACAAGTAGAGTCCCAATTTAAATGAGATTAGATAGATCCACGATGTATTGTATTTTAACATTCATGTATTGGATAATAGGAACTAGTAACTATCAAACTTTACATATTCTCCAAAATGAACATTCATATATTGTACAGTTCTCACAGCATGGCTCAGTGAGGGATACTGCATCAGTCTTTTTCCAGTCCATACATTGGTTACTTCTGTCTGTGCCTTGGGAAAAGCAGTCCACATTCCTCTAGCTGTCTGACCAAGTGTTGTCATAAGGGTATACCCAATAAAGCCTTGCAATGGGAAGTCACACTTGATGATCTCATCACAAAGTACAGAGGTCACAGCAACCATAATTGAAAATGGCAAAACAAACACACTGCATCACAGGTCAATTGATACACTTATTAAATAAACAGCATTGATTTAGTGTATTTTGAAAGGGGGGAAGGTCCCTGCTCTCAGAATACAATAGCAAGGTAGGGGAGATCCCTCCATCCACATTGCTTGGGTGGAATCTGGGATGTTTTTTTCATTTAACCTTCTCGTTGAACAAAAAAAATGCAATGTGTTTACCCAGTTTATGTTTCTGACTGATATAAGCAACAGGCCTCAGTCTTCCTGGTTACTTCTGATGGAGGACACATCCACATGTAGACTGTAAGATGTTTTTGGGTCTACATAAGCCATAGCTGTAGAAAAGCTTACTCATAAGCAGAAGTCCATTTGCCATTGACAAGGGCTTTGCTGGTTTTGTCAGTGACAGGAGTTTTTTTCAGGAGGTCATTAGGACGCTGTACAATCTTGGAATAGCTTCCAAAGAAGCAGCAATAGTACCCACAAAACCCCAAACTTGTGGGATAAGGCCAGGTCACCACATCCTCCACAGAATCAGTTCCGTTCCCTTCTGTAGATACAGTATAACTTACAAAGTTTACTGAAGAGTGAGAAAATGTACATTTACTTTTAAAGTTTTTACCCAGCTTAAGATTGTTTCTTGCTCTTCAACTTTGTCTGTGTCAATGGACGCAGCAGCGAGCCCACATTGGTGCCTCCAGGGAAAGCTGCTTTCCGTGGGGGCACCCAATGAAGAAGAGGGGCCTGGATCGCTGCCTGAGCACCCCAGAAAAAGAGGATTGGGGCTGAAAAATAATTGCACAGAGCAGGTAAGTATAAGTATGTTTGTTATTTTAATAATAAAAACAAAGGGTTAACAACCTGTTTACGTATTGTTGATAGAAGGACCAGTATAGAATATTAAGCAATAGTGGGTGTATCGTTAACAAGCAACAGATGAACTTTTTCCATTTTAGCTTTCCATTATTTTTTTCTGTACAACTGTCCAGCTTTACTGTGAACTTTGGGACTATCAGCCAACAGTAGACACTAATAAACTGTGCAGCCTGCTTGTCCACTACATAGGGATTATATTTGGAAGAGAGGTTTATGAATGGAACTTTTGTTTTCAGCAGATGGAGCTTTAGACTGCTAAAGTTTACTAGCCTCTTTACTTTAGCAATAGTCCAATGTTCCTGCTCAGCCAAAGAACTCATGCTCTTAGCAAGGGCACAAAAAGGTTTCAGTGAAGTTTTTTTTCTCAACATATTTTTTAGGATAGGTGACATAGGGTGATGTGGCAGTAGCCCATTTATAATCTTGGCAGTCTTTTTTCCAACATTTGCTGGAGAGATTACCTTTTCAGTGAACATTCTTACTAGAAAAACACACACATCATGTCCCTTCTTATGCTTTTTCTGTTTAAAATTAGGAATGAGCTTTGGATTCAGGTTGAACAAAAGTAGTGGGGAGAGTAAACATTGTTGGGCAGTGGGTCATTGTGATTGATGTGGATCTACATCACTGTATGATGTGATTGACATTGTATTTCAATAAAGGACATTTTAATGGGTTTTTTTTTTAAATAATGTTTTTATTTACTTTTTGGGTGAATTAGTAGGGGGACTCTGTGCCTTTTTGAATTTATCTTAATGGTATACTTCCCCTCTAAAGGAGATCTATAGTCACACTATACACTTTAATTTTATAATATCAGCATTATAATAGCAAAGCAAAGAGTTATCTTTTGATAATTCAATATAAGCTTGCTTGAAAAATGTCCTCTCTTGTTGTGATTGCTGCCTGTGTGCTGGTCATCTTTTTACACAACTTTCTGGATTCCCTGCATACTTTGCAGCTTCTCCTCTGCTCATTCCTTTGGTTTACTTTCCTGTACTGCCTCCTGAAACACCTCCTCTTAGCAGACAAGCTCTGTGAAATGTGTGACATAGCACATCATATTCACATGGCATAGTGAATATGTGTCACGGAATTAATGGAAGTTCAAACTTGTGCAGATTGTACAGATTATTAGGAGTAGGCCATAAATACTTTTTTTCAAAATAAACCACTTTGAAACAAAAAAATGGTCAGTGCCCATCAATGCAGCCTGATTAGTGCCTATCTGCAGCCTCAGTGCAACCTGATCTGTGCCCATCTGCAGCCTCAATGCAGCCGGATCTGTGCCCATCTGCAGCCTCAATGCAGCCTGATATGTACCCATCTGCAGCCTCAATGCAGCCTGATCTGTGCCCATTTGCAGCCTTAAACAGCCTGATATGCGCACATCTGCGCCTGATCTGCGCCCATCTACCATTAATACAGCCTGATGCCCATCTGCAGCCTCACCATCTCTCATGCAGGAAATCACTGAGCCATAATCTCCTGTTTACTTGGCTCTCAGTCGGCAGTCACATACACAGTCCCGCCTCCGCCATCGGCATTGGACTAGCTCCTGTGATTGACAGAACATTGGTCTAATGCCGGTGGCGGAGGTGGGACTGTGTGTGTGATGTCAGAGCCGAGTAAGAGCCGATTATACAGGAGATGACGGCTCGGTGTATTCCAGCGGCGCTCTGCCCCCTCCTTCCCCCCCGAGGTACACTATCGGCGTAAATCACGCACCTGTGATTTGCCCTCTATTTTCAGGGGGAAAAAGTGCGTGTTTTATGCCGATAAATACGGTAATTGGAATACAATGTGGATAGTAATATATGATTTACAATTTTGGCCATAGATATGATTAATTAAAAAAAAACACTGATGTTTGGTCCAGTCTGGTTAGCCAGGAAAGGGGGAGCAACGAGTGTACCCCCAAATGAATCATACCAGGCAACATGTTCCAGAGCAGGTAAATGAAGTGAAGCTCTGCTGACTTCAATCATCCAAGCACATGCAAACAAAAATGCTGTTGTTTTATTGTCCTTGCATGTGATTGAGTGTTCTTTGTGTAATGAAACTTTACCCCATTTACCAAGCTCCTGAGCAACTGTATTAGCAAAGTACACAGTCTATTTGCCTTTAGTAAATCTACCCCACTGCATCTCAGGTCAGTAGAAACACTCAGTAAAATAATCAGGCAAAGTATTGCTCTCTATTTCCCTTGTCACCTCCTCCCATCCCTGGCTCAATGATTTCTTCAGAGCCTCTCTCTTTCTCTGGAACTCCCTAACCTAATCACTCCATCTATCTAAGTCCACCTTAAAGAAGAAGAAAATGCTCCATAATAAGTAAGCTTTAAATATTGCCTTGCTTCTGCCTCTACTAATGTTGTACATTGTTTCTAATAGCAAGCAGTATAAATACTTCTTTTTTAACCTGTTTCTTAGTGATCGCATGACCACACAGCTCTGGAGCCTGGACAGTAGCTGAGGCTGGTGGAAGGAGACCTTGACAAAGCCTAGAGCTTTGGCATTGATGGGGATGATGTCACTGCTCTAGGAATTCCTCACCACTGTCAGCTCTTGCAGCAGCCACCTAGGTCTATGCACTTTGCGGTCATTTGACTGCTAAGAAACAGATTAAAAGAGAGGTATGTACACGGCTTTTTATTAGAAATCATGTGCATCAATAAAAAATTATATACTTTTACAGTCAGCTCATCCTTCACAGTTATTACCTTTTGTATCACCCGGTAATCCATTTTTAGAAGGCAGGGCCCTTCTAAGCCTCTTGTATTGAATTGTATTGTTTCTGTGCTGCTTCCTTTTAATTTTTAAAGTGCTGTGCAAACTGTTGACTCTATATACATTTTGAATAATAATAATAAAACTACAAACTTAAAAAAGGAAATGCAGTTCCCACCTTATTTATGGTTTTCTTTTACCATTTATTATCGTCTCTAAAACTATGGGTCCACTTCAGACCCTCAGTGAAGAAGTTTCCCAATTTCTTGTTCAAAGTGGAAATGTCCTAAAGAGAACTAATCCAATGTCACATAGTTCTGACAATGCAATCTCCTAACAGAAACTTGTGTGAATAATTTGTTATAAAGTATAGTGGTTTTCTCTGTGGCTAGGTGAAACATCCAGGTGTCACCTCATCGCGTCCACAGAATCTTCTTGAAGTTTGACTTTACAAGGTGCAGAATGCACCTGGCAGTTTACAACATCTATTGAAATTCACTCCGCTGTGCAGCACACTATAATTGGCTGCTACAAGTGCTTCTAATTATTCCCTTTGGTAACTGGAGGTCACATTGTGTAAACCACGGGAGTTGAGACTACAAGTGTTGGGACACAGCAACAGCATATCAATTACTTCTCTTTAAATCTCTGTTTACAAGCCTCTGTCATTTTAAACATGTTCAGCATTCCTTCCCTAGGGGATAAGAGTTCATCATGTAAATTCCCTTTAGTGAATAGGTATGCAATATCTACTGCACAACTTTTATCACCACATTTTATCAATGAATGCATTTACAGGGGGTGGAACATTTGTTCCAAAATTAAGGAATTCTACCCTTTTAAAATTCTAAAAATAGTGTGTCATTTAGCCAGACGTTGGATAGGCCTCCTCATATTTAAGAGTTTAGCCTTTGGCAAGAGTTCAGGGCACAGAAAATAGGATGAGTGTAAGATTATCATATAACGATGCCCATGTCAACCGGGACTTAGGTATCCATTTATGGTTTGATATTTTGCCAGGATGAAGCATGGTAGTAATCATTAAATTTGATTATTTAAAATTTCATGCATGGAACAAGATTATAGCACCTAGAATGAACTTTTGAGATTTATCATTGTTACTGCTTATGCTCATTTGTTATTGTTATAGTAAGTCAGTATATTCTCAATTGAAGCCATTGGTTTTTATATTAGTAAAGGGATCTAATAGCAAAAGATTAAAAAGTACAATTAAAAATGAATGTATCTAATACATGTTGAAGTCCACTATATTAAATATCTGTAGCAAATTTATAACTGTTCCATAGACAGGTATTTCGGAATGGTGGAGTTAACACAGAGAGCAAAAGTACACACACGACAATTGGAACAGTCTTGTATAAAGGAATCAGACACAGTAATGGAGAAGTTGGTGTGAGGCTTGCACATGCAGGATTTATTAACAAATGTAAGGCACTTCCAAGAATTATGTAATGTTAAAAAAGTTTCTGGCCAGATACAGGTTCCATTGATGCATTTTAAAGTTTCTGACATATGGCAATTGAAAGCCTGGGGCACTATCACTTCTGTTTTTTCAGTTTAAAGTCCAGCTCCAATACTTTTTTGTAGTATTGCATAGTGTGGGAAGTAGGCCAAAAAATGAAGAGTAATATACAGAGTTGGGACAGAGTCAGAAAAAAATGGGTATAATGGGGAACAAAGAACACCTCTACTAGACTTTTACTGCTGCCTATCCTTCCTGTTACTATGACATTCTCTATGAGAAAAGATAGGAAATCTCAGTAGGGTAACCTACACTAACTAAAGCAGACTGAAGTCTAATCCCTGCCAAACTCTTTGCTAAACTAAAATACATTTTTGGCTGGATTCATGCTTAAATACATGCCATGTCTTTCTTAACTGCTTAAGGATGTACATATATTGCGGCAGGGCGACCCTTAAGCGCAAAATCACGTAACCTGTACGTGATTTTTTCTTAGGCTCTAAGGCAGGCACGTTCTGCTGGAGCCCCGCTTCCACTGTGATTGAACACAGTGGAAGCCAATCAGTAAACCCGGTGATTGTTCTGAGAGAGGAAGAACGGCAGTCTGCCTATGTAAACAAGGCAGATCGCCGTTGTGCTAGTAAGAAAGACAGAGATCTTGTGTTTCTGCTAAGCAGGAACAAGGATCTCTGCCTTTTTACAGTTAAACCATCCCTCACACAGTAAGAAAGCACTCCCAGCGAATGCATTTAACCCTTTGATTGCCCCTGATGGTAACCCCTTCCATGCCAGTGTCATTAGTACAGTGACAATGCATTTTCTTTAGCACTGATCACTGTACTAGTGTCACTGGTCCCCAAAAAGTGTCAGATTTGTCCACTGCAATATCGCAATTCCGCTAAAAATCCCTGATTGCCGCCATTGCTAGCAAAATAAATAAACAAATAAACAAAAAGTCCATAAATCTATCCCATAGTTTGTAAATGCTACAACTTTTGCACAAACCAATCAATATACGCTTATTGGGATTTTTTTTTTACTAAAAACATATTGGCCTAAATTGATGTAGAAATTTGTTTTTTTACATTTTTTTATTGGATATGTTTTATAGCAGAAAGTAAAAAATATAGTTTTTTTTTCTAAATTGTCGGTCTTTTTTGTTTATAGCACACAAAAATAAAAACCGCAGGAGGTGATCAAATACCACCAAAAGAAAGCTCTATGTGTGGGAAAAAAGGACATCAATTTCATTTGGGTACAGAGTCGCATGAATGAGCAATTGTCAGTTAAAGCAACGCAGTTTAGTATTGCAGAAAATAGCCTGGTCAGGAAGGGGGATGAACCTTCTAGAGCTGAAGTGGTTAAACACACATATAGCACTCAGCATAATTACAGGCAATTTTAAGTGGAGACACAACAGGCTGCATTTGTCTCTAATCAGGCAGAAGTATAGTAAAGATGTTGATTAATGATGCTGCATCAACCTAATGACGTATATATACAGTCTATATGCTATATGGATGTATGGAGATGAGGTCTGTAACATGCACGCACAAGAAAGTCATTTACACAGTTAGAAAAAACACAGAACCCTGAAGCATGGTAGGCAATGTTTACAAACTGTACTGCTGGTAAGGGTGCTGCGGTGACTAAAATTGGACCTCTAATTTTCCCCATTAATAAAGGAGGTAATATGCCGAGGGGCAAAGTAGCTTTGAGTTGCTAGAGTCACAGTCACAAATTAGAGAGGAAGGGAAGCAACGACAGGCCAACCAGCAGGTTTAAAGCAAAACAGTAAGCAAGCAAGAAATCAAAGTGTACAGATACAGACAGGAAAGAAATAGCCAAATATATCCATCAACACAGAATAGTGAGAGGTGCAGACAGAGAATTCAGTAAAAGGATATGTTGGTGTGTGCACGCAGTAATGCCCCGTACACACGGTCGGACTTTGTTCGGACATTCCGACAACAAAATCCTAGGATTTTTTCCGACAGATGTTGGCTCAAACTTGTCTTGCATACACACGGTCACACAAAGTTGTCGGAAAATCCGATCGTTCTGAACGCGGTGATGTAAAACACGTACGTCGGGACTATAAACGGGGCAGTGGCCAATAGCTTTCATCTCTTTATTTATTCTGAGCATGCGTGGCACTTTGTCCGTCGGATTTGTGTACACACGATTGGAATTTCCGACAACGGATTTTGTTGTCGGAAAATTTTATCTCCTGCTCTCCAACTTTGTGTGTCGGAAAATCCGATGGAAAATGTCCGATGGAGCCCACACACGGTCGGAATTTCCGACAACACGCTCCGATCGGACATTTTCCATCGGAAAATCCGACCGTGTGTACGGGGCATAAGTCTCAGTGGGGACGAATTATGCAACTGTGTGTTTCTGGCTGACATCAAAGTAACATCAGTTCCTCCTCCATAAAGTAAGATAGAATTGGTATATGTTGGTTGAGGAGGTTATGATTGGCTTGTGTATACAACCCAATTTACAGTCTGTGTTATGTAAAGTGCAATATTGTGATTGCTAGCCATAACGAAGAGATATTTTGTGTTTTGGACAATCAGAGTGAGTAGCACAGGTAGACATTATCATTCATCCAAAGGTCAAAGACCAAACAAATTGAGTAGACTATGGGCAGTGTGGCCTGTTGAGAGAATAGTATAGACATCAGTAAGAAGGGAAAATTGGTTTACGGTCAACAGCCTTATTTACACTGCATGGGATTAATGACTTACCGTACTGAACTTAACTCTAGGAAACAGCTCAAATGTTTATGCATACCTTCACTTTTATATAGGGACAGCTTTGGTTTAGGGGTAAGAAAACCACTTACCTACTGTGCTTCTTTTCATGTAGACCAATTATTATTAGGAGGACTAGGAGAGTAAGGAATCCGAACACACATCCTAGGACTATTCCCAGGGTATTGTCTGAAAGGCAGATAAATTCAGATTTAGAAGGCATCATGTGTATATTCTTTATGCAGCTATGCAATTTCAAAATTTCACAAATAAAAAATTAAATAATTTACATGGCCATAATGTCAATAAATTATATTGTAAGAACAATATGACAATTAATAAAAAGACCTATTTAGAAAGACAGACGTTATAAACAGATGCCAAAAGTCTTTATGTGTAAAACTGCAGAAACTATAGCAACATATTAGATTTGAGTTATATGAGGTCAGATTGTCAAGACAGAAATTCTAATTGTTTTAGGTGACTGTACTTTGCACAAAGGAGCTCCTGCTTCTTTTCGGGTGACAAGCATCACTCAAAAATGTAAAGGCGTGCTTTTCCACTTGAAAATGTGAAGGCCTGCTTTTCCTCAGTTGCCGTGCAACAATTGTGTCAGGAACGCATCGTGTTTATTGTGCCATTGAAGGATAATGGTATCCAAACACGCGCAGCCTGTTGTGATGCGATTGTCATGTGATTTGGGATTCTGCCCCTGATTCTGCCTGCGATCCCAAATAGCGAGATGTGAACGAGGCCTTAGAAATAATTTTGTGAAGCCTGAGGTTGACAGTGGCAAGACTATCCTGAGTTCTTTTGAGAAAATCAATAGCTTCTTCTTCTGTAGCCAAAGATTTTAACCCATTTTTTTTTTACACAAGTTCACATACATCAGATTCAAAGATCAAACTTTTTTTCACCAACTGGACACATCAGGAGGGTGAATCTTCCACAAATAGCAATAAAATCCTGTCCGAAGGTCTAACCCTTCCCCACTCTAAAAAGTGAAGTTTTGCTTAGATACACTAACAAAGAAACAGCAAGTTAGTAAATAAATACACCTGAGACACAACCAGGCATAGTACCATACTTTTGGGCCATGTTTGCGGTGCTTTGGGCCATCAGTGGTTCACCATCTAGATTAGCCCATTAGTCAGTGCTTACTTGAGGCTCCTCCTTTGTTCCCCTTGTGACAATTAATATGCAGTAAATACTGAAACTGTACTAATACATCTGAGATGAGGCTAGTCATAAACTTTGGCTTATGCTTTTTAAATGTCAGGGTTAATTGTTAGTCCCTGTCTGGCCAAGTAGGAAAACTTTCACTTGGACATGCATTGTTATGTTCAGTGTGCTGTTTCAATGCTGTAATCTAATTTGTGTGGGCAGACACAAAAAAGGGCCTCAGGCTAGACTAGTTTGGCAGAGTTTAAGCATACAGTGCTGGGCACGATTTATTCAGACATTTCTCACTCTGGTTATGCACCACTGACATATAAGAAAGCACAATCAACGGTTATTCAGTCAAGATACTGGCTCATCTTTTATTTGAGTCTCTTCACTAATCAGCTTTATCATTAATACTTTTCCAGGGTGGAGAAATGAACAGAATGTTCTACTCCTTCATAAGCACTGGGCAAGGATCAGGCAGTGGTTTACAAAGAATTAATTGATAATTTCATGAAAAGTAAAGTGAGTTATCAGAAGCCACCCGCCCACTAAGGGTTACATATGGGAATCGTTGACTCAAAGAGAAAAACTTTACGTTGTAAGCTAATATATGCAAATCAGCAAAAACAGCATAATAAAATATGGTATTCAAATTATGTTTTTAAATTGCAAAAAAAATATATTTTTGCTTTTACCATAATATAGTTTTAAACCATGAATAATTGAAATTACCATACCATGCACAATATAATGATTGTATTTAATTTTTAAGACAAATGGTGATTATAATATTGCTGTAAGGAATTTTTGCATCCCACGTTTTACAGCTATTACTCTTGAGGCAGTAGGTAGGAGAGTATGAAGAAAATCCACTAAAGTATAATTAATAATAACAAAAACAAAACTAAGGACATTAGATCATTAAATAACATTAGCTTGATTTTCTCTCTTTATGAAGTCTTGGGTAGTTTTCCAACAGTTTAGCACAATCTACAGGAAATGTCAATTTATCTAGAAAAACTAAATTGTTAAGAATTTTAACTAGCACATATTAACAAAACAAACCATTTGTGCTTTCTCTGCACTTTTATTCCACTAAAATTGTATAGATTTTTTTAATAAAAGTATTAAAGTGTTTAACCTTTTCCAGATCACATAACACATATATATATACTGCAGCAGGGAACGTAGGCTTTAGTGCCTAGCCACCGCACATATGGTGTTCTGAGATGCTGGGAGTATGCTCACCGTATCACATTGAGCAAGTCTTGTCTCCAAAGACTTTCAGTCACAGCTTCTGATCAGGAGCCAGCAGGACAGGCTTCAGATCATGTGACCACCGTGAGAGCCAGTCACAGTGGTCACATGATCAGGAAGCCACTCCACCTTCTGACATTTAGGCTGGGTTCACATATACTGCGGCCGCGACTCACAGCAGGGGGTCAGGTGCAAATCAGGTACAACTTTTTGGCTGAATTTGCACCTGAATTGGAACCATAGACGCATTGGCGCAGAGGTGGGTGAACTAGGTACACTCTCCTGTCATGTAAATTGGATGCAGGAAAACTCACATCCAATTCGCATAAGTGTGAACCCAGCCTGAAGCCCACTTAAAAAATACGTAAAAACATTCATAAAGCAGTGAATGAGATTTTCACCATTTTCACTTGGTGGAGAATCAATTACTGTCATTTAAAACATACGAACCTGGAAAATGCCCCTACAGAGAATGTCAGTTTTACTTCTTTATAAGTATGACCCTATAGGTTTACTTTCCAGAATTCATCTATATTTAACAAATATAATGTTCATTGTTAAGGCGTTTGCATTTAGGCTCTCACAGTAACTGAATATGTGTGTTCCAGATGGCTAAAAACGGTGACATTTAAGTAATATGTTTTAATTCCATCTTATTTTCGGTTTCAATTTGATTTTTAATTTTTTTTGTCTAGATACAGTTACCCTGGTCCTTTTATGAATTTAAAAACAGAAATAAAATGAAGATTGTTTTTAAGCTATCTTTTAATGGAAATGAAAACAGAATCAAAACTGCAGCCTGCTGTTGTAGTTTTTTAATATAGAAAAAAAACATGAGTAAAAAATGCATTGCTGTTATCTATGTAAATAAAAAGTAAACAAAATGTAGGACAAGTATAATGATGCAAATGTCTTTCTGTTTCTAAAAGAAATAAAATGAAGACTCAAGTCTAGTACACACGATCAGAAAATCGGACGCAAAATACTGTGATTTTCATTTTATCAGTACAGTTTTGGTCCCAAAAAAGTCAGAACAAGACTGCACATGCTCAGAAGCGAAAGAATACATTACTATAGAATAAAATACATTACATAATTTCCGAAGTTGTATTCTGTTGTACGAGAATTTTCATAACTTTAGTAACCTATTGGGTTTTCGTAATGAGACTAGCATGCAAAAAACAAAAAAAACAGGCAATCATTCGTCCGATATTCTCATCATGTGTACGAGACTTTAAGCTAGATTCACACCATAGCAGGTCCTGTGTGCCGAGTTTGCATGGGCACAGCAGCCCATTCATTTGAATGGACTGCTTTGCCGGTGTGAGTCTGGCTTAAAGCCTTGTACACATGATGAGAATATCGGACGAATGATCGCCTGTTTTTTTTTGTTTTTTGCATGCTATGCCGCGTACACATGGTCGGACATTGATCGGACATTCCGACAACAAAATCCATGGATTTTTTCCGACGTATGTTGGCTCAAACTTGTCTTGCATACACACGGTCACACAAAGTTGCTGGAAAATCCGATCGTTCTAAACGTGGTGACGTAAAACACGTACGTCGGGACTATAAACGGGGCAGTAGCCAATAGTTTTCGTCTCTTAATTTATTCTGAGCATGCGTGGCACTTTGTGCGTCAGATTTGTGTACACACAATCGGAATTTCCGACACACAAAGTTTGAGAGCTTGCTATAACATTTTCCGACAACAAAATCCGTTGTCGGAAAATGTTATAGCAAGCTCTCAAACTTTGTGTGTCAGAAATTCCGATGGAAAATGTGTGATGGAGCCTACACAAGGTTGGAATTTCCGACAACAAGGTCCTATCACACATTTTCCGTGGGGAAATCCGACCGTGTGTACAGGGCATAAGTCTCATTACGAAAACCCAATAGGTTACTAAAGTTATGAAAATTCTTGTACAACAGAATACAACTTCGGAAGTGATGTAATGTATTGCATTGTATAGTAATGTATTCTTTTGTTTCTGAGCATGTGCATTCTTGTTCTGATTTTTTTGGGACCAAAACTGTACTGATAAAACGAAAATCACAGTGATTTTCTGATCATGTGTACTAGACTTTAGTTTTCATTTCATTTCTTTTAGAAACAGAAAGACATTTGCAGCATTATACTTACATTTTGTTTACTTTTTATTTACATAGATAACAACAATGCATTTTTTACTCATGTTCTTTTTCTATATTAAAAAACTACAACAGCATGCTGCAGTTTTGAATCTGTTTTCATTTCCATTAAAAGATAGCTTAAAAACAATCTTTATGCAGGGAAAAAGTCCTTGATGCTTTTTGAAAACAGCAGCCATATGGAACACAGTGACATGGAACTGCATGATGCACATTTTCGGGTGGTTTCATGCAGCCAAACATGCGCTGCGTTTTCTGATGCCATTAAGAATTAAAAGGCACACGAATGTGTCTGCAATAGAGCAGTGCATTTTTCCTGCAGATTGGGGAACGGGTGCGATGTACGCGCAATCCAACAATAGTGTGAACCAAGGCTAAAGATTGGCAAGCAATATAATTGCAGCTTGCCAACAATGTGGTTCTGGAGGCAATAGACAAGCATATATTTATGTGGGCTTTCCCTTATAGCAATAGACAAGTATATATTTATGTATGCTTTCCCTTATAGCTATATGCTTTGTGAAATCAAAATTATTCTGTGCTTGGTTCTGTGAGAGGCAAGTGCACCACTTTACCAGACCCACCAAGCCAGTGGTGTTGTAATTACAAGCATATTAACACTAATCATTACCAGAATGAATCCATGGAAACGTTCATGAAATCAAACAACACTGAAAAGGAGTACAGATTATGCCTTCCAGGATTTTGTGCTTTTGCATTTTTAAATGGAAAGAAAAATGAGAGGAAAATGTAGTTTGTTGAAGAAGCAATTTTGCCTTTTTTTTCTTGACATGGTAAAATCATTCAATCATTTCTCATGGTGCTTACACTAAATTACACTGGAAGTGCACGCTGTGCACAGCAACTTGTTGATGGCCCTTGCTCACTGCTTAGATTTGCATTACTAAACAGCTGCGCAGGGATAATTTGAATAGTCTGGGCTGAGCATAAAAGTGCTTGAGTGAAATTAATGAAATAACAGCAGCATTTATTGCTGATATAGAAATCTTCTTTAGAAAGAATTTGTATAAGAGACTGTATCTAAAAGAGGCCTAAATACTGTCAAACTAAAAGTACCCATGCCCATCGTACAAATGTCCATATGTAGTGCAATATGACCATTTATTAACATAAAACAATTGCCAACAACCAAATTAGCGTTAACCACTATGATGTTGATCTAATTGCTTGTTAATGAAATATCAAATGTCTATTGTTTACAGCTTATTAATGTGAACCTGTCACATACCTTAAAAGATAAATCCAATCATATTATGAGAAAAAGGTGCATAAGCAGATCTTACCTTCATAACAAACCTAAAAAAGACAAAACAGTCAGTATATTTAGAAGTTAGATAGCCGCAGTTCAAAGTTACTTTGGTCTGAAAACTCAGTAATATCTGACAGCTAGAATTCTGAAGCCAGAAAACCAGGGTGATGGAATGGTGGACAATCTGGGCCCTTCACAAATGGCACACATGAATGACAATCCAACTCTTCCAGATGCCCACCAACTGCCTTCCCTGTCTGAGTTGACCAGGATAGCTGTGGACACAAAGTCCAAATTATCAGCAGCTATTATGGATGTATGTAAAAATATAAAGTGCAGCGCTTCAAAGGCAAATCAAAGATAATGCATATGTAAATATGGCATATAATATCTATAAAGTGCAAATGTGCAAAAATTATTTTAATTACTGTGTGATACTGATTATGCATGTGACCAATACAATACAGAAAAAAACATACATTGTATAAATCCCCTTCCTGCATCTGCGTACTCGGATTTCGGGGGTTATACCGGGATGATGCCCGCAGCTGCAGGCATCATCCCGGTACCGTTGTTTAGAGCGGGTGATCGGCTATCCGAGTATAACAACTGATGCGGCTAAAAGCCGCTCGGCTGTTATACCGGAGGAGTGGGAGGGGACATCGCCCCCTCCCGCCGCCTCCCGCCGCTCTTACCGGGCCTCCCTTGCGATTGGGAAGCCCGGTGTCCAATCGCCCACCTTCGGCGGCTGGGGGCAGGCTGGAACGAAGCTGTGGGCAGCTTCGTTCCAGCCTTCTGAATGTAAATGCGGAAGCGACGTCATGACGTCACTTCCCATTTACTCGGCTGCCAATGGTGCCGAATTTAAAAAAATACACAGTATTCAGAATCGCCGTTTTTAGCGATCTGAATACTGTGAAGTGCAAAGGAGGGATGGGGGGTCTTTTAGACCCCCGATCCCTCCATAAAGAGTACCTGTCACCACCTATTACTGTCACAAGGGATGTTTACATTCCTTGTGACAGCAATAAAATAAAAAAAAAAAATGTTTTTTTAAAACGCGATTTACAAGTATAAAAAAAAAAAAAAAATTTTTAAAGCGCCCCTGTCCCCGCGAGCTCACGCATGCGAAGAAAACGCATACGGTAGTCGCGCCCGCATATGTAAACGGTGTTCAAATCACACATGTGAGATATCGCCGCGATCGTCAGAGCGAGAGCAATAATTCTAGCCCTAGACCTCCTCTGTAACTCTAACCTGGTAACCGTAAAAAAAATTTAAAGCGTTGCCTATGGAAATTCATAGCTACCATAGTTTGTCGCCATTCCACGAGTGCGTGCAATTATAAAGCGCGACATGTTTGGTATCTATTTACTCGGCGTAACATCATCTTTCACATTATACAAAAAAATTGGGGTAACTTTACTGTTTGGATTTTTTAAAATTCATGAAAGTGTCCCTTTTCCAAAAATTTGCGTTTAAAACACCGCTACACAAATACCGTGTGATATAAAATATTGCAACAATCTCCATTTTATTCTCTAGATTCTCTGCTAAAAAAATATATATAATGTTTGGGAACTCTAAGTAATTTTCTAGCAAAAAATACGTATTTTAACTTGTAAACACCACATTTCAAAAATAGGCTTAGTCATGAAAGGGATAATAAAGTGAAATTATAAAGTGCAATAGCATATGAAGTGCCAAAAAAATAAATCATTCGGTGAAAAGTTAAATAAATGGCTGGAGTTTAAAGTAAAGATCCCACGTGAGATATAGCGCCTGGATCAAATGCTTGACCACGTGATACCCATCACTATAATGAGATAAAAGGCTTACCGGAAAGGCAGCAACCACCCTTATTCAGGGACGGTCACAAAGCGATTGTTGGATCAATGATCCCAAATAAGGATGTCCAGATGTCCTGAGCATCTTCCACCAGAAGCCTCCACATACACCAGGCGATGGTCAGACCAGAACAGATATCCACAGTATCAGGAGGTGCAAAGAAGCAAAGACTCCAATAGTGCAGTATTGTCTCTTTAAGGTATATTTAATGGTAAAAATTGCAATGCTGCATACAGGTATTCTGACTCAAACGAGTCTCCAGTGCGAATTGCAGCAAAAAGGATTCCTTGCAAGTATAAAATTCATAAACAAACATGTGTAGGCGATCACACATGCGCAGAGAACGTGAGCATGGCGTCCCGATGATCGTTTCCTCAGATGTGACGTCATCAGGGGTAAGCCCACATGTCTGCGCCAACACTCTATGTAGTCTATTGGCAAGACAGAGGAGCGCTGACATTGGTTAGGGTTCAAATGGACCAAAAGCCCTCATTGGGTGGACAGACCAGGCCTATCATGGATAAAGAGAGTATAAACTGAATTAAACAGCATTGCTATTTTAACTGTACTGCCATCTTGTGGTGAAAAAGAAAAAGGTGATTTGTCTATACAGAGGTAAAATTTTATTTGACCTTTTCATGTGACAACACTGAAAAAATTACACTTTGCTACAATGTAAAGTAGTGAGTGTACAGTTTGTATAACAGTGTAAATTTGCTGTTCCCTCAAAATAACTCAACACACAGCCATTAATGTCTAAACCAATGGCAACAAAAGTGAGTACACCCCTAAGTGAAAATGTCCAAATTGGGCCCAATGAGCCATTCTTCAGTGTTGTCACATGAAAAGATATAATAAATTATTTACAAAAATGTGAGGAGTGTACTCACTTTTGTGAGATACCGTATATATAACTAATCCAAATATACAAATTACTATCAATAATAAAAGGAAAAAATAATAATAGTAAAATTAAATAAAATAAAATAAAAGCAAAAAAAGCAAGACTGTGCAACAGCAACTATTATTGATAAAGCAGTTGATGTCCCACTCCACATTCAAGCCCCTGGGCACATGAGACCCCAATTTATGTACCCAATTGGTCTCGGCCCTAGAGATATTTAGCTTGCAATTGCTCCCACGCCAATGAGGTACATGTTTTTCAAGGGCAACAAAAGTAGTACCCCTAGGGTCCCGATTGTGCTTTAGGTCATAGTGCTTAGAAACATTATGCTTATCAAAGCCTTTACAGGTGTTAGTAATGTTTTACCCTAATCTAATATGCAGCATTTGAATGGTGCGCCCCTCATATTCAAGGCCACAAGGACACCTGAGGAGGTAGACGACACATTTTGTCATGCATGTAATGAACATTTTATAGGGTAAGTGAACCCTGTGCCCACTGAGGTAAATTCAGTAAGCCTCCTACCCCAATCGGTATTGATTTTGCAGGCCCAGCACTTCCTGCACAAATAATACCCCTTCAGGTCCCCAAAGAAAGTGGGTCTAATGGGCGGATCAGGAACATTTGGTGCTATTGTGTTCCTTAGATTAGAAGGCGGGCCTGCAAAATCAATATATATATGTTTTTATGTTTTCATGTAATAAAGTATGCAGTTTCTAATGATATGTATTGTTGATTAGTTAAGGCTTGTTGGCAACACATGGAAGCTAGACAACGCGCCTTTTTCTTTTTTTACCACAAGATGGCAGCACAGTTAAAATAGCAATGCTGTTTAATTCAGTTTATACTCTCTTGGGTTGATGGACATACAGTTCAGCCAATAGCTACATGGAGCACTCTCTCTTTATCAATGATAGGCCTGGTCTGTCCACCCAATGAGCGCTTTTGAACCATTTGACCCTAACCAATGGCAGCATTCCTCAGTCTTGCCAATGAACTATATAGAGTGTCTGTGCAGATGTGTGGGCATACCCCTGATGACGTCACATCTGACGAAACAATCGTCGGGACACCACGCTCTGCACATGCGCGATCGCCTACACACGTTTGTTTGTGGATTTTATACTTGCAAGGAATCTTTTTTATTTTAATTCGCACTGGAGACTCATTTGTGTCAGAATACCTGTATGCAACATTGCAATTTTTACCATCAAATACACCTTAAAGAGACAATACTGCACTATTGGAATCTTTGCTTCTTTGCATGTTTGCACCTCCTGATACTGTGGATATCTGTTCTGTCTGACCATCGCCTGGTGGATGTGGAGGCTTCTGGTGGGAAACACTCAGGACATCTGGACATCCTTCTTTGGGATCATTGATCCAACAAGCACTTTGTGACCCCCCCCTTAAGAAGGGTGGTTGCTGGCTTTCAGGTAAGCCTTTTATGTCACTGTGGTGACGGGTATCACGTGGTCAAGCATTTGATCCAGGCTCTATATCTCATGTGGGATCTTTTCTTTAAACTCCAGCCATTTCATTAACTTTTCACTGAATGATTTATTTTTTTGGCACATCATATGCTATTGCACTTTATTATACAATGTATGTTTTTTTCTGTATTGTGTTGGTCACATGCATAATCAGTGTCACACAATACCGTAATTACAATAATTTTTGCACATTTGCACTTTATAGATATTATATGCCATATTTACATATCCATTATCTTTGATTCGTCTTTGAAGCACTGCACTTAATATTTTTACATTTGATTTAGTGCCCAATATCTGGGTTATGGTGCTGTTTTATTTGTTTTTTTACTGAGCGCTGATATTCATTTATATTCATTATGGATGTATGAACAGATCCTGCTGCCATGTCTGTCAGAGTCAAGAAGATAAAGGGATACATACATTAAATCCCTACAACAAACAGAAATTCACAACACACATCTGATTTCTTTTAATAGATCTCAACAATCGAGGTAGGAGGCGCATTATTAGAATTAGAAGCCTACCTCAATCGATTGCAGAACCTCTTGGACTACCTGCTAGAGTTTCCAATAGACTTTGACAGGTTACATCAGATCCCTGTGCCCAAGTGGTTTGACAGTATGCAACAGCAAAACTGTGCAACGGTGCAACAGCAACTACTTTTGTGAGATACTGTGTATATAACTAATCCAAATATACAAATTACTATCAATAATAAAAAGAAAAAATAATAATAGCAAAATGAAATAAAATAAAAAAAAAGCAAAAAAAGGGCCAAAAGTCTAGAACAGGATAAGTATGCAACAGCAAGACTGTGCAACTGTGATAAAGCAGTTGATGTCCCACTCCACATTCAAGCCCCTGGGCACATGAGAACCCAATTTATGTATCCAATTGGTCTCAGCCCTAGAGATATTTTGCTTGCCATTGCTCCCGCGCCAATGAGGTACCCTAATCTAATATGCAGCATTCGAATGGTCACCCCACATATTCAATGCCACAAGGACACCTGAGGAAGTAGACGACACATTTTGTCGTGCATGTAATGAATGTTTTATAGGGTAAGTGAACCCTGTGCCCACTGAGGTAAATTCAGTAATCCTCCTACCCCAATGGGTATTGATTTTGCAGGCCCAGCACTTCCTGCACAAATAATACCCCTTCAGGTCCCCAAAGAAAGTGGGTCTAATGGGCGGATCAGGAACATTTGGTGCTATTGTGTTCCTTAGATTAGAAGGCGAGCCTGCAAAATCAATACCCATTGGGGTAGGAGGATTACTGAATTTACCTCAGTGGGCACAGGGTTCACTTACCCTATAAAAATGCATGTAATGAATGTTTTTTTAGGGTAAGTGAACCATTGACAGATGGCCCACCAAGGGATATGATTGATTACATCCCTCTGATGGAAGAGATTTTAGCTGCAAAAGACAACAATCAGATCCAAGATTCTGAAATACAGCTATTCTAAGATCTGATGACGATCTTAGAATAGGGCACTATACCCCCTATTGTCTCTCCTATGAGACAGGGACATTGCTGTGTCCAATTACACAAATACATATTTTATGCCTTCACCTGATGCATCAAATTCAGATTCACCAGATGGTTCTCACAGGAAGCTCCTACCAAAGAACAGAAGAGCTTTTCAACCTGGCATCTAACCCATGCTAGAATGGATCACTTTAGAAGAGTCCCAGTGCTTTGCCCAGGGCATTCAACTAATCATTTCTGTTAAGTCTGTAATATGTACACTCATCGGCCACTTTATTAGATACACCTGTTCAATTGCTTGGTAACACAAATTGATAATCAGCCAATCACATGGCAGCAACTCAATGCATTTAGACATCTAGATGTGGTGAAGACAACTTGCGGAAGTTCAAGTTCCAGACGTCGTTAAAGTATGTTTTCTAAGACTGTGTTCTTTAGATCAGATGTTAAATTTGGTGGCTTGTAATTCTAAACCTAATGCTTTAAAACTTAATCCAGGCCACCATGTAGTAGTGGTGGTAGTCCAGGCCACCATGGCCCAAAACATGTTTTTTTTCCTCAAATTTTAGGAACAGTAGGGATATATACCCTGCTATACATTCCAGGTGTTCTGAGTAAAGCACATTTCTTATCAAGATGGCACAAACTGGCTCACAGAGACTTTGAAATTTGGAACCACACTTTAATCAAGGGATCCACCATCTGCCTTGCTTGCTCTATTACAATCCTTACCCTGTTCCTGTGCCTCACAAAGCTACTGGCTTTTCACTCCATCCTTATTATGCTGCTGGAGGCAAGGGTGGTTGTTAACCCATGGATGACTTCTCAAGGAGACTTTCCCACTTTTGACTAAATGGTTTGCTGCTGTCTCTTCAGTATTTTGCTTAATGGGCCATCTCTGCAAGGGGTTGTCCTGTCATGCACTTGCTGCAAGAAATCTTTTACTACAGTGCTGGGGTCAGCCTTTATAGAGTTGCTGGTGAGGGGACCCCTATAAGCGAGGATGGCTAAGACTGTGGTTCTTTTGGGGCCTCCACCTGAGACCACAAATAGCCCATGCTTGGCACAGGGGTTCCCTTGGATACCACTAACTAGTCACTTAGTAGCTCTAAGTTTTACTATTTATTATTGTTCAAGTATTGGACTGGTGGTGGTGGGAAAAATGACAGGCTAGACAAAACCATACTTAACTCCTTTCTACTACTACAACCCCTACCCCTGTTACATCTCTCCCACTTCTCATCCCCCTGTCATACCCACTACCCTACTATTGGATTTCTCTTCCATTTGATAATACATCTTCACTCTCAAGCTTCCTTTCCTGTTTTCTTACTGACTTCTCTCCTCTTTCCCTAAATACTCTATCTTCCCCACACTCCTCACCTTCTTCCCTCCTTTTTATAACTCCCCCGCCTCGATCTTCTAACTTCCCTTCCTAGACTTTCTTACTGACTCACCTGTCACTGGAGAAACCTGGTCCAACTTATTACAAAACAAAAAAAAAATTTCTCCCCAGACGTATTCCAGTGTTGTAACTACATCCATAGCTACCTGCACAGTGGACCTTTACTTCCACAAAATGCTATATTCAATATATTTACATACCCACAATTCCTTTGCAATGAAGTTCAAAGTGAAAATATATATATGTAAAGATCATCTTTTGCAAAAGTTCCAATCTTGCATTTACAAGTTCTTCCATTATTGGAAAATCTTATCTTGCATTATCATCAAGATGGACGAACATATAAAGTGCTCCAAATAAAGATGATTCCACCAAAAGTGCCTCCAGTGCTCACACCCAGTGTTTAAAATCACTCACCTAAAAAAAAAGGTCTCATAGCACTTTGAGTATGTGTAAGCTCCTGTCAGCATCAATATTTCCTCCTCCATATGCCATTACCATCAGCTCTTTATCTCCAGCAGGACCATATAAAAACCAAATAACAAAAGAGGGTTCAACGCATAAAAAGATGATGAAGGATTTCCTGGACTGGGTAAAATTTCACCTGAGAACTCATTTTATCTCCCTTTATACAGAAGGAACACTACACTCTGGACATCCAGGTATGTCCAAGTCATGGACTACATAATGAACAATAAAGCAAAACACAAAGTTCCCTGGGCTCTTTCAAGAAAATCTGTGCAATGAGTATGATGACCAGACATACAATCTCATGCTGCTGCTTAAACTACATAGTGAAGACAACCATTGGTAACGAACAATGGCAAACAATGAGGTTGATTTACTAAAACCGGAGAGTGCAAATTCTGGTGCAAGATCTAGTGCAGCTGTGTATGATAGCCAATCAGCTTCTAACTTCAGCTTGTTCAATTAAGCTATGACAAAAAAATGGAATCGGATTGGTTTCTATGCCGAGCTGCACCAGATTGTGCACTCCCCAGTTTTAGTAAATCAACCCTACTGTGTACATTTAGACACAAGTGCTCCGTCTGCACTTCTTTTCAGGAAATGAAATACAAATTTATTTTGAGATGGTTCTAGAGTCCATACTCCCCAACAAGATATTACAGTTTGTAATACTCTGCAGACTACACTGTATCTAAGAAACAAAGCATGGAAAGGACCCACTCTAGCTTATGATTGGATAATGAAAGGGCAATGAGAGGGCAGAAGTGCTTTGATAAGGTCATCCTCTGCTTTTTTCATGCCATAATCATTTTAACAGACAGCATAACCTAAAGCTTGAGTGTGTACAGTAGGTTACAGAGGCTACTACAATGAAAGACGCAGGTATGTATGCTAGTAGTATTGCATAAAGAAGTGTTTCTTATATTTTTCTGGAGTTCATGTTTTAACACAATGGAATATAAAGAGGCTGTACGCAAAATTCAAGGTATTGCATGCTGATCCTGGAAAAGCATGATATAACTCCCTAACTGATGTTAAACTGGCCGATATTTCCCAAGTCATTATACATGTTATTCATGTAAATTATATTATTATTATTATACAGGATTTATTAGCGCCAACAGTTTGCGCAGCGCTTAACAAAATGAAGGCAGACATTACAGTTACATTACAATTTGGTACAAGAGGAATCAGAGGGCCCTGCTCGTTAGAGCTTACAATCTAGGAGGGAGGGTCAGTTGATACAAAAGGTAACAGCTGTGGGGAATGAGCTGATGGAGAAAGTAAAACAGTGTATTAGTTAGAAGCAGAATAGGCTTCTTTAAAGAGAAGGGTTTTCAGGGATCGTCTAAAGATTAAAAAATAGTCAAAGTCTCTCAAGGATGATAAACATTTTAATTATATTGTAATAAAATCGGGTATGTGGTTATTTAGATTTGTAGAGAACTTTGTTTCCTTGAAGCATGGAGTCCTGAAGTAGAGTGTTTGTGTGTTGTTCTTTATTGTATGGGTGCTTCGGTTTCAATGCGCAACTTAAAATATACTGGAAGGTTATTATGCTTATTATTTTAAAAAGTTAGATACAATAAAACAAAAGACAAATTACATAAAATAGTAAAAGATCTTCAAGCTGTATAAGGCTTTCAGAATAAAGGTAGATGGCACATTTTCTCTCTTTTGCATCTTACCCAACATTAAAGTACACCAGTCATAAGGGAAATGTGGAGGCTGCAGTTGCTGCCCTCCTCCTGAAAATGCAAGTTGCCTAGCTGTATATGTCTTTAGAACATTGGCTAACTTTAGTGCATAATAATCAAAGTATAGGGACATTAGCAATATACAGTATATAAATTAAGGTACAATATCTGTGCTCTGTATTTTGAAACTATTAATTTGATACTTTTTGTTTTTATGAAGTGATATTTAAATAACAAAGTAGCCATAACAAGTAACAAAGAAGAGATACAAAAAAAATGTGTTTACATGTGGTGACACATAAATGAAAATTAGAGCAGGTAATTATTCTATTATTAAAGATATGTTCATAAAACAAATGTGCAATTTTTGAAACACGCAAAAAAGGAAAATATAACCATATAAACAATTTACGAAGCCGTCCACATCTCTGCCCCAAAGCTACATCATTAATCTAGTCTCTAAATAGCAAACAAGCCGCTCTCTTCGTTCCTCCCAAAACTTCCTGCTCTCTAGCTCCCTTGTCACCTCCTCCCATGCTCGCCTCCAGGATTTCTCCAGAGCTTCTCCCATCCTTTGGAACTTCCTACCCCAATCTGTCCGACTGTCCCCTAATCTATCCATCTTCAATGATCCTTGAAAAAACCTTCTCTTTAAAGAAGCCTATCCTGCTTCTAACTAATACACTGTTTTACTTTCTCCATAAAGCTCCATCCCCACAGCTATTACCCTTCGTATCAATTGACCCTCCCTCCTAGATTGTAAGCTCTAACGAACAGGGTCCTCTGATTCCTCTTGTAACAAATTGTATTGAAACCAAATATTTTCATTATCCCTTAAATATTTCATGTGGTAAACCTGTTGTAAGTGCCATATTTACCATCAGAAGTGTAGGGGTCACTTGAAAACTTGTTTCATTCTTTTTCTGCCTCCTTTTTGTTTTGATATTCTGGCTAGATATATAAATGTATTGTATATTTATATATTATTATATACATTTATATATTTATATACACTATGTACCTACATAGTGTAGGTGTTCCCACTTCCGTGTAATTTTTCTGTGTTGTATTGAACTGCATTAGATTGTTTTTTTTTTGTAGTAGGCTAACATCAAGTTTTGGGGAAACACAACTGGTTTACAAAGTGATTTTGGTATCTTCCTCTGTCCTCCCCTCCTTTGTAGTGCTAGGTTATTTAGTCCTAGGTAAAACCTATATCCTTTTTCCATTTTCCCTCAGTCAGTGTTAGTTATTCACAGAGACAAGTCACAGGAAAATCATTGTCTTCCTACACATCAAAAGACTGGAAAAACATAATCTGTACTACAATTGGCTGAAGTAAAATTGAGTTGGACTCAACTTCTGTGTCTTATTGAAGAGTTAAGCTGCCTGTGGATGTTGCCAAGTCAGCAGGTGACCCTACTGTCTAGGCATACTGGGTCTAAGGAGGTATGTCAATACATAAAGTAGCATTTGAAACAAATCAGTAGGAGCAATATGCAGCAACCCTTATTAAGCAATTGGAACTCACTTTACTAGCCAATACAATATTTATTATGATTATTTGGTATGGATGCTGTTCCTTGTAATATTTTATTAAATTAGGCAATTAGAATTGGATGCCATGTTTTTCTGTCCTGATTAAAGTGACCTGGTAGAGTGATGTTTTTGTGGATGATATGGATCCTTGGTAATCATGTACATGGCCAATATGGGTGTTATGGGTTCCTAGGGAGTTATGCACATGGCCAGTATGGATGGTGTGGATCCCTAAAGAATCATAACATGGCCAGCTTGAATGATAAGAATCCCAAGGGAACAGTGGCCAGTATCAAGCAATAAGCTACTCAGGGCCATTAAAGCACAGTGTCTACTATTGTCTTACAATTCACTCAGGAAATCCCAGTATTCTGTGACAGACAGCGTAGCAGAACCTTTTGGGATTTTATAACTTTTCCAAAGCCCAAACAGGTGGACCCTCAGCACAGACTGGAAATTTCATAGATAAATTGTTTGCATTCTCTGAGAAACTTCATCAAGCCTCATGAAATCCCTGACTAATGTGAGAAAATAATCGTCATGGTATGTTCTCAACAGCAGTGCACAATACATCCCTACAGTTGTCTTGTATAAATGAAGGAATGCATGCAATCTATTAGTGTCCTCCCATTCATTGTAGCACACACTCATTCTCTTTTCTGTTGAATAGCTATGTTATGGCACGCTTATAACACTTTGTCATTAGAAGAAACCTAACGACAGACATATATAGTGGCACAAAAACATATTTTAAAGGCAATACATAACAAAGAGTATCATACAGAGCATCTTAGAATTTGATTCTGACATTTTATAATATACTTACTGAAGATAAACTGTGTATCACTTCTGATTTTAAATGTATCCTTTGCTTAAAAAAAAAACATTTATCTGGGAGTCTCCGACACTTATTAAAAGCTAAAAAAAATAACCATTAGAAGAAAAAAAAATTGCCTTGGACTCGGACTTTCATTTCCCAAAAATGTCTGTAATATTACTTACTTATGTCTTCTCTCTGCCTCCTTGGAGAGCTCAGTATCCACAATCTTGCAAAAATTAATTTCTGCATTATGCTGGAGCTCATTTTTACAATATTATGGGTACTCAGTCTCCCAAGAAGTAGCAATGAGTGATGTCATTGGTGTCTTTAGGAATTGGCAGAAGGTTGGGGTTGGATGGGGTATGTTTTTTTGGTTTGAGACTATATTCCATTTGGTAGGATCTACCAGATACGCATTGCCATGCAATATCCACTTCAATGATTATTTTAACTTAGGGCCCATTTACTTTAGCTTGTTTTCGTGCCATACATTTAAGTAGTACTAAATTCTTAGTCATTTTTGCCTTATAGGAGTTGTAAAGGCAGAAGGTTTTTTATCTTAATGCATTTTGTGTATTAAGATAAAAAGCCTTCTGTGTGTAGCAGCCTCCCCAGCACCCCCTAATACTTACCTGAGCCGCATCTCTGTCCAGCAATGTCCACGAATCCCTCGGCCATCTAGGACTCTCCCTTCTCATTGGCTGAGACACAGCAGCAGCACCATTGGCTCCCTTGGCTGTCAATCAAAGTCAGTTAGCAATCAGGGAAGAGGGGGAGAATGGCTGAATGGCAGCTACGTGTTTGAATGGACACAGGGAGCTGCAGCTCGGCTCGGGTGCCCCCACAGCAAGCTGCTTGCTGTGGGGGCACTCAACAGGAGGGAGGAGCCAGGAGGCACCTGAGAAGAGGAGATTCCGAGCAGCCCTGTGCAAAATCAACTGCATAGAGCAGTTGACAGCTCAATCCCTGTGCTGGGAGCTTGCAGTGAGCGTATTCTAAGCACAGAAATATCAGCTGCCCATTGACGCATATGTGCAGTGTGTGGGCGGTAAAGTCCACCCTTTTTCCGGCGCATATACTATATGAGTTAGGTGTGGGGCAAGATGTTAATACATTTTTAGTAAGTACATTTATATGTCCCAGTGCCCCACTTCCCCAAACCTGCAAGTAGGAAAACACATACCCTGTGTGCTTTGAATGCACAGAGCACAAGCAAGGATAGTGCAAGCTCCAATTACTGTTGGAGTTGGTGAGTATGAGGCCTTATGCAACTGACCTCGCTTGCCAACCATCTTCTCTGCCCCGATCCACCCAATGATTCACATGTACTTATTACTTCAATATCTCTGTTACAGACCAAATCTAGTGTGCATCTGCCCCTGACGAGCGAGAACAGACTCGCGAAACGCGTATGGCATGACCGATGCTACCCGCATGTCCACTCTGCTGGGCATCCGCAGTTGGCCACATTATGTGCATATATTGCTTTCACTTATGTTTGGGGACTTTTAAATGTCAAATGATGTATATGTATATGTATTTACTAGTCTTAATGTTCATTATGGATTTTGCTATTGTTTATGGATGTATAAACTGATTGTAGTGCAATTGTATTTGTTTTTTACTCATGCTGTGAACTAGGCTATTATGCCGGGTAACGCACATTTACTGTTGTTCCCATTTTGTTTATACAGCTTCTGTATCAATAAATCAATTTTTATTGCAGTTTGTGTGTACGTGTTCCCATCTCTTTCACCTCATCTAAAGTCCCATTTGGCTAGTCCTTTTTGTTCTTGTTTAGTATTTAGGGATGGAGGTGTCAGAGGGGTCTCTTCAGACAAATTCCCCCTTTTTCGTATATTCCGGGTGGTAGACACCCATTAGCCCAATTTTTGGTCTGTCCTGACCAATGGTTCACGTTCACTCTTACATCCAGCTAGCATTAGGTTTCCTCTCTGGGCTGGTTTCAGCTCCTCTTCACTGTGCTTTGCCTGGTGGTGGCCTTGCACTTCTGGTATTGGGGGCTGCGATATGCACAGGGGAGGTACTTCTGACCTCCTGCTGTCCTCATCTGCCTTCGGGCGGATTTGGCCACCTGCATGTCGGCGTCATGTTCTCCACGCCCACTCTGTGAGGTCTTGTGACCTCACACTTTTGTGGGCTGTGTGGAACACCTCGGATGGATGAGGGGTTGTTGCTATGCACACCCGTCCTTGACAGCCGGTGTCTCACACACAGGTTCGCCACCATCCGTACATGACGCTGGGGGCGGAGTTTCCGGATCTGCCGTGGGTATATCAGGACGCTACGCATGGCTGCAGCTCACATTTATGTTCTGATGGTCCACCGTGACGGCTACAGACCAGGGATTGCACCATATTTGTTCAGGACTTGTTCAATGCATCAGGTAACACTGGTCTTTCCCCCCTCTTTCTTTTTTCATTTAATCCACATCTGCAGTGCAGGTGACCCCTTCGTTTTTACCACACACAATACCAACCTTTCATCATCATTGGTGCCAACTTTTCTCCATATACAATCTAGGTTTTTTTCATATCACATGTTTTTCGTTTTCTTTTCCCTTTTGTTTCTCCTGTTTTATTTTATTTTAATTTTTTGTTGTCACTTAATTGTGATTACGGTCCCTTCAACAGTTTTTACAATTATATCAGTATTCATTTTACATACATTATACTCATTCAGTTCAACATGCAATTCCTATTGGTCATATCCTCCCTTTTTTTAAATTTATTTTTTTGATGCTTATTCGGTTTCAATATATCTGTTGAGACTTATGCATCTTTATACTTTCTTTTTTCAGATTGACCCATGAACACTTTTTGACCACAGACCAGATGTTTTTCTGTCAGTCCATGCCGTGCGTCCTGTTTTTCTTGCCCCTGCGGTTCCGGTTGCAATGCCCCCTCAGCCCCCAAACCGGCACTGCTCGTGGTGGCCATCTTGGCATCCAGTGTTTTGGTGATCCAGCCCAGCTTTTTGGTGAGTATGAGGCCTTATGCAACTGACCTCGCTTGCCAACCATCTTCTCTGCCCCGATTCACCCAATGATTCACATGTACTTATTACTTCAATATCTCTGTTACAGACCAAATCTAGTGTGCATCTTCCCCTGACGAGTGAGAACAGACTCGCAAAATGCGTAGGGCACGACTGATGCTACCCGCATGTCCACTCTGCTGGGCATCCGCAGTTGGCCACATTATGTGCATATACTGCTTTCACTTATGTTTGGGGACTTTTAAATGTCAAATGATGTATATGTATATGTATTTACTAGTCTTAATGTTCATTATGGATTTTGCTATTGTTTATGGATGTATAAACTGATTGCAGTGCAATTGTATTTGTTTTTTACTCATGCTGTGAACTAGGCTATTATGCCAGGTAACGCACATTTACTGTTGTTCCCATTTTGTTTATACAGCTTCTGTATCAATAAATCAATTTTTATTGCAGTTTGTGTGTACGTGTTCCCATCTCTTTCACCTCATCTAAAGTCCCATTTGGCTAGTCCTTTTTGTTCTTGTTTAGTATTTAGGGATGGAGGTGTCAGAGGGGTCTCTTCAGACAAATTCCCCCCTTTTTTGTATATTCCGGGTGGTAGACACCCATTAGCCCAATTTTTGGTCTGTCCTGACCAATTAACCCATGAACACTTTTTGACCACAGACCAGATGTTTTTCTGTCAGTCCATGCCGTGTGTCCTGTTTTTCTTGCCCCTGCGGTTCCGGTTGCAATGCCCCCTCAGCCCCCAAACCGGCACTGCTCGTGGTTGCCATCTTGGCATCCAGTGTTTTGGTGATCCAGCCCAGTTTTTTGGTGAGTATGAGGCCTTATGCAACTGACCTCGCTTGCCAACCATCTTCTTTGCCCCGATCCACCCAATGATTCACATATACTTATTACTTCAATATCTCTGTTACAGACCAAATCTAGTGTGCATCTGCCCCTGACGAGCTAGAACAGACTCGCGAAACGCGTAGGGCGCGACCGATGCTACCCGCATGTCCACTCTGCTGGGCATCCGCAGTTGGCCACATTATGTGCATATACTGCTTTCACTTATGTTTGGGGACTTTTAAATGTCAAATGATGTATATGTATTTACTAGTCTTAATGTTCATTATGGATTTTGCTATTGTTTATGGATGTATAAACTGATTGCAGTGCAATTGTATTTGTTTTTTACTCATGCTGTGAACTAGGCTATTATGCCGGGTAACGCACATTTACTGTTGTTCCCATTTTGTTTATACAGCTTCTGTATCAATAAATCAATTTTTATTGCAGTTTGTGTGTACGTGTTCCCATCTCTTTCACCTCATCTAAAGTCCCATTTGGCTAGTCCTTTTTGTTCTTGTCATGTATGAGGATGGAGTCACCTAAAGACAGGGACCAGAGAAAGGGGGATTTGAAGAGGAGGAATTGAAAGAAATGGGTAGAGAAAAGGAAACCAAGACATGCATGCATGGTAAGTACTGTAGGTATACAGGCCTATATTTTTTTTTTGGGGGGGGGGGGGTTAAAAAACACTTAGATGCTTTTCCTGCATAAAATATATTTGAGTTAGAAATCTCATTCATTACTATGTTCTTAGTTCAAACCTATCTCGGCAGCTTATTCCATGGACATAGTAAATGCACAAAAAATAATAATAATAATTTGTTTTCCCCCTGATTTAGTGCTTCTAAAATCTCTGTTCTTGAATGTTTCTCCATAACTTCACATATTGCATGGCCACAAAATGTGCATTTGAAAAGCACAAAAATGCACATAAATGCATGCTAAAATTTCTGATCTTGCTACAAAAACATGCATTACACCACGTGCAGAGGTATGAAAGACTATTAGGGAGTTAACAAAGAAGAAAATTACATTGCCAAACAAAGCTACAGCACGAGAATGTAAAATTAGAACTGATGAAGCATGGCATTCTACAGGAATGTAAATAAAGATGGCTATTTAATAATACAACACAAACAGCAATACTGCATGGCAACTAAGCAGATTTTAGCTATCAACAATTAGGATTAGTCAGGCATTAACGTTAATTAGAATTAGTTGCTATGGATATAAAAATTCTGGCTGTTTAGGGCTAATATTATACCAAAGCTACCCCAAGACTGTTTTGTCATTGGGTATGTTTGTCACCCGCTGCATATAAGGGTGTAGAGCAGTGATGGCAAACCTTGGCACTCCAGACGTTTTGGAACTACATTTCCCACAATGCTTAACTACACTGTAGAGTGCATTGATCATCATGGGAAATGTAGTTCCAGAACATCTGGGGTGCCAAGGTTCACCATCACTGGTGTAGAGCATTCTCTGCCATAGCAGGGGTGGCCCCACCACCGCCCAACACAGCAATTGCCTTGCTTACAGGGCCAGTAAGGTAGGTTTCAGTGGGTATTACATCACCTATCTTGGTTTAGTGAAGAGAGAAGTACTTTCACCATTTGAAGTAAAATTGTTAAAAAAAAAAAAGACTATTTAAACCCACTGGACTTAACGCATTGTTCCACTATCAGATTTGGCTGGATTTTCTTTTCAATAAGTGCTGCAGGCAAGTGCAAACAAAAAAGTTTAAGAAATAAACAAGGAATTATCAGTACAGGCTGCTAGAATAAATAGCATCAAACTCATGAAAATACATCTGTATTCACCATGTCAGAAATTAAAATGCACGCTGCTTCAGATTAAGAACATCTGATGAATAAAGTAAATGTCATAATAGATGTGAAACACATGGGGGGATTTTTGACAATAGTGTGTGATCTCCCTGACTATAACCCTCTAAGCAGAAAGAGCAGGAAAGTTTTTGTTTTGTTCCATTGTATATAGATGTCCACATGTCCGTGGTTTAAAGTGAGGAGCAAGAGGATTTCCTCGATTAGGGCCAAACAGAGCAGATTTAGAACATACTTTGCAGCCTGCGGACAGATTTTGTGGTAAACAAGTCTGTGCTTTTTATGTATTATTTCTTAATCAAGAAAAACCCACTGTTTTAAGTTTATAATGGGATTGGCCTTATACATTCTGTTGTACTGGCTTACTATGGCATCCAAGATTTTAGGTAAACGTGAAAAATAAAGAAACTTACGATGCTTCATGCAGTATATTCAGTACTCAGGGACACTGAACCACCACTGGCCAGTACCAGACCTACTTCCTTATGACCAAATCCAGACAAATTTTTATTTTTATTTTTGACTACATAAAAGCCAGAACGTCTGTCTAGCTTTTATTCCCATCTGTGTCCTTTGTCTGGGTAGGTTTTTCTCTCACTTCCTGGTGACACCATCCAGTTTGCATCCTGTACTGCAAAAATAGTGCAATGATGGTATAGCCTCCCCTTTCCCTTACGGCTGATATACCTGCTGGTTCCAGAACTTGGTCACTTTTTAGTGAATTAACAAAGAGTGGTGCAGGTTTTATGCCTACACCACTTTTCTAAGCTGTGGAAAAGGAGCAGCTCATGCCTAAGAAACAAAAGGGGCATGTGACAGACCCAACCGGGACAGGGGCTTTTGGAGGAGACTACAGGGTAGCCTCTTGCCTACTGACTATGGGCCCTGGCTTTTGAGGGGGCTCTATTCTTTGGAAGGTGTGTGCCTGAGAGACCTTTGCAATGTTTTTGCTTCAGATTCAGGACCATATCCCCCCAAAATATACAGACTCTGGGAGCCTAGGTCCTGGATACAGATTTGGAACCTCTGTGCCCAAACCAGCTTTGACTGCTAACCCCAAGGACTCAGAGACTCAGAGCAGATGTTAACATAATCAGCTAAAAACAACCTAATGCTGGGTTCTCCTTCTATAATCTGTTTACTAAATTGTCTTTCTCTCATGGTATAATTTCCCCATTGTGTGCCTTCTAGGTGTGAATTTCCATTGTTAATTGAGTAACATATTCTTTCTGTCTGTCTGCTATTCTTTTTGGAGATGTTGTGTCCACTTTTACTGGTTACCAAACTATTGTGGGATGTTTATATGTTTATGTTAATTAGCTTACTGTTTATGTTTATGGTAGCTGATATTACTGTTTACACTTTGCATTGTTCAGGGTATTGTGATCAAGCTCTTACCTAATTTTGTGTGGTATATATTCTGCGGGAATATACAATACAGAGTCAGTTCAGTTTGCACCTAAGCTAGTGTCATCTAGTTCTTGGGTGCAAATCTCAGCTTTAATACCTCGTTCCTGGTTCCAGAGTGGAGGAAGCTATATCTTGGCGGAGGAACTCAGTCTGGGTGCCAGGCGGTCGGTCACAGGGCATAAACCCCTTTGTTAATTAGGACTGCTCTGCTCTGTGTTCTATGCTGTGTCTGTCACAGATACAGCACAGAGTACAGATGGAGCTGCATGCTCTGATCCCTTTGTTCGCCCCCACCCCCACGCTCTGTGTTCTCTGTAGTGGCTTTGCCCCCCCTCCTGTGGCACCAGTATGGTACATGTGCAAATGTGACCATTTCTTTGGGTTCTAGGACAGCCTCTCAACACATCTGTGCACACGCTCGTGATTACCCACAAAAGATGTCAAAGGTTTGTGACTTCCCTAATAGCTGTCTTCGCGCATGCACAGGAAACCTGTGTATGTGGATATACCTATATATATCCAGGGAAACATGCACATGTGCAAATGTACCTCAGTGCTCACTTGCCTGATGGCACATCTGCACACACGAGGGGGGACAAAAACATAATTTTTGCCTAGGCGAGAAATGCAGATGTGCTGCTTTGCAGCACAAATAAATGGCATCAAATAAAAAGGGTCCTCTTTAATTAGGCGCAGAACCAACATCAGTTTTTAATTTAGTCTTAAACTTGTACGGTTGGCACGGTTGCTCTGTTGATGTGGTATGTGCCACTTTATTAGCTTTCTTGTGCCATCATAATGGAGCAGGAAGCTTAGGTGATTATCTGGTTTATTTGCAGAACTGAGATACCTGCAGGGACCCCAGAGGGAGAGTTCAAGCACTGTGCTAGCTGATCCAAAAGGTATGCAATCCATGATCCGAGGTTAGGTTCTAGGCAGGTGGCGATCTAAGGGGAAAGCTGTGAATCAAACAGTGGTCGGAGCTGGCAGTGTTCAGAGAGAGAGTCTGTATCTAAAGCAAGGTAACAGTGGAGCCAGGGCAAAGCAAGACAACAAGTGCACAAATTTGGAGTAAAGAAGTAGATGCTGTCAGAAGTCCAGATTTCTGGGCTTGTGATGCTCAAATAGAAAGCCACAGTGCCACAGGTAGTCAGGTATGAGGAGGCATGGTGGCTTGAGTGAACTGCTGCCTAGCAACTGGGACACTGTCTGTGGAGGCACAGCACCGACGAGGAATCAGAGCAGGGGGATGTGTCAGGCTGGAAAGGGAACGCTCCTAGAGGTGGCTGCAGAAGATGAAAGAAGGGAGAGAAAGCAGCTCTCCTAACACACCTGTAACAAAATTATAGAGAAAAAAAACTGACAGATGTTCTAACCATTCCCACCTCCACTCTACTAAATTAATTTCAATTAGTTGCTGTTTCTATCCAGAGAGAGATCCCATCACCCCCTATCTATGAGTAAAAATATCTTCAATAGTTACGCAGAAAAACAAGTAATTTCCTATTTTGGGCTGACAACACACAGCATTTTTGTGGACTGAATGGTGTCAGCTCTGCCCAGTTGTGGTTTGGTAAATTACTATATATCTCCCACTGTCTTCATCCAACAACATCAGCCTGAGAGGAAGGATATCTCCCATGCCATGCTATGTCTAAGCACTTTGCATTTCAAATAAGAGAGCATCCAGCGGCACAAGGGACACTGCACAATAAATGAAGTGGTTTCCCTTGTGATAATTTTAAAAATTTAACTAAACTTAGCCTTTAATAGTCTCCTGCACAAGTTAGAGATTTTTTTCAGTGATGCTAATGTATTATGATAGTTTTAAACATACTTAGTGTAAGTATTCCATCCTTTTACATATCCGATGTCAAATAAAACAAACTTTGAAGTAGTATCCTATGATGTCACATTGCCAAAGAAATGACAGTTTATTGTCCAGTTTCCTGCGTTATATCTGAGCACTAACCCTTGCTGGGAGTTGTACTTTTGCTTGTCTTGAAATAATCCTTGCTCTTGATCATCCAATGCTATTTTAACATGCTCCCCACTAATCAGAGTTGGTGGGATTTGTATTTTTAGAGGCATCTGTCTTCTCATGTTGCTCCTGTGGGAAATCTGTGCAGTTTTATCTTGTGGAGGAATGCATTGTTAAATCATGTATCCCACAGCTGTTCCCTTTAGAAACAACACAAGAAATTCTAAAATGTACCAAGCAAAACATGGATAGCAGACAGCGTCTTGTCATGAGGAATACTTTTAAAATGGGATGGATTCCTTTAGGCGTCATGGGAGCATATAAAAGGCGTTCTCTCTGCTAGTTCAGTGATAATCATTCAGCAGACCATATGCTGTAAAACATTGTTATTAACTAGATCTTTAGGCCTTTCCATTATTAATGTACAATTTGCTAATATCTATTTTATTTTATGTATCTAGTAATTTATTAGCAATATTAGCACTACATTTATGTCTTCTGTTATGCAATTGATCTGTATTGACTGCAATTTATTCACTTTTGTTCTATAGCAAGGTGATTGATTTGAGCAGTTACTGATATTTAGAAAGTGTAAGATATAACAATACCTAGTATTCACACATAAAAAGGTATGTAGTGTTGACTGCTAAGGATGAGCCGAACACCCCCACCCCCCCACCCCGGTTCGGTTTGCACCATGCGAACAGGCCAAAAATTTGTGCAAACCCCTATTAAAGTCTATGGGACACGAACATGAAAAATCAAAAGTGCTGATTTCAAAGGCTTATATGCAAGGTATTGCCATAAAAAGTACATGAGGACCCGGGTACTGCCACAGGGGACATGTATCAATGCAAAAAACGTTTTTAAAACCACCATTTTTTCAGGAGCAGTGATTTTAATAATGCTTAAAGTGAAACAATAAAAATGAAATATTCCTTTAAATATCGTGTCGGGGGGGGGGGGGGGGGGTCCCCTTAGTCTGCCTGTAAAGTGGCACATCTGTGTAATGTGTATTACAGTGCCACAGCAAAATTACATTTCTAAAGGAAAAAAATGTGATTTAAAATTGCTCGCCAATGTAATGTATTGCCGACTCCCGGCAATATAGATAAAAATCAAGGAAAAAAACAGCACGGGTCCCCCCCAGTCCATACCAGGCCTTTTGGTTGTGGTATGGACTTTAAGGGGAACTCCACGGCAACATTTTTAAAAAATTGGCGTGGGGGTTCCCCCAAAATCCATACCAGACCCTTATCCAAGCAAGCTTCCTGGAGGACAGGATGGGGGGGGCAAGTGAGCGAGCGCCCCCCCCCCGTTGAACCATTCCAGGCCACCTGCCTGGCTCCCATGACTGGATCCAGCTCCCCCTTAAAATCTATACCAGAGCCAAAGGGTCTGGTATGGACTGGGGGGGGGGGGCCATGTCGTTTTTTTCTTAATTCTGTCATAGGGTTCCCCTTAACCACTTAAATACACTGTATTATATACTGTACACTGCCTGCATTGTATATATAGTCTACACTACACTGACTACACTGTTTACATATATACTGTGTATATATATATATATATATATATATATATATACTAAACTGCCTGCACGCCACTAACTAACCTGTCTCCAGCCACCGTTTTCCAATCATGGCTCTCACAGCAGAGCGTGCAGTGATTGGCCAAAGCATGCAGGTCAGGTGCATGCTGTAGCCAATCAGCCGCCCTCAATGCACTGTGATCTCACAGTACATTATGGGGCACTCCGCAGTGCTCGAAATTGCCGTGAACGCCCCATATGTTCAGTTCGTTTATGAGCAAAGGAACATCGGGACCATCCCTATTGACTGCACATAAATGTCAACATACTAGGAAAACTAAGCACATAAAATTTAGCTGTTAGACCCCCCCCCCCCCCCCCCAAATCACCAGAAAAGAGGAATGTTCCTTTTACTCTGAATATCCTAATTATTGGAAAAAGCGCCAACTCACCCCCTCCCCCTACACACCGATGTGGCAGCCTTATAGTAGGCAGAGTTGCTAACAAATTTAGCTTGCTAGGTGGTAATTAGCCTGGCTAATTGATAGGGGATTCACCAGCCGGAGATGGTGAAGAAGTGGGAAAGCTTCAGCAGAGTGCCAAGCCAGGGACCCAGCGGGTTAGCATGGGTGAAGCTTGAGGAGTTTACAGCGGGTTAGCTGTGGAAGAGCTCAGGTGAACCATTGACGTCTGGGATCTTGAAGTCTAGTGAAAGACCGGGAGCTCAGTGAGTGAAGATCTACAGTAGGATACTATGAGATGTGAAAGAAGATCTAAAATGTGTTACTGTGGGTTACATGTATGGATCTCTATTGACTGTTCAAAGTTCAGTTGCCATAGGAGACAGCAGTTCTACAAATACAGTTTCTGCATCCAGCTTAAAGGCCCTCTACCTGTATAGCTGTCTGCCTATTATTTTGTCTCGGAGTCTGCCAATTACTATTGCATCTGCCTAAGGGTGTCCTGGCCCTAACCCTCTCTCCCCCAGTTCTGTTTAAGAGACTATAAATCTATTTTCTTGCATTCCAAAAAGTGACTGGCACCCATGTCTCCAACTTGTAATACACCCACTATGCCACTATGCCTAACAACCCACACTACAAGGAAGGATGTCCGCTCTCCCTAACTCTGGAGGTCGGGGATGTCGCTACACCAAATAAAAAAATAAAGAATTGAATACTGCACTCTATGCTTGAAATAAATGCCCAAGTGTGCTTCCTCCTCTGCAAGACCCGTGAGTGCCCCTAAACCAGTGTTTTGTAAATGCTCAGCTGCTCAAAAGTCTTGACACTCTGGCAAAAATTGTGAAATTTTGAAAATGAAAATATGACTGATCATGCTGAAAAACGGTCTTTTATTTAACCACTTGCCGCCCACCATATAGCAGAATGAATGCAGCAAAGTGGTTTCAATACCCTGACTGGGTGTCATATGACATCCTCAGGATATTGAGCCACTGCGCGCCCCCCGGGGGTGCGCATCACGGCAATTGTTGTTGCGGGGTGTCAGTCTGACACCCCGCAACACCGATCTAGGTAAAGAGTCTCTGATGGAGACTCTTTACCACGTGATCAGCCGTGTCCAATCACGGCAGATCACGATTTAAATAGGAAGAGCCGGTGATCGGCTTTTGCTTACTCTTGTCTTACAGACGCGAGTAGAGGAGAGCCGATCAGTTTCTCTCCTGACAGGGGGGGGTAAGACGCGAGTAGAGGAGAGCCGATCAGTTGCTCTCCTGACAGGGGGGGTCTGTGCTGATTGTTTATCAGCACAGCCCCCCCTCCTATTCCACCCAGGACCACCAGGGAAGCCGCCCAGGCCACCAGGGAAGCCATCCACACTGGACCACCAGGTATGCCCCCTAGACCCCCGGGGAAATACTAATCTGTGCCCAGGCAGCTGCCAATCAATGTCCAGGCAGCTGCCAATCAGTGCCCACTCACAATGCCTACCACTGCCAGTGCGACCAGGGATGCCTATCAGTGCCCCGTATTAGTGCCGCATATCAGTGCCCATCAGTGCCCATCGGTGCCCAGCAGTGCCGCCTATCAGTGCCCATCAGTGCCGCCTATCAGTGCCCATCAGTGCCACCCATAAGAACCCATCTTTGCAGCCTTTCAGTGCCCATCAATGTCACCTATCAGTGCCCATCAGTGCCCACCAGTGCCACCCAGTGCCACCCATGAGTGCCCATCAGTGCCGCCTATCAATGCCCATCAGTGCTGCATATCAGTGCCACCCATCAGTGCCGCCTACCAGTGCCCATCAGTGCCGCATATCAGTGCCCATCGTCAGTGCCCGTCAGTGCCCGCTCATTGCTGCCACCTCATCGGTGCTGCCTTATCAGTGCCCATCAGTGAAAGAGAAAACTTACAAAAATTTTTTAACAGAAACAAAAGCAAAACTTTATTTTTTTCAAAATTGTCGGTCTTTTTTTATTTGTTTAGCAAAAAATAAAAACCGCAGAGGTGATCAAATACCACCAAAAGAAAGCTTTATTTGTGGGGAAAAAATGATAAAAATTTAGTTTGGGTACAGTGTTGTATGACAGCGCAATTACAGTATCATTCAAACTGCGACAGTGCTGAAAGCTGAAAATTGGTCTGGGCAGGAAGGTGTATAAGTGCCCTGTATAGAAGTGGTTAAGGATATTGATCATATGAAGCCATTTATTATAACATAGTTGTTTGACTGATAACAGAAATTGACCAAATGGCCCTGATGAAAAGTTTACATACCTTGGAATGTTTGGCCTTGGCACAGACATACAAGGTGGCACACACAGTTTAAAGTGGCAATTAAAGGTTAATTTCCCACATCTGTGACTTTTTAAATTGCAATTAGTGTATAAAAAGTAAATTGGTTTGTTAGCTGTCACTTGGGTGCACTGAACAGGCTAGATACTGAGCCATGAGAACAGAAAAGAACTGATAAAAGGCCTGCGTACAGTGCTTTGAAAAAGACAAAAAAGTAAATTTTTTGGGGGGGATTTTATCTGATAGACCAACACAAAGTGGTACATAATTATGAAGTGGAAAGAAAAATGACAAACGGTTTTCAACATTTTTTACTTATAAATATGTGAAAAGTGTGGCGTGCATTTGTATTCACGACCTTTTGCTGCAATTACGGATGCAAGTCTTTTTGGGGATGTCTCTACCAGCTTTGCACATCTAGAGAGTGACATTTTTGCCCATTCTTCTTTGCAAAATAGCTCAAGCTCTGTAAGATTGGAAGGAGAGCGTCAGTGAACAGCAATTTTCAAGTCATGCCACAGATTCTTAATTGGATTTAGGCCTGGACTTTGACTGGACCATTCTAACACTTGAATATGCTGGAAGGTGAACCTCCGCCCCAGTCTCAAGTCTTTTGCAGACTCTAACAGGTTTTCTTCTAAGATTGCCCTGTATTTGGCTTCATCCATCTGACCATCAACTCTGACCAGCTTCCCTGTCCCTGCTGAAGAAAAGCATCAACACATGATGCTGTCACCACCATGTTTCACAGTGGGGATGGTGTGTTCAGGGTGATGTGCAGTGTTAGTTTTCTGTCACACATATAAGTTTGCTTTTAGGCCAAAAAGTTCAATTTTGGTCTCATCTGACCAGAGCACCTTCTTCCACATGTTTGCTGTGTCCCCCGCATGGCTTCTCACAAACTGCAAACGGGACTTCTTATGGGTTCTTTCAACAATGGCTTTCTTCTTGCCACTCTTCCATAAAAGCCATATTTGTGGAGTGCACGACTAATAGTTGTCCTGTGTACAGATTCTCCCACCTGAGCTGTGGATCTCTGAAGCTCCTCCAGAGTTACCATGGGCCTCTTGGCTGCTTCTCTAAATAATGCTCTCCTTGCCTGGCCTGTCAGTTTAGGTGGACGGCCATGTTTTGTTAGGTTTGCAGTTGTGCCAGACTCTTTCCATTTTCAGATGATGGATTGAACAGTGATCCGTGAGATGTTCAAAGCTTGAGATATTTTTTTTATGACCTAACCATGCTTTAAACTTCTCCACAACTTTATCCCTGACCTGTCTGGTGTGTTCCTTGGCCTTCATGATGCTGTTTGTTCACTAAGGTTCTCTAACAAACCTCTGAGGGTTTCACAGAACAGCTGTATTTATACTGAGATTAAATTACACACAGGTGTTCCTAATTAGGTGACTTCTGAAGGCAATTGATTCCAGTAGATTTTAGTTAGTGTAAAGGGGCTGAATACAAATGCATGCCACACTTTTCAGATATTTATTTGTAAAACATTTTGAAAACTATTTATCATTTTCCTACCACTGCACATTTATGTGCCACTTTGTGTTGGTCTATCACATAAAATCCCAATAAAATAAATATAAGTTTTTGATTGGAACATGACAGAATGTGGAAAATTTCAAGGGGTATGAATACTTTTTCAAGGCACTGTAACAAGGTAATGGAACTTTATAAAGATGGAAAAGGATATAAAATGATATCCAAAACCTTGAATATGCCAGTCAGTACTGTTCAATCATTTATTAAGAAGTGGAAAATTCAGGGATCTTTTGATACCAAGCCAAGGTCAGGTAGACCAAGAAAGTTTGCAGCAACAACTACGAGAAAAATTGTTCGGGATACAAACAAAAACCCACAGGTAACCTCAAGAGAAATACAGGCTGCTCTGGAATAAATGGTGTGGTTGTTTCAAGGAGCACAATACAACGATACTTGAACAAAAATGAGCTGCATGGACGAGTGACAACAAGGAAGCCTTTACTGCACCAATGCCACAAAAAAGCCTGGTTACAATGTGCCCGACAACACCTTGAAAGGCCTAACAGCATCCGGCATGCTGTAATCTGGAGTGGCGAGTTTAAAAAAGAGCTTTATTGTCACAACCTTAAGCACTATGTTTGGAGATGGGTCAACAATGACAAGAATAACATCCCCACTGTGAAGCAAGGTGGTAGCTCACAGATGTTTTGGGTGTGCGGAATCTTGTGAAAATTGATGGCAGATGAATGCAGCATGTTATCAGAAAATACTGGCAGGCAATTTGCATTTTTCTGCATGAAAGCTGCGCATGGGAAGCTCTTAGACTTTCCAGCAGGACAATGACCCTAAGCACAAGGCACAAGGTTTTGTGCAGTGCACAGTGTGCCACATGTATACAACAATGGAGCAACAGCTCCAGGATGGATACCGCTGTGACAGATGTGAGCAGATTGCCCTTCTGGAAGCTCGCATTAGAGATCTGGAGGAGCAAATTGCAACACTGGGAAGAACTGACAACCTTGAAAGGAGTCCTCCACTAGGTGGCTAGTGGGGTAATGGGGAGGGTGAAGGGGTAAGTCAGGATTTTCAGGTAGGAAGATGGGTTAATACAGTTAGAGGGAGTGGTAGGGGGCTCACAGAAAAGGAAGGCTAGCCCTGGGTTTGAACACCCTAACAGATTTTCCAAGTTTGGTGAAGATGTGGGGGTATCAAGCTCAGAGGTGGCAGCCCTAGATGTCACTGCTTCCCCTAACAGCCGGGAGAGCAGCCCATCTAGTAGGGGTGGTGAGGGGAGTGCAGGTAGGCCTAGACAGTTGGTGGTAATAGGGGATTCTATAATCAGAAGGACTGATAGAATAATTTGTAGCCAGGATCGCATTAACCGAATGAATATCATTTTGCCTCTGTTCAAATCATTAGTAAGACCTCATCTGGAATATGCAGTTCAGTTTTGGGAACCAGTTCTCAAAAAGGATATCGGGGAACTGGAGAAAGTGCAGAGAAGGGCAACCCAACTGATAAGAGGAGGAGCTCAGCTATGAGGAAAGATTAGAAGAAATGAATTTATTCTCTCTTAAGAAGAGGAGATTAAGGGGGGATATGATCAACATGTACAAATATATAAGTGGTTCATATAGTGAACTCGGTGTTGAGTTTTTCACTTTACGTCTAGAGGACAAAAAAAATCATCTCCAAATACGGAAAGGTTTCTTCACAGTAAGAGCTGTGAAAATGTGGAACAGACTCCCCCCAGAGGCTGTTCTGGCCAGCTCAATAGCTTTCTTTAAAAAAGGCTTGGATTCTTTCCTAAATGTATATTATATAACTGGGCACTAACATTTATAGGTAAAGTTGATCCAGGCGGGGGATCAGGAAGGAATTTTTTTCCCTGCTGTAGCAATTGGATCATGCTTTGCTAGGTTTTTTCGCCTTCCTCTGGATCAACTGTGGGTGAAGGATTGTGTATATAGGATAGTATTTATTCTTTTTTTGGTTGAACTAGATGGACTTGTGTCCTTTTTCAACCTGACTAACTATGTAACTATGTAACTCTGTAAGTCGACCCTCTAGTGGTTACAGCAAAAAAAGGTGAAGGTTCTGAAGTGGCCATCACATTCTTCTGACCTTATTACCAATAAGCCATTCTGGGGAGATCTTAAACATGCAGTTCATGCAAGATGACCAATGATTTTGCATGAGCTGGAGGCATTTTGCCAAGACGAATGGGCAGCTATACCACCTGCAAGAATTCAGGGCCTCATAGACAACTATTACAAACGACTGAATGCTGTCAATGATGCTAAAGGGGGCAATACACAGTATTAAGAACTAAGGAAATGCAGACTTTTTAACAGGGGTCATTTAATTTGATTACTTGTTGCTATATTTTGTTTTATGATTGTGCCATTCTATTATGGCCTACAGTTGAATTTGAATCCCAAAAGAAATACAAGTGTTTTGCCTGCTCACTCATGTTTTCTTTAAATATTTTAAATACTGTATATTACCAATTCTCCAAAGGTATGCAATTTCTGAGCACAACTCAAATCTATATACAGTAATGGGGCGTACACACGGTCGGACTTTTCGGCTACAAAAGTCCGACGGACGCCGACGGACCAAATCCGGCAGACAACCCGATCGTGTGTGTGCTTCCCCGGACTTTCAGAGGACTTTTCCAGTCGGACTTTAGATTTGGAACTTGCTTCAAATCTTTACGTCGTAACTCCGCCGGACCAAGAAATCCACTCGTCTGTATGCTAGTCCGACAGACAAAACCTGCTAGGGCAGCTATTGGCTACTGGCTATCAACTTCCTTATTTTAGTCCGGTGTACGTCATCACGTACGAATCCGTCGGACTTTGGTGTGATCGTGTGTAGGCAAGTCCGTTCGTTAGAAAGTCCGCCAAAAGTCCATCGAAAGTTTGTCAAAAGTCTGTCGGACAGGCTGTCGGACTTTTGTAGCTGAAAAGTCCGACCATGTGTACGCCCCATTAGTATGTGTTTTGTATAGCCATTGCTGCACAGCACATTTAGAAAAATCCCTTTGAAATCTCCTCCTTAGGTGCCACCTCCTTTAGGAAGGTAGCTACATTCAATTTACATGGTCCCATGGTGTGTAGGAATGTAGCCACCTGCTTTTGCCCACTCCCAGCTATAAAAGCCAAGAAAAATGGCAATTGTCTTGAATATGAGAGCAGTCATCACTCCCTTTCATACCCTGCCATCCACACTGCAGCACTCGTGGAACAGGACCGCACGCAGTCTTGAGAGTGACAGTGTGCAGGAGGGAGGTTTTAGAATCGATGACTTACTACATTGGCAAATGCACAGTAGTACCACCAGCATGATGTGTAATGTGCATGTGACTGCAATGCATGTGCATTGCTCTTACTCGTTTTCCGGCAGTGGAAGTAATGCAGGCACATGAGGGGAATGAGCAGAGGAAATATAGACAAACAGGACAAAAAGTTAATCAAACTTATTTTAAGAATTTGGGCAAAACAAGATGGTTAAAAACATTAATTTGGACTTTAAGCTGGCAACACACAAGGGGAATGTCATTTGAACGTTTGTTCGAAATGTTCAAAAAATGTTCATCAGAGCATTTGATATTGCCAAAATTGAGACAACTAATTTTGTCTGAAAGCGCTTAAAATTTCATCTAGACCTGCTGCTTGAATGGAATCCCAGACGTATTAAACAAGTTTCTTTTGTGCCTAGAGAATGTGCATTACAATATGTATAATTTTTCCTGAATGAAAACCATATTCACAGATTTTCTTTTGTTGAAAAATTAGTTCCATCGAGCGTCTTTGAATTTTCTCATCACTATGGTTAAAAAAACAATGTCTATTTAACCCCATTAACCATTAGAAAATTGAACAAGTATTCTGAAAAAAATGTTGTTAAACAAAATTCTACTGGTGTATGGCCAGCTTTAAAAACTAGTTATATTTAAAAAAAATTCAATACAAGGGATGGTACTTGGAGGGGTTAATACAGCCGCTAGACCTGTCATAGGCACTCACCAAGCGTGCCTAATATGCCCACTCTTTGCACCCCCTCCTCCATTCATAAGGGCTGTACTATAGCTTCCATGATTTAAATAACAGCTTTATGATTAGAGGCAGTGGACATTACATTCATCCACCCAGCCTCCATTCATAGAGCACTTTTCATTGATAGAATATTTAGTACAACTGCTATAAATGGAGGAGGAGCAGAGGGGGCAGGCACAGTTGGCACTCTTGATGAATGTGACAGGTTCAGCAGTTGTATTAAAGTGTTACTAAACCCACAACAGTAAAATCAGTCTGTACATGCAGTAAAGCATGCTTGTTATACTCACTGTGGAACCTAAGGGGTTAATCATCTGCATTGTGTAAAAAGGCTGTTTGATCCTGTCCCCTCTGATCCTCCCCTTCTTCCAGAGTCCCCACTATATCTCCGGATAGTACAGATGCTAGGGGACAAGCTGCACATGCTCAGTTTGGTGTGTATTTCTACAGAGTTTTTTTTTTCTTGGGAGAGTGTGATCAGCACGGGGCCAATCAGCACTGTCCAGACAGAGGGTCCTGCATCCTCCTAGGATGATCATGAGAGAATGAACACTCCTCCTACAAGCTTTAATCAGACACTGATAGAAGTCACAGGACTGCTCTAACTGCTGATGAGAAAAGGTATTTAGCAGTTTATATTTACTAAAACTATTGCATTTCCATGTTCTGTGTATTGTGGGAGACCGGATATAGTGAATGTAGGGTCCTGGGTTTAGTAACACTTTAACTCCCATAGTACTAGAGATTACTGCTGTGGGGGTATTGGGGGGGATTTAAACTAAGACAGCAGCCACCAGCACAAGGGACACTTATCATTGAATGTAAGTGCAATCCCTTATGCTGATTTAGGAAAAAAAAAAAGGCTTTAAAGTAAACCTGTTATGAGATAAATATGAATGCTGCCATCACTGGCCTTCCTCTAAAAATAATACCTGATTGTCATGCTGATCCACAGTCTTCCGTGGTTTCTGAGTCACCGGCCTGGAACATGTATGCAGATCAGAAGCTGTGCTTTACTCAAACTTTACTTGCTGCATATTTTCTCCAGAAATATTTTAAAAGTTGCAGAATTCATCTTCCTTACACATTGCATAGACTAAACACACATTTAACCCTTACTATTTGGGAGGGGATTTACACAATACGTATTTATAAAGGCTGACAGGAATTCAGCTTTAAAATCTGGATAAAAGCCTGAACAATTTTTAATGCTGCAATTGCTTCATTATTGTCTTTTGTCATGTCTCTCCATGGAAATCCCCGGCGACATAGCAGTAATTGAAGTCTGTACTTTCTGCTTTAATTAAAAATAGAAAATATTGACACTTGTGGCTGTCTTCATTTGTAACTTACACCTACGTTCAATTGGGGCACAGTGCTGCACTTGTATACTGTAGTTATACACCAAACAGCTGCAGCTGCTTAATAAACAGCGCTAATGTTCCCCCCATACAAATGGCAGTGGATGTTTCCAGTGCTGTACTAATGAGGTGTAATGTGTGCATCAATAACACATAACTATAAGATTTGTCACACAATCTTCCAGTTGTCCTGGCAGCATTGCACTGCCATTCAGCACATTTATTTAGACAATAGTAGCATTTTGGCTCTTACATTGCTGCGATAACTCTAATTAAAACAACACAAAAAGGCCATATTAACAACTCTTCTTCTATTTCTCTTTCCACGTGTTCAAACAAGTTGGTGTCAGAGCTGGAAACATACAAATGACTTTTGCATTTAATAAACTCTAGAAAGTGACTGGTGTTGAGGGTTACAGCCACCCTCTGATATTATTGTGCAGAGTATTGCTTTAATGTGCTGGAAGCTTCTTGTATACAGCAATACGCTTTACTTTCATGGAGAAATATCAGAACATGTATTTTCATAGAATAGGAAGCAGGAATATAAGAGAACACATACACTAGGAAAGATAATACTTCCTCTGATTACATTATTGTAGAATACACACTATAATGCTAGAGTGCCATCTGCTGCACAGATAGGTATAATGCATACAGTATTGTCAGTTTATTAGCAACCATGCTGTTCTTCCAACACCCCTTCTCAACAGCATGTGCTTTGTCAAATTATATTCAGCGTCTTCTGGAAATAACTATGACTTTCCTTCAACAAAGGTTTGGTGAGTGCATTAGCAGTCATCTTCTCTGACGGGCAGTATTGAATGTCAATAACAACTTGTTCTTGATTATCCCTCAGTAGGTGATACTTGACGTCGATCTGTCTGGTCCTAGGATTGACCCGTTCTGATTGCGTAAGCTTTATACATCCCTGGTTGTCTTCAAGAATGGGAATTGGTTTTGACATGTCTACCCTAATGTCTACAAAAAGTTGACAAATCCATATCACTTCTTGACCCACATGTGCTGGTGCAATGCACTCTGCTTCGGTTGAAGATAGAGTGACAGTTGCTTGCTTTCCACTAGACCAACTTATGGTTCCTTCCCCATAATGGAAGATGAATGCACTTGTGGATTTGCAGACTGTGCAGTCCCCGGCCCAATCAGCATCCACATATCCAACCAGTTTTGGATCTGATGTTGCTGTTAACCATAACTTCATCTGAATTGTTCCTTCGAGGTATTGCACCACTCTTTTTATTGAGTTCCAGTCATGCTGACAGGGAGCTGAGACTTTCTTGGTTGAGAAGATAACTTCCATCTTCTTCTCTCTCTATTTGGATTCCCAGATGGTAGCTAATGTTCTTTAGCTCTTTGATTTCAAAATTTTCTTTCAGCTTCTGAACTATCTGATTGTAACCCCCTTCTTGTTCCAAACAAGTTATAATGTCATCAGCATAGATAAGCATGTATATCCATCTGTCTCCTTGATTCCTGGAGTAGAGACAGGGGTCTGCTTTACTTTTTGAGAATCTCTCTCTGTTAAGTACTTTGTTCACTTTCTCATTCCACATCTTTGCAGATTGCTTAAGATTGCAGATGCTCTTCTGAAGTTTACACACAAGGTTGTCTCCTTTTTCAAACACCGGTGGATGCTTCATGTAAAGATCTTCCTTAATGTCTCCATATAGGAAAGCAGTTTTAACGTCTAGGTGTTTCACTTGCATGCCCTTCCTCGCTGCATCGCTAAGAAGCGCTCTGATGGTGGAGTGTTTCACGTCAGGAGCTAATGTTTCATCGTAATTTTCACCGAATTTCTGGGAGTAACCCTTGGCAACTAGTCTGGCTTTGTATTTGTTGATTTTTCCTTCTGCGTCTGACTTTACTATGAAAGTCCACTTACTTCCTATTGTTTTGCAGTTAGGAGGGAGCTCTGTGAGTGTCCAGGTTTTATTTTCTTGAAGTGACTTTAATTCTTCTTCTGCTGCCTTTTTACATTTATCATATGGTGAGGGTGCGGCGCTGTACTAAATATTGTCCATAATAGATAATAAGTTCATAAGCATTCAGAGTGATGTTCTTGAGCTGTTGTGATAAAAGATGGAAGCTGTCACCAACACCCAATCACACTGACTCTTACCCTAAGGTAAAGACATTTAAGCGGTATGTAACATCTCAAGGCAGTCTCAGCAGTCCTCAGCTCCAAGAATATCACTTCCTCCTGAACGAGATTATACTTGCACCAAATAGACAGGTAATGGATGCCGATTCACATATGTAATCCACCAACAGTCCACATGAATGCCAATAGGAACTTCCACCACAATTATACTCTTTTATCTGCATATAACGGTCCTTACACAGAGCCGGAACAAGAGAGAGCCTCTCACCTCCTCCCAGTGTGGCCCCTCAGCTCTGGCCACTCTATTCCTGGAGCTCAGAGAAGGAACAAGACGACACAGGGAGCTCACAGCTGTTTGCAGCTCCAGAACTCCTGGGCTGCAAACAGCTGTGAGCTCCCAGTGCCGTCTTGTCCATTCTCTGAGCTCCAGAAATAGACCTATCAGAGGTTACAGCGTGCCGTTGGAGGGCTTCCTTTCAAGGTAAGTCTTTCATAATGTGCTAGTATGTGATGCATAGTAGCACATTATGGCTTTACCTTGCAGGCAGAGTTTTTTTTTTTTTATTCCTGAACTTTACTACCGCTTTAATGTTTTCAATCAACATTCAAGTTATCATATAGATACAGTACATCTTTTTCAGCAGAACACATGCACATTAATTTGGAAGCATGCATGTGTAGTGGTACCCTCGCAGGGGCCGCACATGTTACCAGGTTCATTCCCACTAGTACAGAGGCAGCCAGGCACACAGCTACAGTCCATACACTACAGCTCCTTGACCAGTCTAGGAGTTTGTCTTTTTCTGTATTTTATTGCTTAAAGGACTGGGGTGGGGATCTGGGGTGGTGTGGGATACTCCAAAACACTAGGACACAATCGTCAAAGGACAATTTCTCTAAAGTAGCACAGTTTTACTCACAGCTGAGGACCATGAGATATTTGGAAAATCAGATGCAGCAAGACTGGAACAGTCTATAGGTTCACGACTAGGGACCATGAAGCAGCCTGTGGAACAGATAGGAGGCTCTACTCCGTGGAACAGAATCAGTTAATAGGTGCCGCCTCTTGTAAGTGGCCTATCATCCAGACCCATGGGAGCCACAGCCTGGTGGCCCCTCTCTTCCTAAAACTATTTAATAGCTCTCCCAGCCACCATCCTCTGCACACCTCCCCAGGGATTGGCCGGAAATTGCTAAATATTTGGACTGGTCATTTAAATTTTCTCTTCCGAAACTCCAGAAACTTCTTCTAGAGGAAGGGGGGAACAATCAAACTCAGCCAGTGCAGCCCTGAGCTGACCAGATTAAAACATTTTGTTCCTCTGACTACAGCAGGAGCCAAGAACTAAATTTGCCTAGCAGCCTAGGAGGGTGCTACACATCCTATTTAAATAATTAGCATTTTACACCATGAAGTTAAACTATACCTCTCATTAGAAAAATGGACACTACCATTGATGGATTCTTCCTGAAAGTGCTAGTTACCTGACTGCATCTCTTTTCAGTATTTATGAGACACAAACCCAAAACATGCATATAGAACAAGAGTGTTAGTAAACTGTCAGAATTTGATATCTTAAAGAAGATTTAATTCCTTAGGGAATCAAGTGCCCATTGGAATCCATCCTGCAGTTGCTAAACAGAATGGTCAGACAGTTTTCCCCTCTGCTGTCCAACCAGGCTGCTTGTTGTGAGTAACAGAGCTGGTCTCTGGCAGCAGGGGCTGCATTGGAGGTCAGCACTGCCATTCAGCAGATTACACAATGGCGCTGTGTATCCATCTGCGGCTGCTTGTAAATATACAGCTGTGGTAGATGGATCATACAATGTCACAGCACTTCAATCTTTTATGATGAATAGACAGTCAATGACCACTGCAGGGCTGTGTCATACACTGCATTGGTATGATCATGCAACATTGCAAGGCTGCGTTATCTGTCAGGCTATATATGACAATCAGCACTGCCTGTTCAATCACAATATTACAAGATTATTCTGTGCTATTTGCCTGTGTGATCTATCTGTGGCTTACTACTTGTAAACATACACAGACCTGGCATAATGCGTAATGACTTCTTACTATTATAAACAAACATGCATCACTGTTCATTCATGAGAGTAAAGAACAGTCAGCTTAAAGAGAGGTTGCTGGCTGCATTTTCCTGCACAGAAACACCCATAAATTTGGCTTCAGAATGGGAGGCAACTACAGACAGCAAAATAAATGCTTTTCATTCACAACAGAGTAGCTAATCAAAATAAGAGTGCTGTATAAACTTGGTCCACTGGGGAATAAATAAAAGTTTAAGATTTTTCATGGGACTTCTTTTTATAATGCCTAATAGTTTTAGTGTTGGTAATTCAAAGTATTGTAGCCAAAGTCTCAGTATAACAACTATGTAACAAGTGTTTTTAGAGAGACCAGCATCCTACATATTTCACTCATGAAGGATATCCCCTAACCTTTTTCACACAGACTTCAGCTAAGCCCCTTAACCATTGTAGCTACAGTCTCTGTATGGTCTCCCAAAATTCCAACTTATTTTAAATGTGTAGCTTGTGTTGTGTAGTTCAATAACTGCAAGCAGTGGGATATTTACTATATGGCAACTGATTAACTGTACTCTGGGGTAAAGCATTAAAGCTCACAATTTATGAAGTTACTATTTTCTTTATTCGCATATCTGGGCGTGTTTGGACATTTGTGTGTGGATCCAGAAAAAGAACTGCAGGGGAAAGGTGCTGGAGAAAGAAAATACAAGTGTTTATGCAACATGCAGTTATATACTTTATATCAGATCTAAGAGGTATTATCCAACCTTTATCCAAGATAAATGAAGTATGACTGTAATTACTCTTTTTAAAGGCCAGCAGCTTTTTTGTAACATGTATTCGTTCTTCCTCCATCTCCTTACCGTTCAAGAACTTTAAGGCACACTATTGAATTTACCATATGAATATTTCCTATGTGACAATATGTCTGGGATGTAATATTGCTCATTTCTGCATATTTCATTATCTGAGAACTTGTATCTAAACATTTTCAGCAAGTAGGCTTCTGTCCGTCCACTCATTAAAAAACTATTCATCAGAGCCCTGAACAGTGCCACGCGACAAGTATGGAACATTTAGGGCCGGCCAGCTTCTGAAAAATAAATGCTTAGTCCCATGTCTGGAAGCATGGATGAATGACATAGAGCAGCCTTTAAACTGAAGCCAAGCCTAGCTTATCTATAAAGCTGCTGCTTGAGCAGAGGGGACAGCTGCAAGCTTCATGTGGGGACAGACACCATAAATGTGGTGTGTGAAAAGGAACACAGATTCAACATTTACTTTGATTAATGTGTCTCTTATTATACTTAATATACTGCATATTTCCAACAAGCTGGCCGAATATCTTTTTCGTTGCATGCATGGGGAAACACCTGTTCACACACTTTGACTGGGCTTATTATTTCTTCTGAGCTTGTTTCCTTATCCGCTCACTTAAAAGTCAGCTATTGTTATTAAAAATCAGCGCTGACAAGATCTATTTTTAATTGATGGTCTTTCATGAAATATAATGTAACATTTTATAACAAACACGTGGATTGTGAAAAACTAAACTAACAGCGCCTGCCCAAAAGCTGCAAGCCTGTCATTTCTACTGCCAACTCTGTCCCCTTGGACCCACCTGGATCTACAATGAAGTTTTTCCACTTCTTGGTCCTTCAGTTCCACAATGCAATGGTTATGCATTGTCTTTCCAAAACTTGCTTTTTGTATGTTAAATCAGGCACTGGCATAGTCTGGGGCATTTTCCTGACTCTTAGAACTGAAGAAGTGGGTTAGATAAGCTGCAATACATCTTCAACATTACAGAACAAGTCCAGTTGACTGTGACTAACTACTACTAGATATTTAGGTGGAATTCATAAAGGGTGTCATAGACACGTTTTTCTTTTAATAAAAATAGGCTGTGCACGCATAGGGTTTACTGGATGGTTGAAGACAATTTGACTTGATGGCCGAGGAAAAAAGACTGTGCAGTGCTGGGCAGGGTGAACAGAGAAGATATCTGTAGAGTGGCACCACAAGTAGGTATATCCTATATAAAAATGTGCCCAGTAAGGATAACCATACCATACAATTATAATAACTAGAACCCCCTTCCCTCTTCCCCATCCTGGGCACCCTTTGGAGCCTTAACCTCTTGTTACTGTCCCTCCACTGCTGCAACTTTAAATATCAATACACTTCCAGATATGAGGAAGCATCTGACATGTCCAATGACTCCTCAGAATGCAGTTCTTGGGGTTTAGGCAACTAATCAACAGGTACAGCTGTGTGGCCACAGAGGTACTACAAAGACCCTGCCATAAGCTGGAGTGTCCATTGCTTAAATGTAATGTTGCAGCAAGGCTGTAGCCCACCTAAACTCTGATTGTTTAAGTCATCTGGTTTTGCTGGGGTTTCCCTAAGCCCCAGAACATTCTGCTACTAGGGAATGCTCTCCAATGGATAAAATGAAAAGATACAATATTGTAGGTCATGAAGCGTCCAGCCTCCCTGGCCTTGAAAATTGATTACCTTGATTACCTTCATTCTGCCCAGAGTAACGGCCTGAATCAGTGTTTATTATTGTATGTGAATGTCAATTCATGTGCCTTTGCTTGAGTGGTCCCCGTGCTTTCATGTAGAGGGACCTGGTGCTGCGGTCCTCATCCTGTAGCTGTGGTGGACCTGAGGATGTGTATTCTTTGCATACTGCATCTTCTACATTGATCTCCTGAGGAAGCAGGCTATAGTCACTATGAAACGCGTAAAGACAACATTTTTGGATTAAGCTACGTTCAATATGCTTATACTTATGTGCTATAGGGGCTGTGACCTGGTTTAAATATATGGGTTGGAGTTACCATATATGATTATGCGGTATTTATAATTATGTACACTTTCATACATTTGGAGGCATGGGGTTGTAGAGGCTTTCTCCTAGCACCATTCTGTTATTGTTTTTCATTAATTTGAATGGTTTTAATTTGATTTGTTTTAATAAACAGTGTAAGGGAAACTAGCCCATTTTTATTAACACAATCTTTCATTGTTGTGTATATTTCATGAGCACCTCTAAAGTCTTTTTTTAATTGAACCTAATTTTTCCTTATATGATCTTTTTCTTATATGCTCCTGGTTTTGCCTTTTAATATCCCCCTTCAGTTAACAAATATATTTTTGGGCCTCTAATTACTTAACTCTCACTGTCTGGCCTACCAATTCTGTATTAGACCATGGCAGAGGTTAAAGATGCTACAAGATACTACAGGATGAAGGAAATTTTTGCTGCTGTTTTGGGGTATACTGTAAACCCATCCCTCTCTTCACTAGAACGTTGAGCAAATGATATTGCAAAAAGAAGACTGATGGAGTGAAAGTTTGTCTGTCACTGTCAGTGGGTCAGTGAGTGTTTGGGTGCATTTACAGGGCAATTGCTCAGTACAAAGGCTAAAGGGACCCATAAAGTCCACCAGCACCTTTGAGGTCAGGGCCACAGTGACTTTCAGTGTGATTGGGAATCAGAGCTTGGGGGGGAGCGGCACTATTTTAGAGACACATCAAACCCATTACTTGCCATATATCTATGATGCATAAGAGAAGACAGCTATGGATAAGTACAGATAATGACCCTCCCTCACCCACCCAAAATACAAAAGGCCAGAGTATGAGGAAAGCTAGAAGTAGAGGTGAGGAAATAGGCAGCAGCAACATAAGCTTAAAAAAGATCAATTCCTCCAAACAAATCATCTCTGTTTCTCAGCTGAACAACTTTGTTCTTGTCTCCCATTGATGTGACAACTCTACTATACTATTATTTAACTGGGTAAAATGAGGGTAGGCAAGGAGCACCAGATACAATAACACATTTTACTTCTAATGGGTCAAAGTGAGAACATGATGAGGGAGTGACAGTCAGAATTTTTCAGACCACATTAAATGTCATTAGGTAGCTAATTGTCTGCAAACTGTACACAAAAGTCAAACATTTTTAATTGTTTACTTAAAGATGCCAGTTAACTTTGCTGCAAGAGGTATGTTACAACAAAGACTACTAAACGGGCTGTTTTTAAAAAAAAGGCTTATATACATTTAACTTTGAGTTAATATTTGATATGATCCATTGTCTTAGTTCTTTTCTTTGTAATATGAAGTTCGTACTTACTGCTCTGCTTTGCTATGGCCCAGTTTGTGAATATATTTACAAAGTTGTTAGATCTTTAAAAATGGTTGGTCAGGATGGTCATAGTCAAGTAACTTCTTGGTCCATGAAAAGTGGTGACCCCATAAATTATTGGGTCTATAGACTTTTCCAGTGCCCTGAAATGATTCCAGTTGTAATATAGGTGCAATATTGGTGCTGTTCTGTCCACCATTCAGCTTCCTTTACCTGAGTGTAATTTGCATAATGGATGTCATTATCTATGAAAAATGCACGGGGCAACCAAGGTTTTGAAAGGCTGATTTCTTTCAGAATGAACAAGACCTGGGTAAGCAAAGACTTTCAGATACTCATCCCCAATACCACATAATAGTTGCACAGCTACTACATTTTAATCTGGCCAGCTGTCACTAACCAAATAGACTACTAAATTATCAACACCTCTTCTCTACTACTTAGTCACCACCACTGCGTTATCTTTATGTGCTAGTAGAAAAAGAATCTTCTTGCTTACTGACTGCAGTTATCAACTTTAATCTTGGCATTTCCAGGTTCCCAAGTATAGAAAAGTTGCAGAAAACTAGGAAATTGAAGGGGACCCTCAACACCCCCTCCTTCTCAGAATTTTTAAAAAATATATAATAAATGTGCCCGCGCTAGTATAGTGTCACATATAAAATATATAAAAAATATTTTCACATATAAAACACATGTAATGTGATAAATAAAACCATACAGGTAAAATATAATGCAAATAACTATAAATGATAAACCACCAAGTGCATATAAAGGTGCAATCGTGGTAGTAACTAATAAAAGTGCAACGTGCTAAAATATAAATATCAAAACACTTTCCAGTGACAAATGAGTGTATATCCCAATTAATAAATACAAATCACAAAATGTGATGTGAGTACCCTCTTGGAGGGCTTATTCTTTAATAAATGTCCTGGCTGTATTGCACTATGGAGTCCCTCTGTTTGTTTTTTCTATGATTTTGGATCTTGGTTTTACCTGAGAGGAGTGTTTTTGCACCATTGTAACCTGAGTGAGCCTAGCAGTTTCACCTGGGAGGAGTGTCTTTGCATCATTGTATCCTGAGTGAGCCTAGGAGTGGCCCCAATGCTTATTTTGACACCGTTTAATTACTGTGTCACAGGACTGAAGGTGAGCGCAAGCACATGTGGGGTGTCACGGGAGAGCACAGTTTTCACGTGTTGTGATTTATACACCCATCAGAAGAAGCATGATGTTTATTCATTTTATGGACGCTATTTATTCACGTTTTTTGTGATTTGTATTTATTAATTGGGATATACACTCATTTGTCACTGGAAAGTGTTTTGATATTTATATTTTAGCACGTTGCACTTTTATTAGTTACTACCACGATTGCACCTTTATATGCACTTGGTGGTTTATCATTTATAGTTATTTGCATTATATTTTACCTGTATGGTTTTATTTATCACATTACATGTGTTTTATATGTGAAAATATTTTTTATATATTTTATATGTGACACTATACTAGCGCGGGCACATTTATTATATATTTTTTATCTATCTACACGCAATGAAACGTGGTTCAGTGCTTGCAGCTTAAATAGTTTACTCCTTAGAGGCATTAGTCCATCTGTGGCTCGCAAGACACCTATATTTTGTTTGTTTCTCAGAATTTTTAGTTTGCTAGGAAGTAGATTTTTTATGTCTCCACTTTGTTGCTAATAAACGACATAGAAGCATTTTGCCTTGCTTATTTCTACTTAGCACATAAAAATACACCTACTAATATCTGACATACTCACTAATTTAGTCCAAGATTAAATATTGACATTAACAGTTATTACTAAATCTCTACTCTTACAATCCTAAATAACTCTGTGGCCTGTGAGATACATTCCTGTGCTTGTATCCACAGTAAGCAAACAGTGGGATCTACATATTTTTGTTGTGATTATAAAGGATTACAGTAATTTCCCCTGTGATCTAGGGTTCATCAGAAGCTAATCCATGTACAGCCAAGTGGAACCAGTGCCAAGATAAATATGGAGACTACCATCGCTGACCTTTCTTTTATAAAATGCTACATGCCTGGCTTACATGTCCTGAGTCACTGACCTGGAATAAGTAGGCAGATCAGGAGTTTTAATTTCAGTCTGATTTCACTTGCTTCATACTTTTCCGGGTTAGTGACTCAGAAATATTAAAAGAAATAATAAAGTACACTAAACTAAACTAAAGACATGTTGTTGTCGTTTGATGTTCGCTGATGTTTTAGTTTTGGATAACGTGGAGAGGGATTAGAACATCTGCCAAATTTTGAACTCCTTTCTGTGCTCCTAATAGGGAGATTTACCCTGTCTATTTGTCATGTTTACTGGTATCTCTAAGACCCCTTTCACACTGGGGTGCTAAAAATAGTGCCTGTAAAGCGTCTGAAAAACGCCTCTCATGCCTCCCCAGTGTGAAAGCCCCAGTACTTTCACATTGGGGCGGTGCACTTGCAGGATGGGAAGTCCTGCAAGCATCATCTTTGGGGCGGTGAGGAAGCGGTGTATACATCGCTCCCAAACCGCTGACCATTGAAAAGAGATGGCAGCGCTGCAACAAGCGCTTTTAACCCTTTCCTGGTTAAATGCGCCCTGCTAGCATCTGAAAAGCATCACTTAAACAGCAGTAAAGCGCTGCTAAAACCAGCAGCGCTTTACCGCTAATACTGGCACCGCCCCAGTGTGAAAGTACCCTAAAAGTAAAAGAAAATCCCAAATTTTGGGTTGAGGGGAAATTTTCCAGTGGGGACACTAGTACTGGTGACCCTGGTTACACCAAGGGATTTCCTCTCACTTCCTGTTATGGCTTTGAGAACGAATTCTTCCCAATGGTACACAGATACACAGGTACAAAAATCTATAGCAGCAGTAAAAAAAACAGCATATTGTAAAGTAAGTACCTCAAGGTGCCTGGATGTGCAGCTAGATTTTTATCAGCACACCCCATGAGCTCCAGAACCTGTGGTGCTTTGTCATGCAGCCAATATCCTGGATGGCCAGCACTGCCCACTTATGTCCGACTCGTAACCCCATGGCTAGTAAGTCCATTTGCCACAGTGATGAGCTAATTGCAAGATTCAGTGAAAAGAAGACGGTGGTCAGAGCTGACAACAACTGAAGATGGCTAACATTTGCAAGACGGAAGGCCCTAGAATTTGAGTTTTTTTTCAGTGCTCTGCTAAATATTCTATAGCATACCTAGAGGAGCCTATACTGTAGTACACGATAAAGGACACATTTTCCTTTTACAGAGTGTATTTATAAAGGAATGAATCTGATATTTAACAAACATGCACTGCTGGAGAATCTTAATGGTGCATGTGGTTTAAATGACAGTGACCAATTCACCACTAGTTAATGTTTGGTGAAAGTCACATTCACTGCTTTATAAATCGAGTCCTGCGGGAACATGTGGGAATGACATTCTCATGAAGTTCTGGGAGCTGGGCAGCTGATTTAAAAAACGAACTTCTTTTTCAGCTGGCTCCTAGATTCTAAGCAAATGTTTAAGCCCTGGTATAGCATACAGGTTAAATTATTTAGTTCTTACATCTGTGCTATATTTATTTGTTTAATCACTTCAGCCCCGGAAGTATTTGCCCCCTTCCTGACCAGGCCATTTTTTGCGATACGGCACTGTGTCGCTTTAACTCACAATTGCGTGAGCGTGTGACGTTGTACCCAAACAAAACTGATGTTTTTTTTTCCCCCACAAATAGAGCTCTCTTTTGGTGGTATATGATCACCTCTGTGGTTTTTATTATTTGCCCTATAAACAAAAAAAGAGCGACAATTTTGAAAATAACACAATATTTTGTACGTTTAGCTATAGTAAATATCGAAAAAAAAATAAAAAAACAAATTTCTTCATCAGTTTAGGCCGATATGTATTCTTCTACATATTTTTGGTAAAACAAATCGCAATAAGCCTATATTGATTGGTTTGCGCAAAAATTCTAGCGTCTACAAAATAGGGGATAGATTTATGTAAATTTTATTATTATTATTTTTACTAGTAATGGCGGCGATCTGCGATTTTTATTGGGACTGCGATATTGCGGCGGATAGATCGGACACTTTTTTGGAACCATTGACACTTATACAGCAATCAGAGCTAAAAATAGACACTGATTACTGTATAAATGTCACTGGCAGTGAAGGGGTTAACACTAGGGAGCGATGAAGGGGTTAACTGAGTTCCCTAGGTGTGTTTCAAACTGTGGTGGGATGGGACTGACTGGGGGAGGAGACATAACATTGTTCCTACATCACACGATCTGTCTCTACTCCCCTGACAGAACCAGGATTTGTGTGTTTACACACACAGATCCCTGTTCTCGTTCTGTCAGGAGTGATCGTGGGTGCCCAGCAGACATCCAGGCACGCGCGTCGGCTCAGGGGGCGTGCACGCACACCTTCTATAGCTTCTTAGAGAGCCGAGATATAGCTATGAGGATTTGCGCAGCTGTGCCAACTTGCCACAGTATAACTGCGGCGGCTGGTCGGCTAGCGGTTAATGCATGTGAATTTTGGAGGTGTCCTCATAAACTGCCACTTTACAATAAATGTTGCACTTCATTTGTTCAAAATATATATACACATACACACACACGTTTTTATTTTTGAGGTGTGGGGGGGGGGGGTCTTGGGTGAGTTCCCACACTTTTTTTCCCAGGACTCAACCCCTGCCCCTAAGTGTATATTATTTCTCATTTTAGTATGCTAGTACAAATGCAAGATGGGCTGTTAGGCCTCTATACTTTTAGGAGTATATAGATAGATAGATAATCTAAGAATAAATTACTGTAATTGAAACTAAATGTATTCATTTCTGAATGACTTTGAAACTATTTGAAAGTTGCAGTTTAATATGTGTATTTTACCTAGAGTTAAATGTTTTGAATGTTGTGAAGAAGAATTTTTATAGCATAAAATGTACATATACAAAAGCACACATCTATTGACCATGAATACATATTAACCCCTTCCCACCGAGTGTACGTATATGCGGCCTCACATGCAGCCTCAAATGGGTCCTAATCAGGGGCGTTCCTAGGTCGCAAAAAGATCAGGGGCTTCAGCCCGAAGTCAGAGCCCAGCACCGGGGGGGGGGGGATGATGGTGCGGCAGACAGTGGGGTTGTATGGAGGGGGGTGTTACCTACCTGACATACACTGACCTGCCTGACACACACTGACCTACCTGGCTGACATACACTGACCTACATGACATACCTGACACACACTGACCTACCTGGCTGACATACACTGACCTACATGACATACCTGACACACACTGACCTACCTGGCTGACATACACTGACCTACATGACATACCTGACACACACTGACCTACCTGGCTGACATACACTGACCTACATGACATACCTGACACATACTAACCTACCTGGCTGACATACACTGACCTACATGACACACACTGATCTACCTGGCTGACATACACTGACCTACATGACATACCTGAAACGTACTAACCTACCTGACATACACTGACCTACCTATCTGACATACACTGACCTACCTGACCTACATGACATACACTGACCTACATGACACACACTAACCTACATGGCTGACATACACTGACCTACATGACATACCTGACACGTACTGACCTACCTGACATACACTGACCTACCTATCTGACACACACTGACCTACCTATCTGACATACACTGACCTACCTGGCTGACACACACTGACCTACATGACATACACTGACCTACCTGACACACACTGACCTACCAGGCTGACACACACTGACCTACATGACATACCTGACACGCACTAATCTACCTGATACGCACTGACCTACCTGACACACACTAACCTACCTGGCTAACATACACTGACCTACATGACATACCTGACACGCACTAATCTACCTGATACGCACTGACCTACCTGACACACACTAACCTACCTGGCTGACATACACTGACCTACATGACATACCTGACACGTACTGACCTACCTGACATGCACTGACCTACCTGACATACACTGACCTACCTAACATACACTGACCTACCTATCTGACATACGCTGACCTACCTATCTGACATACACTGACCTACTTGACACACACTGACCTACCTATCTGACATACACTGACCTACATGACATACACTGACCTACCTGACACACACTGACCTACCTGGCTAACATACACTGACCTACATGACATACCTGACACGTACTGACCTACCTGACATGCACTGACCTACCTGACATACACTGACCTACCTGACATACACTGACCTACCTATCTGACATACACTGACCTACCTATCTGACATACACTGACCTACTTGACACACACTGACCTACCTATCTGACATACACTGACCTACCTGGCTGACACACACTGACCTACATGACATACACTGACCTACATGACATACACTGACCTACCTGACACACACTGACCTACCTGGCTGACACACACTGACCTACTTGAGACACACTGACCTACCTATCTGACATACACTGACCTACCTGGCTGACACACACTGACCTACATGACATACACTGACCTACCTATCTGACATACACTGACCTACCTATCTGACATACACTGACCTACCTGGCTGACACACACTGACCTACATGACATACACTGACCTACCTGACACACACTGACCTACCTGGCTGACACACACTGACCTACATGACATACCTGACACGCACTAATCTACCTGATACGCACTGACCTACCTGACACACACTAACCTACCTGGCTGACATAGACTGACCTACATGACATACCTGACACGTACTGACCTACCTGACATGCACTGACCTACCTGACATACACTGACCTACCTAACATACACTGACCTACCTATCTGACATACACTGACCTACCTATCTGACATACACTGACCTACTTGACACACACTGACCTACCTATCTGACATACACTGACCTACCTGGCTGACACACACTGACCTACATGGCATACACTGACCTACCTGAAATACACTGACCTACATGACATACACTGACCTACCTGAAATACACTGACCTACATGACATACACTGACCTACCTGACACACACTGACCTACCTGGCTGACATACACTGACCTACATGACATACCTGACACGCACTAATCTACCTGATACGCACTGACCTACCTGACATACACTGACCTACCTGACACACACTGACCTACCTATCTGACATACACTGACCTACCTATCTGACACACACTGACCTACCTATCTGACCTACCTGACACACACTGACCTACCTATCTGACATACACTGACACACACTGACCTACCTATCTGACATACACTGACCTACCTATCTGACATACACTGACCCACACTGACCTACCTGACATGCACTGACCTACCTGCCCCTGCCCCCTTAAAGCCTAAGTTTATTTATTTAAAATTAGCCAAGGGGCAGTCAAATCATCAATTGCAGCCACTGTGCCGTCAAATGCAGCCACTGTGCCTGTCAAATGCAGCCACTGTGCCCCGTCAAATGCAGCCACTGTGCCCGTCAAATGCAGCCACTGTGCCCTGTCAAATGCAGCCACTGTGCCCGTCAAATGCAGCAACTGTGCCCCATCAAATGCAGCCACTGTGCCCCATCAAATGCAGCCACTGTGTCCCGTCAAATGCAGCCACTGTGCCCCGTCAAATGCAGCCACTGTGCCCCATCAATTGCAAACACTGTGCCCCATGAAATGAAGCCACTGTGCCTGTCAAAAGAGAGAAGAGAGAGAATAGAGACAGAGAAGAAGAGAGAGAGAAGGAGAGAAGGGGAGAAAGAGAGAAAGCGAGAGAGAGAAGGAGAGCGAGAAACACAGAGAGAGAGTGACACCTTTTTTTTTTTTTAATCTTCGTTCTGTCCCACTCCCAGTCACAGCCACCATGACCGTTATTCAGCGTGACTCTGGAGGTTGAGGGAGAAGGAGGCGTCTTCACACCGGCGTTCTCTTGATCTCCCTCTGCTTTCCTCAGGCCGGGCAGCATATCACTCCGCCTGTCAGTCAGTGCAGTGGGCGGCGCCGCAACGGCCGAATCACACAGGTAAACTGCGGCTGCCGCCGCTGCTGTCTGACCTATTTTCTCTCCCTTTCTCTTCACTGCAGGATAGGGTTGCCACCTTTTCTTTAAGCCAAATCTGTACACTTTAGAGGTGCATGGCAAAAAATTTTGGAAAAAAAGCTGCATGGCAAATATTAGCACAACACATTTTGGAATGGATTTACACCTCTGTTCATGAATTATTATATGTGTATGGCGACTTCACAGTATATGTTTAAATAAGATTGGAGTGTATTAATACTTTATCCTTTGCGGTTTCCACCATCATTCACAATTCTTTTTTCACATTTAAATTAATATACACTATAGGATTGTGAAGACCTGCGACACCTTTGGGTGCACTAAGGAGAGCAATAATGTCAGACGCTTTATTGGTCAGTGTTACTCCCCATAATAGAGGGGTCAGTGTTACCCCTCTATAATTTAGGGGCCCCTCATAGAGGACCTCCGTTAGATCAGAGTCCCCTTATATCAGTGCTCCTCTTAGAGACCCAAAAAAATGAAAATGGAAAAAATGCAGCACAACCTCCCCCTATAATTATATTCATATATGAAAAAATAGTTGTACATGATGGTGGAAACCCCCAAGGATAATCCATATATTAGTACACTCCAATTTTATTTAAACATATACTGTGCAATCTCCATACACATATAATAATGTATGAATAGAAGTGTAAACCTCCAATTCATTCCAAAATGTGCTAATATCCAATTTACTTTTTCGGATATTAGCACAACACATTTTGGAATGGATTTACAACTCTATTCATACACTATTACATGTGTGTGGCGATTGCACAGTACATGTTTAAATAAGATTGGAGTGTATTAATACTTGAATTACCCTTGGGGGTTTCCATCATCATTCACAATTATTTGTTCACATTTAAATTAATATAATTATAGGGGGAGGTTGCACTGCATTTTAATTTATTTTTGCATAGTTTTTTCGAGGCGTTTTAGTTTTATTTTAGGTGTTTTTTTTTTTTGTTTTTTTAGATCAGAGTCCCCTATATCTGATCCTCTTTAGAGACAAACCGTCAGTCTCTAAGGGGAGTGCTGATATAAGGGGACTGTAATATAATGGGTTGCTCTGAGAAGAGGGAGGAGGAGGTAATATAAGGACAAACTAATCTAATGTGGGTGCTGATATAAGGAGAGTTTCCCTTATTTAGTAGAGGTCTCTAGGGAGGGGGCGTGGGGGTGCTGATCTAATGGCGGGTGCTGGCTGCTGATCTAATGCGTCACCAGCAGTCAGCACCCCCTCTACATTAGCAGAGTCCCCTTATATCAGCACCCCCCTTAGATATCTCTATTAGCTCAGTGACCCCCCCCATCAGTGTCCCCTGCCCCTAAAGACCCCCATTAGACTGCCTTACCTAGAGCCATTTAGAGTGTGGGAGCCGGAGTTTGGGGCGGAGCAAAGCTGCTCTTCTGTAGTGCCATTTTCCTTCCTTCCATTGTGTGGGGGGGCTTGGGGAGAAGGCAAAGTAGAGGCAGATGCTGCATCGCTGTGCCCATTGTGTCGGCAAGACACATTTGAACTGGTACACTCACTCACGGGGCTGCTGTTAGGAATCATGGGGCCTCCACCCCCTGAGGGGGGAAAAGAGGTGGGGGGAGGGAGGTGAGAGAGGAGAAGGAGGCAGGAGAGAGAGGGGGTGCTGACACAGAGGGGGGTGGTGCTGACAGAGAGGGGTTCTGACAGAGGGGGGGGGCACTGACAGAGGGGGAGGGCTGACAGAGAGGGGGAGGGCTGACGGGGGGGTGCTGACAGGGGGGTGGGCTGACAGAGAGGGGGGTGCTGACAGAAAGGGGGGTGCTGACAGAGAGGGTATGGGCTGACAGAGAGGGGGGTGCTGACTGGGGGGGTGGGCTGACAGAGAGGGGGTTGCTGACAGGGGGGTGGGCTGACAGAGAGGGGGGTGCTGACAGGGGGTGGGCTGACAGAGAGGGGGTGCTGACAGGGGAGTGGGCTGACTGACAGAGGGGGGTGCTGACAGAGAGGGGGATGCTGACTGGGGGGTGAGCTGACAGAGAGGGGGGTGCTGACAGGGAGGTGGGCTGACAGAGAGGGGGGTGCTGACAGGGGGGTGGGCTGACAGAGAGGGGGGTGCTGATTGGGGGGGTGGGCTGACAGAGAGGGGGTGCTGACAGGGGGCTGGGCTGACAGATGGGGGGTAGGCTGACAGAGAGGGGGGTGCTGACAGGGGGTGGACTGACAGAGGGGGGGTGCTGACAGAGAGGGGGGTGCTGACAGGGGGGTGGGCTGACAGAGAGGGGGTGCTGACAGGGGTTGGGCTGACAGAGAGGGGGGTGCTGACAGGGAGGTGGGCTGACAGAGAGGGGGGTGCTAACAGAGAGGGTATGGGCTGACAGAGACGGGGTGCTGACAGAGAGGTGGGTGCTGACAGAGAGGGTATGGGCTGACAAAGACGGGGGTGCTGACAGAGAGGGGGGTGCTGACTGGGGGGGTGGGCTGACAGAGAGGGGGGTGCTGACAGGGGGGTGGGCTGACAGAGAGGGGGGTGCTGACAGAGAGGGGGTGCTGACTGGGGGGGTGGGCTGACAGAGAGGGGGGTGCTGACTTGGGGGGTGGGCTGACAGAGAGGGGGTGCTGACAGGGGGGTGGACTGACAGAGGGGGGTAGGCTAACACAGAGGGGGGTAGGCTAACACAGAGGGGGGTGCTGACAGGGGGATGGGCTGACAGAGGGGGGGTGCTGACAGAGGGGGGTGCTGACAGAGAGGGGGGTGCTGACTGGGGGGTGGGCTGACAGAGAGGGGGGTGCTGACAGAGGGTGGGCTGACAGAGAGGGGGTTGCTGACAGAGGGGGGTGCTGACAGAGAGGGGCTGCTGACTGGGGGGTGGGCTGACAGAGAGGGGGGTGCTGACAGGGGGGTGGGCTGACAGAGAGGGGGGTGCTGACAGAGAGGGTATGGGCTGACAGAGAGGGGGGGTGGGCTGACAGAGGGGGGTGCTGACAGAGAGGGGGGAGCTGACTGGGGGGGTGGGCTGACAGAGAGGGGGCTGCTGACAGGGGGGTGGGCTGACAGAGAGGGGGGTGCTGACAGGGGGGTGGACTGACAGATAGGGGGGTGCTGACAGGGGGGGTGGGCTGACAGAGAGGGGGGTGCTGACAGGGGGGGTGGGCTGACAGAGAGGGGGGTGCTGACAGAGAAGGTATGGGCTGACAGAGAGGGGGGTGCTGACAGAGAGGGGGTGCTGACTGGGGGGGTGGGCTGACAGAGAGGGGGGTGCTGACAGAGAGGGGTGCTGACAGAGAGGGGGGTGCTGATGGGGGGGTGGGCTGACAGAGAGGGGGGTGCTGACAGGGTGGGTGGGCTGACAGAGAGGGGGGTACTGACTGGGGGGGTGGGCTGACAGAGAGGGGGTGCTGACAGGGGGGTGGGCTGACAGAGAGGGGGGTGCTGACAGGGGGGTGGGCTGACAGAGAGGGGGGTGCTGACAGAAGGGGGTGGGCTGACAGAGAGGGGGGTGCTGACTGGGGGGGTGGGCTGACAGAGAGGGGTTGCTGACAGGGGGTGGACTGACAGAGGTGGGGTGGGCTGACAGAGAGGGGGGTGCTGACAGGGGGTGGGCTGACAGAGAGGGGGTTGCTGACAGAGGGGGGTGCTGACAGAGAGGGGGTGCTGACTGGGGGGTGGGCTGACAGAGAGGGGGGTGCTGACAGGGGGGTGGGCTGACAGAGAGGGGGGTGCTGACAGAGAGGGTATGGGCTGACAGAGAGGGTATGGGCTGACAGAGAGGGGGGTGGGCTGACAGAGGGGGGTGCTGACAGAGAGGGGGGTGCTGACTGGGTAGGTGGGCTGACAGAGAGGGGGCTGCTGACAGGGGGGTGGGCTGACAGAGAGGGGGGTGCTGACAGAGAGGGTATGGGCTGACAGAGAGGGGGGTGCTGACAGAGAGGGGGTGCTGACTGGGGGGGTGGGCTGACAGAGATGGGGGTGCTGACAGGGGGGTGGGCTGACAGAGAGGGGGGCGCTGACAGGGGGGTGGGCTGACAGAGAGGGGAGTGTTGACAGGGGGGTGGGCTGACAGAGAGGGGGTGCTGACAGGGGGCTTGGCTGACAGAGGGGGGGTGGGCTGACAGAGAGGGGGGTACTGACAGGGGGTGGGCTGACGGGGGGGTGGGCTGACAGAGAGGAAAGTGCTGACAGGGGGGTGGGCTGACAGAGAGGGGGTGCTGACTGGGGGGGTGGGCTGACAGAGAGGGGGGTGCTGACAGAGAGGGTATGGGCTGACAGAGAGGGGGGGTGCTGACAGAGGGGGGTGCTGACAGAGAGGGGGGTGCTGATGGGGGGGTGGGCTGACAGAGAGGGGGGTGCTGACAGGGTGGGTGGGCTGACAGAGAGGGGGGTACTGACTGGGGGGGTGGGCTGACAGAGAGGGGGTGCTGACAGGGGGGTGGGCTGACAGAGAGGGGGGTGCTGACAGGGGGGTGGGCTGACAGAGAGGGGGGTGCTGACTGGGCGGGTGGGCTGACAGAGAGGGGGGGTGCTGACAGAAGGGGGTGGGCTGACAGAGAGGGGGGTGCTGACTGGGGGGGTGGGCTGACAGAGAGGGGGTGCTGATGGGGGGTGGGCTGACAGAGGTGGGGTGGGCTGACAGAGAGGGGGGTGCTGACGGGGGGTGGGCTTACAGAGAGGGGGGTGCTGACAGGGGGGTGGGCTGACAGAGAGGAGGGTGATGACAGGGGGGTGGGCTGACAGAGGGGGGGTGGGCTGACAGAGAGGGGGGTGCTGACAGAAAGGGGGTGCTGACAGAAAGGGGCGGGATGACAGAGGGGGGTGGATTACAGAGAGGGGCGGGCTTACAGAGAGGGGCACGCTGACAGGCTGGTGGAAGGGCAGATAAAAGACCTCAGTCAAGAGGAGACACATCGCGTGCCAGGCAGGGAGGCGGGACTCCGGGCGGCTGAGATCACTCACAGTCCAGCCCAGCCCCGCCTCCACATGTGACCAGTCACCACCTCCACCGGGCCAATCACAGACCCTTATGTCCGCCGCCTGCACAGCCAATCACAGAGCGCCCGCTGCCCAGCCCTCATGTTACAGTGAGTGTAACACTGATGTCGGTGGGCACGGGAATCGGGATGCGCCGGGGCCACTGGTCACAGGACAGCTGAGGATCATGTCTGTATGCAGCCGCGCTGCATAACTAAGCAGGGAGAAGAGGTGAGCGCTGCGGGGGGGGGGGGGAGTGAGATGGCGGTCCGATGGCTTAGTGCCTGTACATGCCTGCTCGTCTCTCCTCCACCTCCAATGCCGCCCGCCACAGCCACGACCCGCCCGCTTGTCTCTCCTCCACACCCACTGAGACTCGGGGCTATGGGCTCCACATTCAGGGCTCCAGCCTCGATAGCCACCCCCTGGCAACGCCTCTGGTCCTAATCCTGTGTAACCACATATATATGCACTTGTGTTTGTGCTGGGAGCGCACTCCCAGCACAGAGGCCTGGTTCCCAATCATCTGATTGCTGTGATAGCCTCTGATTGGATATCACTTTGACCACTATAAAGCCCTCCCTGGTGATTTTTTCTCCTCTTTAATGGTAAGTTTTATCTTTGTATTCTTGCTAGAGGAGAAAAGTGTAAACAAAGAAGTGTGTGTAAAAAGAAGAAAAAAAAAAAAACAGCTAGATCAGGGTTTGCTCTAGATCAGGGTTTGCTCTAGGTCAGGGTTAGGGTGAAGGTTGGTGTATTTTAGGTAGGATTAAAAAAACATTTTTTAAATTAGTATTAGTGTCAGTTAGTGTCAGTGTGTTTTAGGCAGGATAAAAAAGGCAAAATGTGCACTATTGTGTCTTGGTCCTACTACTACAAACAAATATAAACATATGTCGTTTCCTTTAAAAAAAAAAATAGGAGATACTCATCACCATTACCACCAAATGAAAGCATAATTTGTCTTGAGAAAAACAAGGTATAATTCTCCTGGATACACTAAGTAGTGTGTGCAATTTTACTAACACGTCAAAGTTGCAAAGCTGTGTTCAGGCATAAAGATTTGTTTTACCTTCTGTCATGAAGGGGTTAATAATTTACTACTTAAACTGTGTGTGATAGTAAAAAAAATCAAAAAAACAAAAAAAGCAAAAGTACAGATTTGCATTAGATGGGTTTATCTGCACTGCAAGCTCAGATAAAGGGAATCCTCAGCATTAAGTTCAGGTGTGATTCTAGTACATCACACCAGAGAGATGCTTAAAGCGGATTTTCACCCTCCATCCTAATTATTTGTTTACAAGTTCTGCACATTTCGGATACTCATCCACCCAGCAGATCCAGCATTGTCCAGCTGAGAACCTATTCTCTTCTGGCAGCACTCGGTCCATATTTTGGTGCGACGTCCATCAAGACCCCGCCGGCTGTTCCAGGCTTGGCTGATGATACGCCTCTAGGCCTGCTCTCCTTCTTTGCTGAATGAAAGGGTTTGCCTTCTGGGACATGTGACATACATATCCCAGGAGGCTAAAGGAGGACAGTGCACATCATTTGCCTAGGCGGAGGAGGGGTGGGGCCAAGGAGGGGTGGAGCTGGACAATTTTCTAAAAAAGAAAAGTAAGTAAAGAAAAAGTGATATTCGTGCAGAGGACCAGAGGAGAGGTAGGGAGGATGGATAATGTATTTGAGGAAGAAGATCTGACATATATTTTTTCTTCCTTTTTTCCTTTACAACCAACATGAGCAATAAGCAAAATTATCCACACATTTCAACAATGTTGTTGTTTTAGGTTTAGGAGTGACAATTTTGCTTTGTGTAAGGTCAAGAAACTTGCAGAAGCCCGATATTCCAAATGATTGTGTGCAAGTTAATACTCATTGTTTCTACATGTAATGAGGTAAGCTGACAAATACAGCATCCACTGAATCCAAAGGTTTCTTAAGCTGGCCATACACTAAGAGAGATTGTTATACAATATGAATAGTGACAAAGTTGGCCTTCGTAAAAAGATCCAAGAGGGCTATTGAGTTTGAGTTGAACACCCCCCAAAAAACGAAACTTGTAATTTCAGAGGTCATGTTGTTTCAGAGAAAGTAAAGAAATACCTATAAGAAGCTAAACATTAATTTTGACACAATTGTACAGCAATTCCATATTGTAGAATTCCAATTGTAGATCTGCTATTGCTTTTGCTGTTGAGGCAAGCCAGTACTGCACTTTACTTACCCTTTTCTCTCATGTCTTATGAATGGCAGACCATAAGACCTCTGATCATCAACCTAGTCCCATTATGTATGGCCAATTTTTATGCATAAGAGTTGACCACAGGACTCCTACAATAGTTAGGAGTCAGCATAGGAATATCATAACAAAGCAAAGTCAACAGAACACTTACCATGTACACACTGACTTGTCTGCCCATTCCATGTGCCATCTTGCTGACATGTGCGTGAAGAGGAACCCTTTAACTTGTATCCTTTGTTACAGGTGATTTTCACTTGAGAGTTAACCAAGTAGCTTATTCCCTCCTTCTTTCCATTCTTTGGGGGTTCTAGCCAGCCGCATGACACCACTGAGAGAAAGCAAAGATGATATTCAGTTAATAATAACATCTTATATGCTGATGATGGGTATTGTATGAATCACTGCCCTCAGATCACTTTAATCATTCATTTTATGAAAAAACTTATGAAACTTTCTATTATAATATGCAAAATCAAGTCTTGGCATGGGAGGCTATTTGGAACATTCCCCACACTCAAGCTTCCAATGAAAACTATTCACGATTATCTGACATAGTTTTGCTGTTGTGAAGAAATTGCTTATTGTCTATGTGTAATTGTGTATGTTAAAATTGTAGGGGCTATACAAATAGTTTGATTTTAAAGAAATTCCAGTATGATATAAGGAAGTATTGTGATTTATTGTATTATATAGAGATGTACTGTATACTCCAAAATATGCTGATAAACACATTTTCCAGGCACGTTAAATCATTTTTATTGTCCTACCTGGTTGCAGAACCTGGACCAATTTTTGGTGATTGTCATGTGATAACTTTGTTGCATTTCCAACCAAAAGGGATCTTGTGGTGAGAGCATCAAATCTACAGAAATGATCATTTCCACACATTTTAATCACGTCTTTTGTAAATTGGTCATTAGGATCTTCTTGGACTGAAAATGTGGGTAAGAAATCTGGGTCATGTTTAACCTGATAGTTATCTAATAGGAACTTTGAATCATAGGTGAAGAGGGAGCTGTCACTGGTCACTTGCCCTGAAAAAAAAAGAGACAATATAAGCGAATGGAAAATTTGACCACTTTTTCTTAACTTTTATGTTGTGAACCCAAGCCATCAATAATCCACAAATAAAAAACACAATAAACTGTAGTTCCTCTTTCAACACAGGTATGGTATGACTAATCCATTTGTGTATTTAAATACTGATATATGGATTGATGTATGGGGGAAGGCCATGCTAACAAAGCCATATTTTTGTGCCTGATAGCTGAGAAGAAAAAAATGCAATTACTGTAGTCAATTTAAAGTTTAGTCAAGTGTTTAGAACAAACATTTGCACACGAGACATTATTTACTATTGATCGTATGTGTCCCTTTTGCTGCTGGATCCTGCTTTCCTTGAGATCTTCATCCTCCGATGTCCCCCTACTGTTGCAATCTTTTGGTGCGACAAGGGTTAATAGAGCTAAGGGAGCTGTGACAAGCAGTTGTCAAGAGTGCCCGGCTATGCCCAGCCAGCTCCTCCATTCACAGAAGCTGTACCACAACTTCTATGATTGAAACATGATCTATGAAAGGCAGACGTTTCAACCACCCACCTGTTCTCCATTTCAGCTAATCTTAGGCCTTAAGAAAATTTCTGTTTTAATAATTCTGATTGGTGATAACGTTTTTAAGCATTTTTTTTTTTATATAGGGTCCCCTGGCTAATTTCATTTTTTTTCACTCAAAACCTTTGTCTTCCTTTTTACTCCAGTAAATTGGATATGGATAAAATGTCAAACCATTCATCCATGCTTAATAAATATGTTAAGAGTACGACTTCATATTATATAGTTCGTATATATCCTGTTTTTACCTTCACACACAGTAAATGTTTTGTTTTATATACTCTGTCTTGTAACCTTTTATTTGTAAATCTTATCCAGAAAATAATACAATTTTGGAAAAGATTTATTGACTATGGATGGATGCTGGTGACCAAAATAACTTACTACTTACGGTATATTTTAACAATGTAATATTCTCTTCAGAATGTCTGACCTGGCCCTTGACTCACCTCTGTGGCAGGCTGTGGCAGGTTGATGTGGGATACAGATTTAATGCTATCAATTACATTTTTCCACATGACATCCTCACACAAGTATTCATGACTTAACCCTTAGGTCATTGATTTGTATTGTAGATGACTTGCATTGTATTTTTTTTTATTAAATATTTCATTAATAAAGAATACATTATTTTACAGTGCAGCTTTGTGGTAGAGCTATATAAACATTGTAACATATCTGACAAATTTATGTGCTCATTAAAATGGACCTAGAATGAGATATATTTTTGAGTTGAAGCTGAACTTCATCCAAACATCCACATACACAAATGAAACACAAATAATGGACCTAATTTATCGTCCAAATGATTTGTATTTCTGTCCATCCAGTGCTGAGATTTACATAACTTTTTTTTTCACTCAAAACCTTTGTCTTCCTTTTTACTCCAGTAAAAAGGCGGCACAGTGGTGTAGTGGGTAGCACTCAGGGGCGGACTGACCAGTCGGTCCATTCGGACGTGGACCGAGGGCCCGACCGCTGAAGGGGGCCCGTCAGCGCCACCTGCTGGAACCAGCTTGGGGTCCAGGGACAAAAAACTTGCGGCCGCGGGCCCCCCGCGACAATCTTTTGTGCTGCCTCGGAGGGTGAGGGGTGAGGGCGAGCGTCGCTGGGTCACAGAGCAGTGATTTCCTTTTTACCCAGCGTCCGCTGTCATCGAATGTCCCGCCTCCTGCACTGGCTCTTTTGATAGACATCACACAGGAAGCGGAACATCTGATGACAGCGGACGCTGGGTAAAAGGGAGATCCCCGCTCTGTGTTACCTGGTGGCTCTCCTCTCTAACCCCCATACACTGATCAGAGTAGACTGCATGGAGGGGACACTGTCTGTGAGGCTGCATGGAGGGGACACTGTCTGTGAGGCTGCATGGAGGGGACACTGTCTGTGAGGCTGCATGGAGGGGACACTGATCAGACTGCATGGAGGGGACACTGATCAGACTGCATGGAGGGGACACTGATCAGACTGCATGGAGGGGACACTGATCAGACTGCATGGAGGGGACACTGATCAGACTGCATGGAGGGGACACTGATCAGACTGCATGGAGGGGACACTGGTGAGGCTGCATGGAAGGGACACTGATCAGGCTGCATGGAGGTGACACTGGTGAGGCTGCATGGAGGGGACACTGGTGAGGCTGCATGGAGGGGACACTGGCAAGGCTGCATGGAGGGGACACTGATCAGGCTGCATGGAGGGGACACTGATCAGGCTGCATGGAGGGGACACTGATCAGGCTGCATGGAGGGGACACTGATCAGGCTGCATGGAGGGGACACTGATCAGGCTGCATGGAGGGGACACTGACGAGGCTGCATGGAGGGGACACTGACGAGGCTGCATGGAGGGGACACTGACGAGGCTGCATGGAGAGGACACTGGCAAGGCTGCATGGAGGGGACACTAGTGAGGCTGCACAGAGGGGCTACATGAAGGGGGACACTGGTGAGGCTGCCCTGAGATGACTCTGGGGAGGCTGCATTGAGGAGACACTGATCAGGCTGCATGGAGGGAACATTGGTGATGCTGCATGGAGGGGACTCTGGTGAGGCTGCCCTGAGGGGACACTGGTGAGGCTGCCCTGAGGGGACACTGGTGAGGCTGCCCTGAGGGGACACTGGTGAGGCTGCCCTGAGGGGACACTGGTGAGGCTGCCCTGAGGGGACACTGGTGAGGCTGCATTGAGAGGACACTGACTAGGCTGCACGGAGGGGACACTGGTGAGGCTGCATTGAGGGGACACTGGCGAGGCTGCACAGAGGGGACACTGGCGAGGCTGCACAGAGGGGACACTGGCGAGGCTGCACAGAGGGGACACTGGCGAGGCTGCATTGAGGGGACACTGGTGAGGCTGCATTGAGGGGACACTGGTGAGGCTACACGGAGGGGACACTGGCGAGGCTGCACGGAGGGGACACTGGTGAGGCTGCACAGAGGGGACACTGGTGAGGCTGCATGGAGGGGACACTGGTGAGGCTGCACAGAGGGGCCACTGGTGAGGCTGCACAGAGGGGCCACTGGTGAGACTGCACAGAGGGGCCACTGGTGAGGCTGCACAGAGGGGCCACTGGTGAGGCTACATGGAGGGGCCACTGGTGAGGCTGCATGGAGGAGGCACTGGTGAGGCTGCATGGAGGGGGCACTGGTGAGGCTGAACTGAGGGGACACTGGCGAGGCTGCATTGATGGACACTGATGAGGCTGCACTGATGGGCGCTATTTCTAACATAGACTCTCAAATGGACACAGAGTGGACACGCACACCACGTCATTAAGTGTTGCACCGCGCGCATCCGTGCACTGGGCCTGCTGCAAACCTCCTAGTTCTACTGTCCCGTATAGGGCAAAGGCGGCCGACTCCCTCCAAGTCTCTCCCTCGCCTCGGCAAACAGTGCCCGGTACGGTGGAACAAGGAGAGGACACATCAGCCAGCCACAGCAGGGCCAGGGCACCAGCCAACTGTAACCTACCCACCCACGGTGACGCACCCACACCAGGGAGCCAGCCAGCCACAGCAGGGTGCCAGCCACAGAGGACGCAGGAGCCAGCCAGCCACAGAGAACGCAGGAGCCAGCTACCGAGGACGATGGAGCCGGCCATCCACGGCAGGGTGCCAGCCACAGAGGAAGCGGGAGCCAGCCACAGAGGACGCAGGAGCCAGCCAGCCACAGAGGACGCGGGAACCAGCCACAGCTACAGTAGCCATAGTTAAGGTAAGAGGAGAGCTACTCGGTGCCAATTTTATTTCTACTTTGTGAGAGGTTGGGGCAGGGGTGAGAGTCATGGCACAAGGAGGGGGTCCAGTGAGGACCAGAGTAAATTAAGGTGTTCACTGTACACTCTGTTAGAAAGAGGCCCCCCTCCAGGTCCCATTATACTCCTTTGTAGTCTCTAATGGGTCCTGGAAGGGGATCTCTCTCTAACAGAGACTCTCTAATGGACACTGTTAGAGAGAGACCCCCCTTCAGGTCCCATTAGACTCTGTTGTAGACTCTAATGGGGCCTGGAGGGGACGTTTTCTAACAGACTGTCTAATGGACACTGTTAGAGAGAGACCTCCCTCCAGGTTCCATTTTAAAAAAGGCAGAAATTGTACTTTGTGCAAAATGTAGAGGCGGGATCAGGGGTGGGCCATGGGCGGGGTCAGGGGTGGGCCATGAGCTGGGCCTGACAGGGGGCCCTTGCTTTATTTGGTCCGGGGGCCCTGGGTGTTGTCAGTCCGCCCCTGGTAGCACTCTCGCCTAGCAGTAAGATGGGTCGCTGGTTCAAATCCCAACCACGACACTACCTGCCTGGAGTTTGCATGTTCTCCCTGTGCCTGTGTGGGTTTCCTCTGGGTACTCCGGTTTCCTCCCACACTCCAAAGACATGCTGGTAGGTTAATTGGATCCTGTTTAAATTGTCCCTAGTATGTATGAATGTGAGTTAGGGACATTAGATTGTAAGCTCCTTGAGGGTAGGGACTGATGTGAATGTACAATGTATATGTAAAGCGCTGCGTAAATTGACGGCGCTATATAAGTACCTGAAATAAATAATAAAATAAATAACTATGCCAGACAGTAGAGCCAGGCTCGTGACCTGATTTTTCTATACTCTAGTTAAAGTGATTATAAAGATAAAAATGGTATTTAACCTTTTTGAATTTTCCGCTTAAGGCAAAACAACCTTTCAAATGTTGTTCCCTCCCAGTCCCCCTTAAATATTTACCTGGGTCTGATCTTGATCCAGTGCTGTGTCCATCTGCAGCAGCTCTTCTTCTCCCTATCTTTTCTCACAGGAAACTTGGCAGCAATGGGAGCAATTGGCTCCTGGTGTTGTCAGTCAAGTCCTGTGAGGAGGAAGTAGTGGGAGAGGGGCGAGCCATGCTATGTGTGTCTATGGATGCACTCACAGGAGACTTGGCAAAGGGAGCCATTAGCTCCTATTGTTGCCAGTCAAATCCTGTGAGGAGGGAGTAGTGAGAGAGGGGCGAGCCATGCTACATGTGTCTATGGATGCACTCACAGGAAACTTGGCAGTGGGAGCCATTTTCTCCTGGTGTTGCCAGTCAAGTTCTGTGAGGAGGGAGTAGTGGGAGGGGGGCAAGCCGTGCTATGTGTGTCTATGTCTTTTCTCACAGAAGACTTGGCAGCAGTGATGTTGTCAGTCAATTCCTGTGAGAAGGGAGTAGTGGAAGGGGGGGCGACCCGTGCTATGTGTGTCTATGGATGCACACACTCAGAATTGAGCCCGCATGTCTGACCCCATAGCAAGCGATTTGGAGAGGACAGCGCTCTTGGGGGACCCCAGAAGAGGAATTTCGGGGCTGTAAGTATGACATGTTTGTAAAGCTTTTTTTTTTTTTAATAACAATCACTTAAAGCAAATAAGATAGATCACCTCCCTGCCTCCAGCTTGTTATTGGATAGTGACTGAGCAGCGGCAGCCCATCTCATTTTTAATTTGATTTCTCCTTCTGTAAGCTTGTACTTTTTCAGTACATATAGATTTAACATACCTGATTGGCTCCTAGTGCTTCACTTACCTCTCTCAGATGCTGCTATAGAGGGAATTACAATAAACTGATATCAAGCCAAATGCAGGTACTTATGCTCTCTACATTCAAAATACATTTCTTTTTTGGTTAAGGAATACATAACTACATAAACTGCATTTTATATAGTATGTGCCTGCATTGCTTCATTAACTGCATATATGTTAAGTAATGAGCAAGTGTAATTCAAAGAGTTGTAGTATATACTTGCTTTCATCTTCCTTCTTTCTCTGACAACTAGAACCATCTTTATTCAGGTTTTTATCCTGTGTCACTTTTTACTGCTTAGACTAAGGTGCCGACACAATTATAACTCCGTCAATGTAAATTCCTACATGTGTAAGCAGCCCTTATTTTGGTTGCTTGCCTCTCATTCTGTGACCATAAATTCACAATATATACTCTGTATGAATATGCACTGCACAGTCGATGTCACTGTTCTAGGAAGACTGGGGAAAGAATGCCTCCTGCCTGCAGCAGACTGATAACATTGTTTTGTTATGGCCGAAGCACATTCACTTAACTGGAGCTCAAATACTGCTTTTTAATTGTATAACGGTTTATTTTTGCAGACTTCTAATGTTACTGGTGGGCCCTCTTTGAAATAAATGTCAAAAAAAGATAATGCAATAAAAATGTTTTTTTTTCCCCAATGCCCTAAACAAAACACATTGGTGTGAAAAATATCTATTGAAAAACAAGGTATTGTTTCCAGCCCTTTCAAACATAATAAAAATAGCTTATATCACACATAGCTGAAGTTACTTCTAGTGTGACCATTACTTACAGTTGGCGCCAAGCTGGAAAAACTCCTCAGGGTTGGCATTAGTTGGCAACCTAGTTCCATTTCTGAATGTAAAATCATCTGTAGGATCATTGTTCATATTTCCCATAAGTCCTTGTGTTTGATTTATAAACTCATGAGGTAGAAGAGCATTAATGCTTATGAACCCTCCTTCTCCTCTTACTTCCACTCCAGCCCCAGAGGAAAACATTGCTGTTATACTTTGATTAGAGCCAGCAAATAAAAATACACCTTTGGGAAATACAGATATACATATTATTACTTTTCTTTTCTCGCCAATCGATGTTGCTGTTTTAGAGATATACAATAATACATTTAAAGGCACTGGGGTTGGCTTAGTAAAGGTAAATAGATTATTAATTTATCAAATGCTGTTGAATTCTGCAATCAAATTATCCCCAGATCTTAGTGAATGAGGTGAAGCTCGGCTGACTTCCATCATGTGCAAGCAAAAATTGAGTTTTTTTGTTTATTTCCCTTGCTTGTGATTTGGTATTCTTTGTAAAGTGAAGCTTCACCTCCTTAACTAAGTTCTGGGAAAATGCAGAGTGCAACTTCCCTTGCAAAGTGAACGGCGTATTTGCCTTTATTAAATCAATCCCAGTAAGTTAAAGTATATTTCCAGGCAAAAATATATCCAGTACACTTCTGAAATACATACACATTTTTCTATGTTTTTTTTCTCTTTAAAAATGCAACAAATACATAAAAATACCTGCCAAAAACAATCGAGTGAGCTTCTAAGTTCCTGGTTGACATGACAATGCCTTGCCTCTGCCTGCATTCAAATCCAAGTCAGTGCTGGTGCATTGACTCCCTAGAGTATGTCCACACACTGTGTATAGATAATATTAGCTCAGTAGGTAATGAATTACAAGTAAAAAATTGAATATTAAACTCAGCGCTGCTCCTATGGCTTAAAACAATACAATGTCTAGCATACCTATGTCACATATGCAATATCAAGATATAACTCAACAATATGGTATTAAAGTGCTCAGTGCAAATATAAAGTGCAGAAAAATAAAGTGCAATCATATAAAGTCCATCCAATATGGTGTGCTGAACTTGTGAATTTAGTTGAAGTGGTTCTCAGGTGATTGTTCGTGCTCCCCTCCTGGGTCCCCACTCACCAGAAAGAAACTTTAAACACGCCTGTAAGTATATCCAAAATAGTATCTCCCGTCACTGGTAAAGTTGAGATGTATTGACACTACATAGGGACGGCTCCTATCTTCCACCAGTGTATTTAAAACATGTAAATGTCCTGGATACTTCCCAGCTTTCACGATGATCGGACATCCATTTAAAGTATATGGCAATCAAGGGAAAAGAGTATATATAGTGTAATACTGTGAGGTTTATTCATAAAATCCAAAGACATTACACTTACATCAAGAAAAAGGAAAACGTGCAGAGAAACTCAGCCTTGGCATGCAAACAATTGTCACTAGGTCTCCTCAGCTTGACACGTTTCGCCCCTCCCACTGGGCGTCATCAGAAGCTCTTGGAGCCCGTGACTGGCTGTCTTTTATATATTAGGTCCCACCCACTACACCCAATAACACCCACTACTCCTATTGATGGCGCAGTAATAGTTGTAATAACTTCCACCAGAACCCGAAGTGATGTTTTCACTGGAACCGGAAGTGACGTTACTGCTGGAACCGGAAATGACACAATCACCATCTCCCCACATGGAAGGTCAGCATGGAATCACTCCCTGTGTCCACAGGAAGTGTTCAAAACACCATCTTAACCACTTGCCGACTGCCTCACGCAGATATACTGCGGCAGAATGGCATGGGCAGGCAAAATCACGTACCTGTACGTGATCTGCCTCCCGTGGGCGGGGGGTCCGATCGGACCCCCCCGGTGCCCGAGGCAGTCGGCTTCTGTCCGGGAGCGATGAGAGGTGAGGGGGAGGCCATCCATTCGTGGCCCCCCTCGCGATCGCTCCCAGCCAATGAAATCCTTCCTCTGCTGCTGTATAGTAAACAGCAGCAGAGGAAGTGATGTCATCTCTCCTCAGCTCGGTATTTTGCGTTCCGGCGCCGAGGAGAGAAGACATCCGAGTGACTGCACAACACACACACAGTAGAACACGCCAGGCATACTTTTCACCCCCCAATCACCCCCCCCCCCCCCCGTCACACTGACGCCAAGCAGTTTTTTTTTTCTGATTACAGTTTGTGACAGTTAGTGTGGTAGGGCAGTTAGTGTTAGCCCCCTTTAGGTCTAGGGTACCCCCCTCACCCCCCCTAATAAAGTTTTAACCCCTTGATCACCCCCCGTTGCCAGTGTCACTAAGCGATCATTTTTCTGATCGCTGTATTAATGTCACTGGTGACGCTAGTTAGGGAGGTAAATATATAGGTTCGCCGTCATCATTTTATAGTGTCAGGGACCCCCATATACTATCTAATAAAGGTTTTAACCCCTTGATTGCCCCCTAGTTAACCCTTTCACCAGTGATCACCGTATAACTGTTACGGGTGACGCTGGTTAGTTAGTTTATTTTTTATAGTGTCAGGGCACCCGCCGTTTATTACCGAATAAAGGTTTAGGCCCCACCGGTGATATAAGTTAGGTTTTAGGGTCAGATAGGGTCTGCGTCGCCCCAGGCAGCGTCAGGTTAGGGCCAGTACCGCTAACACCCACGCACGCACCGTACACTTTCCTTAGTGGTATAGTATCTGAACGGATCAATATCTGATCCGATCAGATCTATACTAGCGTCCCCAGCAGTTTAGGGTTCCCAAAAACGCAGTGTTAGTGGGATCAGCCCAGATACCTGCTAGCACCTGCGTTTTGCCCCTCCGCCCGGCCCAGCCCACCCAAGTGCAGTATCGATCGATCACTGTCACTTACAAAACACTAAACGCATAACTGCAGCGTTCGCAGAGTCAGGCCTGATCCCTGCGATTGCTAACAGTTTTTTTGGTAGCGTTTTGGTGAACTGGCAAGCACCAGCCCCAGGCAGCGTCAGGTTAGTGCCAGTAGCGATAACACCCATGCACGCACCTTACACCTCCCTTAGTGGTATAGTATCTGAACGGATCAATATCTGATCCGATCAGATCTATACTAGCGTCCCCAGCAGTTTAGGGTTTCCAAAAACGCAGTGTTAGCGGGATCAGCCCAGATGCCTGCTAGCACCTGCGTTTTGCCCCTCCGCCCAGCCCAGCCCACCCAAGTGCAGTATCGATCGATCACTGTCACTTACAAAACACTAAACGCATAACTGCAGCGTTCGCAGAGTCAGGCCTGATCCCTGCGATCGCCAACAGTTTTTTTGGTAGCGTTTTGGTGAACTGGCAAGCACCAGCGGCCTAGTACACCCCGGTCGTAGTCAAACCAGCACTGCAGTAACACTTGGTGACGTGGTGAGTCCCATAAGTACAGTTCAAGCTGGTGAGGTGGCAAGCACAAGTAGTGTCCCGCTGCCACCAAGAAGAAGACAAACAGGCCCGTCGTGCCCATAGTGCCCTTCCTGCTGCATTCGCCAATCCTAATTGGGAACCCACCACTTCTGCAGCACCTGTACTTCCCCCATTCACATCCCCAACCAAATGCAGTTGGCTGCATGAGAGGCATTTTTATGTCCTCCTGAGTACCCCTACCCAATAAATACCCCCAAAAAAGATGTAGTGTCTGCAGCAAGCACGGATATAGGCATGACACACGCTATTATTCTCCCTCCTGTCCTGACAATCCTGGTCTTTGCATTGGTGAATGTTTTGAACGCTACCATACACTAGTTGAGTATTAGCGTAGGGTACAGCATTGCACAGACTAGGCACACTAACACAGGGTCTCCCAAGATGCCATCGCATTTTGAGAGACCCGAACCTGGAACCGGTTACAGTTACAAAAGTTACAGTTACAAAAAAAAGTGTAAAAAAAAAAAAAAAAAAAAAAACACAAAAAAATATATAAGATAAAAAAAAAAATAGTCGTCGTTTTATTGTTCTCTCTCTCTCTCTATTCTCTTTCTATTGTTCTGCTCTTTTTTACTGTATTCTATTCTGCAATGTTTTATTGTTATTATGTTTTATCATGTTTGCTTTTCAGGTATGCAATTTTTTATACTTTACTGTTTACTGTGTTTTATTGTTAACCATTTTTTTGTCTTCAGGTACGCCATTCAGTTGCAGCGCGGATTTATTTATCTTGACAGCAACAGCGTTTGCTAGCACACTATATAAAGCCGTGACTCCAGCGGAGGTGATATATGCCGAAGCATGGGGGCAGCAGGGGCGGAGGAGCGATTTGCTCCTACCTTTTGCGGGAAATTCGGAAGGCATTTTATCATACCGATCTTGGTGTGGTCAGATGCTTTGAGGGCAGAGGAGAGATCTAGGGTCCAATAGACCCCAATTTTTTCAAAAAAGAGTACCTGTCACTACCTATTGCTATCATAGGGGATATTTAAATTCCCTGAGATAACAATAAAAATGATTAAAAAAAAAAATGAAAGGAACAGTTTAAAAATAAGATAAAAAAGAAAAAAAAAATAAAGAAAAAAAAAAAGTACCCCTGTCCCCCCCTGCTCTCGCGCAAAGGCGAACACAAGCGTCGGTCTGGCGTCAAATGTAAACAGCAATTGCACCATGCATGTGAGGTATCACCGCGAAGGTCAGATCGAGGGCAGTAAATTTAGCAGTAGACCTCCTCTGTAAATCTAAAGTAGTAACCTGTAAAGTCTTTTAAAGGCTTTTTAAAATGTATTTAGTTTGTCGCCACTGCACGTTTGTGCGCAATTTTAAAGCATGTCATGTTTGGTATCCATGTACTCGGCCTAAGATGATATTTTTTATTTCATCAAACATTTGGGCAATATAGTGTGTTTTAGTGCATTAAAATTTAAAAAAGTGTGTTTTTTCCCAAAAAAATGCGTTTCAAAAATCGCTGTGCAAATACTGTGTGAAAAAAAAATGAAACACCCACCATTTTAATCTGTAGGGCATTTGCTTTAAAAAAATATATAATGTTTGGGGGTTCAAAGTAATTTTCTTGCAAAAAAAAAATGTTTTTCATGTAAACAAAAAGTGTCAGAAAGGGCTTTGTCTTCAAGTGGTTAGAAGAGTGGGTGATGTGTGACATAAGCTTCTAAATGACCCCATTTTGGAAAGTAGACACCCCAAGCTATTGCTGAGAGGCATGTCGAGTCCATGGAATATTTTATATTGTGACACAAGTTGCGGGAAAAAGACAAATTAAAAAAAAATTTTTTTTTTGAACAAAGTTGTCACTAAATGATACATTGCTCAAACATACCATGGAAATATGTGAAATTACACCCCAAAATACATTCTGTTGCTTCTCCTGAGTATGGGGATACCACATGTGTGAGACTTTTTGGGAGCCTAGCCGCGTACGGGACCCCGAAAACCAAGCACTGCCTTCAGGCTTTCTAAGGGCATACATTTTTGATTTCACTCTTCACTGCCTATCACAGCTTCGGAGGCCATGGAATGCCCAGGTGGCACAAAACCCCCCCAAATGACCCAATTTTGGAAAGTAGACACCCCCGTACTCAGGAGAAGCAGCTAAATGTATTTTGGGGTGCAATTCCACATACGCCCATGGCCTCTGTGAGCAATATATCATTTAGTGACAACTTTGTGCAAAAAAAAATAAAAATTTGTCACTTTTTCGCAACTTGTGTCAAAATATAAAATATTCCATGGACTCAACATGCCTCTCAGCAAATTGCTTGGGGTGTCTACTTTCCCAAATGGGGTCATTTGGGGGGGGGGGGGGTTGTGCCATCTGGGCATTTTATGGCCTTCAAAACTGTGATAGGTAGTGAGGAGTGAAATCAAAAATTTACGCCCTTAGAAATCCTGAAGGCGGTGATTGGTTTTCAGGGCACCGTACGCGGCTAGGCTCCCAAAAAGTCCCACACATGTGGTATCCCTGTACTCAGGAGAAGCAGCTGAATGTATTTTGGGGTGCAATTCCATATATGCCCATGGCATGTTTGAGCAATATATCATTTAGTGACAACTGTTTGTAAATTTTTTTTTTTTGTCATTATTTAATCACTTGGGACAAAAAAAAAATAATATTCAATGGGCTCAACATGCCTCTCAGCAATTTCCTTGGACTATCTATTTTCCAAAATGGGGTCATTTGGGGGGGTTTTGTACTGCCCTGCCATTTTAGCACCTCAAGAAATGACATAGGCAGTCATAAACTAAAAGCTGTGTAAATTCCAGAAAATGTACCCTAGTTTGTAGACGCTATAACTTTTGCGCAAACCAATAAATATACGCTTATTGACTTTTTTTACCAAAGACATGTGGGCAAATACATTTTGGCCTAAATGTATGACTAAAATTGAGTTTATTGGATTTTTTTTATAACAAAAAATATAAAAATATCATTTTTTTTCAAAATTTTCGGTCTTTTTCCGTTTATAGCGCAAAAAATAAAAACCGCAGAGGTGATCAAATACCATCAAAAGAAAGCTCTATTTGTGGGAAGAAAAGGACGCAAGTTTTGTTTGGGTACAGCATTGCATGACCGCGCAATTAGCAGTTAAAGTGAGGCAGTGCCAAATTGTAAAAAGTGCTCTGGTCAGGAAGGGGGTAAATCCTTCCGGGGCTGAAGTGGTTAATACTCAAAATGAGACTTTACACCCTCTGTTGATACTACTATATGTGCTATCACTTCCCGTATGTACAGGAAGCGAAGACCACCCAAATATGATGTTAGACTCAACATACTGTGTGAGATATTCATACAGTATTTGTGGTATGAAAAATCCTAATGTTGGGATTGTGTGGTGACTGGATGTTCTAGCCCACTTAACATAATAGTTCCTTGTTTCCAAATAGCTATACATTATTTCTGATGACAACTATTACAAATTAAATAAGTTGTACAACATACATTAAAATGAAGAAATATTAACATAATACATAGATAAATAAAAATACATAAAATTAAGAAATTATATTAGAATTAAAACTGAAATGAAAAACTATTAATAAAACAATATATAAGTCTACGTTTAACCCTTTTGGCGTTAATGACTGTAATTGGTATATCCATTAGGTTTCATTTTGACAAATAGCCTGTTTTAAATTGGTGCCCCTCCATGTCTCTCCACTCTGTCAATGCCACAAAAAATTTATTTGGATGGGTCCCTGTTATGGAATCTTCTGATGTAGTATGATAAACTGTTTTCGAAATTGCTTTTTGATGTTATTAATGTGTTCTCGCAATCTTGGAGACAACACATTGGAGACCACATTCACATTCCAATAGGTATGTGACATGTGTGGTACCACATGTAATAAATTTGGGTATCTCATATATCTGATAAATAAATAAATCATGTGCTGAGCTATCCCCTTAATGATCTGCTGAACCTGCAGCAAAAAGCCTAAAAAAACAAAATTGTTAACTAAAGTGATGTGCCTAGAAATTCAATCCCAAGAATAAAAAATATATATATAAGCGACTGTTTTCGTCATACAGCTTACAACATCATATAGCGCGAATATACACACATTTAATAAAATATAAATATTGATACAAAAGTGATCCATAAAGTGCTCAGGTGCATATAGGTCCGTGATACTCTGACCATCAAGGGTCAGTTTTCAGCATCCTTAATACAAAGATAATAAACATGACTTGATAGGTGACTGTGAATATAACGACCTTCAGCAGTGATTACACTCAGGTGCTCCCCACCCCAAGGTAATGGCCGCTCACCTCAGAGTGTGTGACCTCGCAATTAAGTTTGGCAGTACACGCTTTTGAATCCTCAAAACGGATTCCAGGTCAGGTTGCAAGGTCCAAATACTGCTCAAAGATGTGGCATCCTCATATATAAATATCAAAAAGAGACTTCCATAGTGTAATAACGTTTTAAAAGATTTTATTTAATGCAAACAAAGCCCTATTACAGTGTACTCACATGGGTCTGGTGCGTTAGTGCACCGCTCTATAGCATGCCTTAATAGCGCCAAACCGTGAATGAGATTGTGTGCTCCTACTCCATATGACAGACCAGCTGCCTCCTGCGCCTACGCATGTCGATACAAGGGAAATATTGTATCTTCATCAGTAGTTGTTTTCCATTGCTAGTTGCAATATGGTATATAATGAATCAACATCTATACTCACCAAAAACATTTGATCGTTTACTGGAGTGTTCCTAATAAAATTGATGAGATCCCTACTATCTTTCGTATAAGACAGGAATTGTTGGGCAATGAGTTGCAAATAATGGTCCAAGTATTCTCCAACTCTGTAGAACAAGGAGTCCACCCCATTAATAATGGGGCGTCCTGGGTTTTTTTTGGGTACCCTTGTGTATTTTAGGAACCTGGTATATGATAGGGGTCTTCGCTGCTACAGGGACTAGGTATTGGGCTTCCTTTTTATCCAATATGCCTTTTCCTTGGGCTTTTTAATTTTTTTTAGTGAGTATGGCTTTTAATCTATTCACAGGATCTTTTTTTATTATAAGTTTCTTTGTCTTCTATTAGGCAGTTTAATTCCTTCTTATAGTCTTTCTTATCTAATACCACTATTCCCCCCTTTATCCGCCGGTCTTATAACAATGTCTTTTTTTTTTTCTAATTCCTTAAGGCCCTGTTGGATTTTTTTATTTCCTCTGATGGGATGTATATGAATCTCTTCTATATCTTGTTCAACCATCATTTTGAATACATCAAGACATTGGTTGCTACTGTTAATGGGGCTGACTCATTGTTCTCCAGAGTTGGAGAATGCTTGGACCATTATTTGCAACCCATCGCCCAACAATTCCTGTCTTATCAATTTTATTAGGAACACTCCGGTAAATGATCAAACGTTTTTAGTGAGTATAGATGTTGATTCATTATATACCAATATTAGACAAAAAGATGCCACCACAACGATTAAATGGGCTCTGGAATCCAAAATACTTTACAAAATAAGTAAATAGATTTCATGTTGGACATATTGCTACTAACATTGGAATACAACTACTTCTGGCATGATAAACAATATTATAAACAAATAAGGGGTGTCACCATGGGAGCTGAGTATGCTCCCACAGTGGCAAACATCTTTATGAGCAAGTGGGAAATATCCCAGGACTAATAACATATAGAAGGTATATCGATGACAATTTTTTTTAATTTGGGAGGGTAATGAGAATGCTTTAAAAGAATTCTTACAACATGTTAATATTAATAAATACAATATCTCCTTCACAGCAAGTTATAGTAAAGAGAAGGTTAATTACTTGGACTTAGAAATATTTAAAGAAGGTAACAACATACATGCTCGCACATTTTTTTAAAACACAGATAGGAACAGTTATATTCCCACCTGTAGTGAAAATGGATTTCAGGCATACTTAAAGGCCAGCTCATGAGGGTAAAACAAAATTGTCTTCTCCAAGAAGATTATGAAACACAATCCAACATGTTGTTGAATAGGTTTGAACAAAAGGGATACAAACGCCCACAACTCATTAGAACACACAGAGAAGTAGGATTAATGGATAGGAAATAATTACTTACCCCAAAATTAAAAAAAGAAGAAAAATATGATCTTGCCTTCTGTACTGAATTTAATAGGCAACAATTATAATAAACCATTGGCCTATTTTGCTTAGAGGCTCGTACTGGCCAAAACATTACCAAAACGTAATTTACAGACGTCCACCAATACTGAAGGATAGAATTGTTAAAAGCATTCCAGACCCACCTAAAAAGATGGTTACCTTTCTTGATCAGACAGGTTTTTTCAAATGTGGCAAATGTTTAACATGTAGAACATGTAAAGGAGGAAAACGAAAAATAACACATTTCCAATCAAAAACTACAGGACAGATATATATGAGATACCGAAATTTACAGTCCGGTCCATAAATATTGGGACATCGACACAATTCTAATCTTTTTGGCTCTATACACCACCACAATGGATTTGAAATAAAACGAACAAGATGTGCTTTAACTGCAGACTTTGAGCTTTAATTTGAGGGTATTTACATCCAAATCAGGTGAACGGTGTAGGAATTACAACAGATACCAACAAAGCCTGGGGAATGCCCAGGAAGAAATCCAAGCCTACTTACCACCAGCTCACAGACAACCAATTAACCTGTCTAATGCCCTGTACACACGATCGGATTTTCCGATGGAAAATGTGCGATCGGAGCGCGTTGTCGGAAATTACGACCATGTGTGGGTTCCATCGGACATTTTCCATCGGATTTTCCAACACACAAAGTTTGAGAGCAGGCTATAAAATTTTCCGACAACAAAATCTGATCGCGTCAATTTCGACTGTGTGTGGACACTTCCGACGCACAAAGTGCCACGCATGCTCAGAAGAAATTCCGAGACGGAACAGCTCGGTCTGGTAAAATTAGCATTTGGAATGGATATAGCACTTTCGTCAGGCTGCAATGTTTAAAATTATTTAATGCAGCGCACTCTGTTCTTCTTTATAATGCTAGAAGAATGAAGTTGTTTTGCTGCTGATATTCACACAGACTTCTCACAGACTTCTTTATTTATTATTGATCATGATTTCATCAATATATTTTGATTTTCACATCTGTCAAAAAAGATATATGGGGTTTTTTTGGGTTTGTATTTTTTTCAAGCCTGATCGTGTTTTTTTTTTTTTATCCTGAATATTTTTGGGTGTGTTTTGTGTGTCAGGTTACCACAACACCATTATTATCTTGTATTATTTAATCTCAAGGAGGTTGCTTGGTGTTGGGGTCTCTTGTTAATTTCACATTGTATTTTTGAAATGTACCTGCCTCCTCACAAACAAACTGTCCTTTTTGAAGGAAAACACACATAGGCGAGTATAATTGAAACAAAAATTCCTTTATTAAGGGATCAGAACCAAACAAAGAGGGAGGCAACGCTGGAGAAACAGCAGAAATTGGCAAAGCCTTTGGCCCCCAGGGCACACATCAGTTCTTTGACAGCAAAATTGGTGGCCTGAGGAGTCCATATCTAAGGGAGTGCAGTCTGATTCAGAAGTCCTTGAGATCATGAAATCAGCAGATGACATCTGTGTCCCCAGGCTGTGGTCATACAAGAGCCTGCATCTTTTGTCAGACCAGACTGAACACAAGGCCATCACTCTCTGGTCTTCCTTCCACGCTTCCTTCCCGGCTGTGGCTCTGGTGTTGGAGGGGTGGCAGGAGGAGGAGCAGGACCTGGAGGAGGAGGAGGAGGACCTGGAGGAGGAGGACCATGGGTGAGCTGACAAATGTGGGTTTCACATGTGAGTTGGCCCCTCAACCCCTTATTTAGCTTCCAAAATAAAAACTCACATAAGAGTTATTGGCCCTCCTCCATCTGCATCATTTTGCAGGCAGTTAGCTCTGCAAAATCATCTTCCACACTGTGGGGTGTTCTGAGGGCCTCAGTAGCCTTCCAAAATACGCCTATTGCAGCCTCCTCCAGGTTACTCCTCTTCCTGCCACTTTTTCTTTGAAGGCGGAGGGGAGGGACCCGGGTATCCAGCAGCCTGCTTAGCCCGGCCACCTCCTGGCCGAGACTTCCCTGTGTATGAAAAAGGGACATGGTTTTAGTTTTTTGTTCATCAATCACAATCATAAATTAGTACTCCAAACTAACATAGATTTACCATTATTGATTGGACAACCATAAATATTTTGAAGAATGCTATACCTGGCTCAAGCTGGGCTCCTCCACATGTTGCTGCCTGGAAGGCCCAGGTTGGGCGTCAGAAGCCTCAGCTGGGGGGGAAGGAAGCGTGGAAGGAAGAGTGGAGAGTGCTGGCCTGGGTTCAGTCTGACCTGCCAGGAAATGCAGCCTGTCATAGTACCACAGCCTGGGGACATAAATGTCATCTGCTGCTCCTGATCTCTGGGAATCCTGGACCTTCTTGTGCTCCCTTAGATAAGTACTCCTCATGCCACCAATTAGGATCTTCAAATAGGTGATGTCTGCCGTGGGGATCACCGGCTTCACAATTTCCAGCAAATTATCCAGCGCTGCCTTCCTCTTTGTTTGATTGTTATATTTGGGGTGGTTTATCTGCCACAGACAGGGCAGCTCCTTGATCATATCAATGAAGATTGGCATAAAGTCCTGATCATTGATTAGATCCATTTTCACTGCAAGACACAACACCAGACAAACCCTAATGTCAGCCAAAGTCTTATAAACTTGTCTAAATACAGGCCTCAATCTAGAAGCAGTATAGGCCCAAATTTAAATCTTATCATGATCGGCGCCTCCGATACTCCTTCCTCCGCTCACAGATCGTACATACTATCTGTACGTACTACGCATGCGTGTTACGCTTTATATACACTGCGCATGCGTGAAACTCCGCCCGTCCCGACGTTCTTTCTAGTCTATTCCCCGCCCCTTCTCGTTCGGCGCAGTGGGGAAGAGCACATGGCGGAGACAGAGCAGGTGTCTGATAATTACTCCAACGAGGAGGAGGAGGAGGAAAGCCCAGAGCCTGAAACGTCCCGATCCCGGAAGAGACGATTTAAGGCCTCAAATATGTCCTTTGGGGAAATGTTGGAGATGGTGGACATCCTGAAGAGGCAGACTATGACAGGAAGTATGGACCTTACCCCAACCCCAATGTCAGAAAGGCAAAGATAATGGCGAAAGTGGTCAAAAGTCTGCAGAAGAATTTTGGGGTACGACGATCCAACGATCAACTCAGGAAGCGGTGGTCGGACCTCAAATTAAGGGAGCATGAGCAGTACAGAAGGATCCGGAGAGTGCTGCAAAAAAGTGAGTAGTTGTCCTGTGTGCTATTCTTTATTTTTCTAGCGTTCGTGCTGCTCCATGTGCTTTTCTTTACTGTTGTACAGTTTAAAATGGCAACTTTCATGTTCATGGCCATATTATTTGTTCGTATAAAACATTGTTCGTTCGGCATAGAAACCACCATGTTTTGGACATATGCATTTGAATACATTTTTGCTAGCCTACTTCTCAACAAATAATTTTGGTGTTTAGATGGGTTGGTAACTAGAATGAAATGCAAACTAGATTCTGTGTAAGGAGAGGACACTCAGCAGCTGTTTACACATCTGGACACTGGAGTACTAGTGTGGGACACCAGAACACCCTTTTTATTAGGGGGCCCCACACAGGTGCTGCAGTGTATACTATAGGGGTGTCGCCATCTGTGAAGCTTCTACAAAACAGGTAAGTATTCAAGCTGACAAAGTGACCCAAATATTTCTTCATCTTGGAACTCTGCCATAACAGACAATTGTACCCCACTTCCGAGCAATGTTTCATGTTCCTATTTCTGTCATCAAACATCTGTGTGTTAAGTATACCTATTTTTTTTTTAACATAGGGGAGAAAAGACTCGGAGGACACCCCTCATCCGAGGAGACCACAGACCCCCCAACTCATGAAGAAGTGGAAATCCAACAAAGTCAACAGGAAGAGGACGAGGGAGACATGGTGGAAATAGTCACCACAACAGGAGAGTGTCTACGACCACAGGCTCAGGTAAGAGATGGATGCCGGCATATTTATAATACATGGTGTGTTTTTGTTTCTATATTTTTAGGTGATCGTGATGTTGTGGATGCAAGACATTTCACCAGTGAGAGTGCCCAGATCCTGATTGGGGAGATCATGGGGTGTAATAGAGACTTGGAAAACATCCAGAAAAACATCACTGATGTTAAAAACAAAATGAAGAACATCATTGATGTTTTAGGGAGAGTTTAAAACACCTCCAAATACCTTCCTTTTTTTTGTTTTTTGAATTGAAAAATGTTTCTGATTTTTGGACATATTCGAGAAAAGCCAAATTTTGAAGATGCACACAGTGTGTCAACATGTGCTATCTGCCATCACGGGAGATCAATGTATGCGTTTTAGGGGTGCAACCCCTTCCTCAATAATAAAGTAGCTGTGAGGAAGGGGTTGCACCCCCAAAACACGTCCCTCGATCCCCTGTGATGGCAGCTAGCACATGTTGACATTTGGCAATTTGCGTGCATCTTCAAAATTTGGCTTTTCCAGGGGTGACTTCACCCCATCTAAACGCAATATCAAACACAGTTTCTAAATACTCATGTCTGATATTGCCTTCAATTTCTACAAAAGTTGAACTTTGTAAGTTCCAGATTCGTGTCTTTCTTGTTTGTTTGAAACATGCCTGTTTTACTTTAAATGGACATTTCTACTTTTATTAATGTGACCCAAAAAATTGTTATACAACAAACATGTTGGTTTGTTTTAAAAACCTTTTCTAAATGCACATGTGATTGTGCTGGTATTAAAAAAGATTGATACTCAAGAATGTGTGGATTATTGTTTCAATGCTCCTAACATTTAGTTGTGGTAAAATTGGTGGTTTCTGTGACATCGGGGGTTATTTCCTAAGGGCAAATCCACTTTGCACTACAAGTGCAGTTTCAGTGCAGTCTCAAATGCACTTGTAGAGCAAAGTGTATTTTCCTTTAGTAAATAACACCCAACAGTGCTTTTTAAGGTTACACAATCAGGCCATTTTCAGGACTCCCCACATTTGTGTCAGGGTCAGCTAAAAGAAACACAAGCAGTAAATGTCACCAAAGATTTTAGTAGTTAACATTTTTTGTTTATTTAAAAAATGTATCATACATTGTCTGACATATTGATGGCCCCCCTACCCGCAAAGTAATCAAGGTATCTAAGACAGACCTTGCGGGCACTCGGGGGGGCAAGCCAGGATGGCCAGCCACAAGCGCCATCAGGGTTGGTTCATTTACTTGAATTCCGGCCTCAGGCCCAACTGAGGCAGCATAGTTGGCAGAATTTAGCCTTAAAAAGTTGTGTAGAACACAGCACACCAGGATGATATGATTCAGTTTATACTCCGCCATATGTATAGGTGTAATAAATAGGCAGAACCGGCTGGCCATGATTCCAAACGTGTTCTCCACCACTCTTCTGGCTCTGGCCAGCCGGTAATTAAAAACCCTCTGGTCCGGGGTGAGGGTCCTCATAGAATATATGTTTTTACATCTGATTCCCATATCTATCTTATTTTTCTTATTGTCTTTAGAATCATTTCCTTTTTCCTCCCCTTCCCCCTTTTTTATGTATTTTTTGCATGATTTTGAGGAGGTACTGCACCCACGGACCGGCCCGTTTTATCTATATTTGCTGCTGTTCTATGGTTTAAATGGCTGTCTATTTGTTGCGCTGTAGCCTAGACAACCGATAGCTGACGTATTTACGTCTGTAACTGTAACTGGGATGGCTATATAAGCCGCCTGTTCTGGCTACGGCGCATGCTCTGAAGAAATCCTTGACGGATGAAACGCGTCAGCATGACGCCATCACGCCCAACGTAGTACTCACACGGACCCACCCATCAGCCCTGGGTATCCGATTCGCTGAGCCGCTGAAGCCGCTGAGGCCTTGCCGCACGGAACCAGGAAGTGTTTGAGGAGTCACACCGCATCCAGGCGGCACGCTATAAACACCTTCCCCATCTCCACTATCCTGGCCGGCATTCGGCCACAAAGACCCACGAGCTACCCTTACTTGACCAAAGGAGGATTCAGCTGTTTTGCACAACGTGAGAAGATCTGAGGACCGGAGTGCTTTGCATGCCTGCCATACACTGATGTCCATGGACTAGTGAGACTGTATCTATCCAATATCTTCTGTGACCATTGTCACCACATTATTATCAGTGTCCCCACTTCATGATTCAGCAAATACGCTGGGTTTATTCATCACCATACATACAGGCACACACTCCCTCCTGTATCCACGTATAGTCTCCATACAGCTGCTGATGAATGTTACCAGCTACGGCTGGGTACCTACCTGCAAGTGCTATCATCAGCAATCCCTGTGGTTTACATTTTCAGTTATACTCCAGGTCTGCCACCGGCAGCGTGCATAGCGGATTCTCATTATCCATGGCTGTATACATCTACCTCTTGGCCCTCAATATTACTTCATAAACAAAATATATATGACGGTTCTTGTCTACTTAGCCAGTTGGTTGTAATTGTATGTGGTGGCCATCTGTGTGTTGTTTCTGTCTCTAGACAACGTTGTCTATTTTATTTTTATTGGTGGTATTTGGTTCACTTACTGTCATTTTTTTGATTTTTGTTTGGTGTATATGTGGTATTATCTTTCCATAATAAATTATATATTTTTGCTATCCTGCTGGTTCCTTGTTGAAGAATTCGTTTTCCTCTCCTCCCCTTTTTTTCTGATATGCTTTTTAATTCAGAGGAACACACCCACCTGTGATCTCCTGAGCTCCTGGGTGTTTGCAGGTAGCTTTATTCACATGCAGATGCTGTCAGGGTATCATCCCCATCTGCCAATACCTACATTTAATTAAGCAAAGTTTTTTGGGTTCATAAGTCCCCTCTTTGTTTGTTGAGGGTCCTCATAGGGAATGGCCGCATAAGATGGTCCCCCAGCGCAAACGCTTCATCAGCAATGAAGACGAATGGGAGTCCTTCCACATTGTCTTCTGGAGGTGGCAAGTCCAAGCTGCCATTCTGGAGACGCCTGTAGAACTCCGTCTGGGCGATGACTCCACCATCAGACATCTGGCCATTCTTCCCCACATCCACATACAGGAACTCGTAAGTAGCCGACACCACCACCAACATCACAATACTATTGAACCCCTTGAAGTTGTAACAGTATGACCCCGAGTTGGGTGGTGGGACAATGTGGACTTGTTTCCCATCAATTGCCCCTCCGCAGTTAGGAAAGTCCCACCGCTGTGCAAAGTGGTAGGCCACAGTCTGCCATTCCTGTGGCATGGAAGGAAACTGTGGAGTCAAACAAGAAAAAGAAATTAATCATTTTGCACAGAAACATTGCAAGCAGATTAGACACAAACATTCTTGGCCAACATCAGTATAACATTTATTTTAGGGAGTATTTAAAGACAAAGGTATAAGGTCCAGATTCCTCCTCCCCCCCTCATGGGCCATTTGTAAAATTTTATGGGGGAGAGATGTTTTGGACAAATAACCATCTCCACTTCATTGAGAGATGAATGCCTAGATAATGTGTATTACTTTGGTCAGCCCCCCCTTACTTTACACTATTGGCAGCCCACTGGACAGGTAAGAAGTGTCATAATACAAAGAGATAAATACAAACTGTACACATTTTAGCACATTTTTTTCTGCTATTACCTATCAAGATAATAATAGGATACCAAAACTTTAAACAGTACCATTTTAAAGTATTCAGGCAGGCCCTTGCACTACATGCTTTGGTGAATTCATCCATAAATCTGACCACTAAAGAGGTAGGTATAGTGTGTATGGGTTTGGCAAAGTCAGGAGATAGAGGATTGTTATCAGCAGAGTTAGCAGTTGGGGGAGGGAGGGTTCAAAATGATTTTGGGACACCAAAAAAAAGCCTCTAGCACTCTGCCAGAATTTCAAACACACATCACAATTTTTGAAATTTTAGGGGGTTTTTAGGGTAAAGCACTACTATGGAGCTGTCAAAATACATTGTTAAGTGACTACACAAGGTGAATATAGGCCCAGGAGAGCATGCTTGGGAGGTAAGTGAAGGCAAATATGCATGAAGGACAAAAAAACCCTAAAATTCCAGCATGCATGAGGACAAAGGGGACAGTCACAGCATATTACAATGATGGTAATTAGGGAATGAATAAAATGTGATGTTAAAGGATAAAAATCTTACCTTAATATACTCCTTCTGCAGGACCTGGATGATGGCAGAACAGGTCTCTGGGATAATGATCCCCAGAGCCTGGGGGGAGATGCCTGTCGAGAACTTCAAGTCCCCGTCGCCAAGTACCGCAGGGTGGCGACTAGCCTCTGCTCCGGAGTGATGGCTTGCGTCATGCAGGTATCCTGCCTGCTGATACAGGGGGTCAGCAGAGCCAACAAACGGTGAAATACGGGGTCCGTCATCCTGAGAAAGTTCCTGAAATCATCAGGATTATTCTCACAGATCTCATGGAGCAAAGACATGTGACAGAACTGGTCACACTGGAGCAACCAATTCTTGGTCCATGAACTCCTCCCCACCCTGTTCATGGACTGGACTTGTGTCAAGGTAAGGACCCCAACACCAAGCCCCCGCACAGCACAAACTCTACGACGAGTACGTATACGCAACATGGCTAGAAAACGGTCGGCTGCTCAGCACGAAGTAACAGAACGCACTGAAGAACAGCAAGGCCTGTGAAGAGCGACCTGAAAAACAGTAACGAACTAACAAGAACACAATGACAAAGTCACGCGTAACTCGCTGCACGCACTGAAGACCAGATACAAACCCACAAGCACAAATTGAACAGCAGAAAACGATCTGAAAACCACAAGTCTGAAAAAGCGCGAATCGTCTCTCACCAAACTTTTACTAACATGAGATTAGCAAAAGGAACCCAAAGGTTGCCGCGCTTGGTTCTGAACTGCCCTTTTATAGTCTCGTCGTACGTGGTGTACGTGACCACGTTCTTGGCGATTGGAAATTCCGAAAACTTTGTGCGACCATGTGTATGCAAAACAAGTTTGAGCCAACATCCGTCAGAAAAAATCCATGGATTTGGTTGTCGGATTTTCCGATCAATGTCCGACCGTGTGTACGGTGCTTAACAGTTTGCGTTAAAAACAGGTGTTTAGTTCACACGCATTTGCAAACGCATGCATAAGCCACAGAGCCTTGTCAGGGCACCCTGGTATCTGTGGTTCTACCACTAAAATATGAGTGTCCCCACAGTGGAGGCACATACATTCTGATGGATAAAAGAGGGCAGGTGGACTGAAGGGGAGCCCACCCCTTCTTAAAGGTACAGGAGCACACCAGCAGGTAGCACAATGGCTGCAAAGGTGTTGGTGCGTTGCTGGACCAATACACACACCAACGTGATCACAAACAACTTGCCACCACCCTCATTTATAGCTGGCTATCGCAGTAAGCGGCATTGGAAGGCTACAGACATAGGTCCCAACTGTCCCTGATTTCGAGGACTGTCCCTGATTTGGCACAAAGTCCCTCTGCCCCTCTTTCCTCCTCATTTGTCCCTCATTTTGGTCTGATCTATATAGTTTTATATAAAATGCACTATTTATCTTTCAAAAAATGTTTCCCAGTGCTAAACCTTTCATCTAATTTCTAAATTTCAAAAGCCAGTTTAAAGGCATAGTAATGGTAAAAAAAAGCCCTTGTGGGTGGTTAAATTAATTGTTTTTTTGTATAATTCTCCTTTAAGGGGGTGTGTTCTATAACTACGTACTTTTGCTAATAGGTGTCCCTCTTTCCCATCTCAAAAAGTTGGGAGGTATGCTATAGATACCAACAAAGCCTGGGGAATGCCCAGGAAAAAAATCAAGCCTACTTACCACCAGCTCGCAGACAACCAATTAACCTGTCTAACAGTATGCGTTAAAAACAGGGGTTTAGTCCGCACGCATTTGCAAACGCATGCGTAAGCCACAGAGCCTCATCACGGCACCCTGGTATCTGTGGTCCTAACACTAAAATATGAGTGTCCCCACAGTGGAGGCACATACATTCTGATGCATAAATGAGGGTAGGTGGACTGAAGGGGAGCCCACCCCTTCTTAAAGGTACAGGAGCACACCAAACACTCACGCAGGTAGCACTATGGTTGCAAAGGTGTTGGTGCGTTGCTGGACCAATACACACACCAACGTGATCACAAACAACTTGCCACCACCCTCATTTATAGCTGGCTATCGCAGTAAGCAGCATTGGAAGGCTACAAACAGATACCAACAAAGCCTGGGGAATGCCCAGGAAAAAATCCACTGTATGTGCCTCCACTGTGGGGACACTCATATTTTAGTGTTAGGACCACAGATACCAGTGTGCCGTGACGAGGCTCTGTGCCTTACGCATGCGTTTGCAAATGCGTGCGGACTAAACCCCTGTTTTTAACGCATACTGTTAGACAGATTAATTGGTTGTCTGTGAGCTGGTGGTAAGTAGGCTTGGATTTTTTCCTGGGCATTCCCCAGGCTTTGTTGGTATCTGTTTGTAGCCTTCCAATGCCACTTACTGCAATAGCCAGCTATAAATGAGGGTGGTGGCAAGTTGTTTGTGATCACGTTGGTGTGTGTATTGGTCCAGCAACGCACCAACACCTTTGCAGCCATTGTGCTACTAGCTGGGTGTTTGGTGTGCTCCCTTACCTTTAAGAAAGGGTGGGCTCCCCTTCAGTCCACTTGCCCTCATTTATCCATCAGAATGTATGTGCCTCCACTGTGGGGACACTCATATTTTAGTGTTAGGACCACATATACCAGTGTGCCGTGACGAGGCTCTGTGGCTTACGCATGCGTTTGCAAATGCGTGCGGATTAAACCCCTGTTTTTCACGTTTACTGTTAGACAGGTTAATTGGTTGTCTGCGAGCTGGTGGTTTGGATTTTTTCCTGGGCATTCCCCAGGATTTGTTGGTATCTGTTTGTAGCCTTCCAATGCCACTTACTGAGATAGCCAGCTATAAATGAGGGTGGTGGCAAGTTATTTGTGATCACATAGGAATTACATCAGTTTGTATATGTGCCTCCCACTTTTTAAGGGACCAAAAGTAATGGGACAATTGGCTGCTCAGCTGTTCCATGGCCAGGTGTGTTTTATTCCCTCATTATCCCATTTACAAGAAGCAGATAAAAGGTCCAGAGTTCATTTCAAGTGTGCTATTTGCATTTGGAATCTGTTGCTGTCAACTCTCAATATGAGATCCAAAGAGCTGTCACTATCACTGAAGCAAGCCATCATTAGGCTGAAAAAACAAAACAAACCCATCAGAGAGATAGCAAAAACATTAGGTGTGGCCAAATCAACTCTTTGGAACATCCTTAAATAGAAAGAACGCACCGGTGAGCTCACCAACACCAAAAGACCCGGAAGAACACGGATGACTGAAGAATTCTTTCCATGGTGAAGAAAACACCCTTCACAACAGTTGGCCAGATCAAGAACACTCTCCAGGAGGTAGGTGTATGTGTGTCAAAGTAAACAATGAAGAGACGACTTCACCAGAGTGAATACAGAGGGTTCACCACAAGATGTAAACCATTGGTGAGCCTCAAAAACAGGAAGGCCAGATTAGAGTTTGGCAAACAACATCTAAAAAAGCCTTCACAGTTCTGGAACAACATCCTATGGACAGATGAGACCAAGATCAGCTTGTACCAGAGTGATGGGAAGAGAAGAGTATGGAGAAAGAAAGGAACTGCTCATGATTCAAAGCATACCACCTCATCAGTGAAGCATGGTGGTGGTAGTGTCATGGCGTGGGCATGTATGGCTGCCAATGGAACTGGTTCTCTTTTATTTATTGATGATGTGGCTGCTGACAAAAGCAGCAGGATGAATTCTGAAGTGTTTCGGGCAAAATTATCTGCTCATATTCAGCAAAATGCTTCAGAACTCATTGGACGGCGCTTCACCGTGCAGATGGACAATGACCCGAAGCATACTACGAAAGCAACCAAAGAGTTTTTTTAAGGGAAAGAAGTGGAATGTTATGCAATGGCCAAGTCAATCACCTGACCTGAATCCGATTGAGCATGCATTTCACTTGCTGAAGACAAAACTGAAGGGAAAATGCACGAAGAACAAGCAGGAACTGAAGACAGTTGCAGTAGAGGCCTGGCAGAGCATCACCAGGGATGAAACCCAGCGTCTGGTGGTGTCTATGCTTTCCAGACTTCAGGCTGTAATTGACTGCAAAGGATTTGCAACCAAGTATTAAAAAGTATAAGTTTGATGGATGATTGTTAATCTGTGCCATTACTTTTGGTCCCTTAAAAAGTGGGAGGCACATATACAAAATGTTGTAATTCCTACACTGTTCACCTGATTTGGATGTAAATACCCTCAAATTAAAGCTGAAAGTCTGCAGTTAAAGCACATCTTGTTTGTTTCATTTCAAATCCATTGTGGTGGTGTATAGAGCCAAAAAGATTAGAATTGTGTCAATGTCCCAATATTTATGGACCTGACTGTATTACATGTGGTATCACACATGTCACATACCTATTGTAATGTGAATGTGGTCTCCAAAATGTGGGTCGGATCACCAAAGAACTTAAAGTGTGATTGCGAGAACACATTAATAACATCAAAAAGGGCTTTCGAAAACACAGTTTATCATACCACTTCAGAAGGTTCCATAACAGGGACCCATCCAAATAAATTTTTTGTGGCATTGACAGAGTGGAGAGACACTGGAGAGGCACCAATTTAAAACAGGCTATTTCTCAAAATAAAGTCCAATGGATATACTAATTACAGTCATTAACGCCAAAAGGGTTAAACGTGGACTTAGATATTAATTGTTTTATTAATCATTTTTAATTTAAATTTTAATTGTAATATCATTTCTTCCATTTTATGTATTTTTATTTTTCTATGTATTATGTTAATATTTCTTCATTTTATTGTATGTTGTACAACTTATTTAATTTGTAATAGTTGTCATCAGAAATAATGTATAGCTTTTTGGAAACAAGGAACTATTATGTTAAGTGTGCTAGAACATCCAGTCACCACACAATCCCAACATTAGGATTTTTCATACCACAAATACTGTATGAATATCTCACACAGTATGTTGAGTCTAACATCATATTTGGGTGGTCTTCGCTTCCTGTACATACGGGAAGTGATAGCACATACAGTAGTATCAGCAGAGGGTGTAATGTCTCATTTTGAGTATTAGGATGGTGTTTTCAACACTTCCTGTGGACACAGGAAGTGATACCATGCTGACCTCCCATGTGGGGAGATGGTAATTGTATCACTTCCGGTTCCGGCGGTAACGTCACTTCTGGTTCCGGTGAAAAACAGAAGTGATTACAACTATTACTGCACCATCAATAGGAGTAGTGGGTGTTATTGGGTGTAGTGGGTAGGACTTAATATATAAAAGACAGCCAGTCATGGGCTCCAGGAGCTTCTGATGATGCCCAGTGGGAGGGGCGAAACGCGTCAAGTTGAGGAGACCTAGTGACAATTGTTTGCACGCCAAGGTGGCGTTTCGCTGCATGTTTTAACGTTTTTTGATGTAAGTGTAATATCTTTGGATTTTATGAATAAACTTCGAAGTATTACACTATATATACTCTTTTCTCTTCATTGCCATATACTTTAAATGGATGTCCGATCATCGTGAAAGCTGTGGGAAGGATCCATGACATTCACATGTTTTAAATACACAGGTGGAAGATAGGAGCCGTCCCTATGTAGTGTCAATACATTTCAACTTTACCAGTGACAGGAGATACTATTCTGGATATACTTACAGGCATGGTTAAAGTTTCTTTCTGGTGAGTGGGGGACCCAGGAGGGGAGCACGAACAGTCACCTGAGAACCAACTAATTTCACAAGTTCAACACACCATATTGGATGGATTTTATATGATTGCACTTTATTTTTTTGCACTTTAAATTTGCACTGAGCACTTTAATACCATATTGTTGAGTTACAGTATATCATGATATTGTATATGCTGACATAGGTATGCTAGACATTGTATTGGTTTAAGTGAGGGATATGCAAATAGCGGACCTCCAGCTGTTGCAGAACTACGAGTCCCATGAGGCATAGCAAGACTCTGATAACCACAAGCATGACACCCAGAGGCAGAGGCATGATGAGACTTATAGTTTTGCAACAGCTCGAGGTCCGCTAATTGCATATCCCTGGTTTAAGCCATAGGAGCAGCGCTGAGTTTAATATTCAATTTTTTGCATTCTTTGGGGTTCTTCACCTTTCATTATAGCAGCAGCCCTATTACATGGTAAATTTATTATCACATATTATCACAAATTATTATTATTATTAATTATCACATATTATCACAAAACACTTTTTTTTCATAGCGCGGGTTTTTTCTTTTAATTTTTTCAATGAATTGTAACCAGTAGCTGACCATGCAAAGCTTTTCCAAGCTTGGCAAAGATATCACAGGGAGGAATAAAGCCTGTTTCTTACTACAGGAACAAGGTGGAAGAAAAGATGAATGCTGTGGCATGATCTAGAATGGGTAGGGAGAATAGGGGGTCAACGTGGCTCATGGCTACACAATTCCTTTATTTTGTAAACACAGTAAATGTCACCCTGTGCAAAAAGACATGAAAATATTGAGATTAAAATGAAAATTCAAATGAAGCCATTTAATGGAGGCTATCTAGCTGTAGACTGGATATTAATACGTCAGGAAATGTCCAATCTTTCTCTGGAACTCTCTTCTAAGGGAAACTTTGGATTGTGAGCATAATTCGTTCCAGAAACATGCTTGTAACCCAAAGCACTTGTATATCAAAACGAATTTCCCCATAAGAAATAATGGAAACTCAATTGGTTCGTTCCACAATTATTTATTCATAGGTCTTTCAGTTTATAGTCCATAAAAAAAAAGATTATAGCAATATGATAGGTTGTGTAATCATAAAATGTCCATTGTGGCAGCCTTCACAAGGGGATTAGAAGCAAAATCCAGCAGGAGCTACAGAGTATAAAAGAGAAGAGAGGCGCTTCTAAGTGTAGCAATATGGTTACATTTAATGAAGGTACAACATTTAGCAACTCACGTGGTTGATGATTAAAAGAGGCACATCTAATTATGCAGGCATCCGGGGTAAAGCTGTCCAGACTGTCCTCCGCACTACCGGCTCTCACCGCTGTCAGTCTGCAATCGTGACCGGGAAGACTATACTGCGGTAGAGTGATCTGAAAGCGAGGCTTGAAGCACTCATGGAACGCAGTGTTGACAGGATGACGTCGATGGTGGTGCAGAGGACGGTCTATGTGGACAGCTTTACCCCAGATGCCTCTAAGTAGATTTGCCTATTTTACTCATCAACAATGTGAGTTACTAAATGTTGTACCTTCATTAAATGTAACCATATTGCTACACTTAGAGGGCGCATGTCTTCTCTTTTATACTTAGTTGTGACATGACGCTACTTGTATATCAAGACATCGCTTTTTTATCAAGTCAAATTTTCTAAAAAAAAATTTGCTTGTCTCGCAAAACACTCTCAAACCAAGTTACTCTAAAACCATGGTTTTACTGTTTTGCCAAAAAATCTGGATACACATGGTACTTATGTTGGCCTTAAATGTGGCAGTTTCCACCACATTTACCTACCTTTCAGTACCACAAACATTAAAACAGATCAGGTCATCTTACTATCTTACTGCCAATCTATGAATATTGGGACATGGTTGTTGACTGCATAATCCATTTTGTCATTATTTGACAAAAAGCTTGGTAAAAGTAGTTGGGATTGTAAAAAAATACATCCAGCACAAAAGACATTAAAAAAGGTTTGGTTAAAATTAGGTTATATATATATTACAAATAACCAGGACACCATTGTTCAGTAAAAGCTGTAGTGAGAAGGAGAAAAAGGATTTTCTATTAACAGTGTATGTATAATACCACAGACCACAGAGGATTCAAATGCACATCTATATTTGTATCAAAGTTAAAAGTGATGAGGCTACTAACTAATGACCGGTTGTAAATGAATGTACTGTATATGTTCAGCAATATCAGCGATTATACTAGTTTGGAAACTATACTAAAATATTTAAAAACAACTAGGTTTTACCTATGTACAACAATACTTAGAACAGATATTTTATGTTAAACCAGAACAGATATTTTATGTTAAACCTCAGCCAGAGATATCTGATTTTACCCAAAGTTAGGGAGGTTACACGCCAGTAAATTCTATGTTCTACTTCAATGTAGAGCGTTGTTGATTATAATGACATAAACAACATTTGTCAGACTAATAAAGCATTTCTGATGGAGCACTCACCCTTCAGGTCCAACCAGGTTCGATCAAGGTGAAGGACTTCCTGATTTAGGAGAACCTCCAGAGTTTTGGAGTCTTCTGCTAAACGTACCTCTATCAAATCTGAACTTTTCTCTTGCATAGCCACAGAGGAAAAGCCAGTTACTGAAGTAAAAGAACCTGCAGAATAATAAGAAATATACCTATATCAGGTTGAGCAAAATGTCCAGATGTTGACTATACATTCCCTCCTAAAAATGGTTACATTGACCTGCTGATCACAGACTATTAAAATGTAGCATCCTACTGGAAAGTTAGAGTTCCAGTTAGACTTTTCTAAGTCTTTTTTTTATAACTTTTTTAAGTAGGGTCAAGCACGTATTTTTTTGGAGATAAATCTCCTTGTATGAAATAACATACAGTATAATCCACAAACAATCATTTTAAAATTACTTGAAATTGCAAAAGAAATTAATAGCAGTATTATAGTACAGAAGCTTTTGTTAGCTACTCGGATAGTAGGGTTAGTCCATGTAGCAAGGTCTCCGGCCTTGTCCAGTCTAATAAGGACCTCCAAGGCCAAAGATAGCTGACATCCTTCAATATGTGGTGGGTTGCTAGGCATAGTTGGTGCAAAGATGGTAGAAGTCATTTCTTGGATGTAAAAGAGGTTTTATTTCTTTTAACAGTCCTTTTTGTATTTTTGGGGGAAAGAGGGTTAGGGCCAGGACACCCTAAGTAGTTGAACCTAAGTAGATTCAATTGGCAGACTCCGAGACTGCAATAGGAGGACAGCTGTGCAGGGAAAGGCCCCAGCAAGGCACCACTTCTGCACATGCAGGAATGCTGTCTCCTATGGAAACAGTCCTTTAACAGTTCCTAACTCAAACGTAACAATTCTTTCAGCCTCACTACAACTGCCTCTTGTAGTTCTTCAACACTGAGCTCCCGGTCTCTCACTAGACCCTCTAAATCGCTGACTCAGAATCCCTTGAGCTCCTCCAAGGTTGACGGTGGTATCTCCCTCAAGCATCACCCGGACTTCCCTGCTGGGTCCCTAGCTTGGCACTCCAGATACTTCTCAAGCTTCATCCCTGCTAACCGACGAGGTCCCTGGCTTGACTCACAAGGCTGCCCTGCAAGCGTCTCCTCCGCGGGCTGGGTCCCTGACTTGTTTACCGCCTGAACCGTGCCCGTTTGGTGAGAATATGGTTCTGGTACTTTCTTCAGTTACTCATTGTGGTCCCTGGTAAAGGTGGTTGGTCCCTTCCTGGTGACAGCTTCCCTTCTACTTCTGACCACTGACAGGTTCTCCGACCGACAGAACCGTCACTTTCGGTTGGACTGCAAGCCACAGTCCCAACCCTGGGCTGCCCTCTTACTTCTGGATAGGCCCTCACACAGCCTGCCAGCCAGATGCCCCCGGGATAGGCCCAATCTCCAGCCTTGCAGACAGGGGCGTACGACACACGTCCACCCAGACAGCTGTCCAGGTGGCACATAACAGCGATCACCTGACCTCACCTGAATATATAGGTTCTCCCTGCAGGCCAAGGGATTCAAGAAAACCCCTGCCAATTGGCAGAGATACCCCATATACACATAAACTGACTTTGGGTTACCCTTCTCATATCTAGTACCACCAAGTTCCCTGCCACCTAGTGGTAGAAGAGTGCAACAAGGCCAAACTTAGGGAGAAATCAATAGATCTCCATCAATCAACCAAGATGACTACTCTTGGCAAGTAAATTTGTAAGGAGCTCCCTGACTAAACCCCAGGGTGCTACATCCAGTTTTGGGCATCCCTTAAAGTGGGATGCATGAAATCTGAACAAAGCACATGTATCTGTAGTGTTTACCGGTCTCTCTCCAAAGTTCTAAGTGTCATTTCTCCCTGATGCTTTGTTCCTCTGTTATCAGCATGTGTCACTTCTGAGAATTTTTTCTGGCACATGAGATAAATTTGCGATGGTGGAGGAGAGCTCAGCACACAGTTTGTCTATTCACAACACAGCTCTGCATGTTCCTCTAACTGCAGCTCCCTCTGTGATACCGACAGATTAAGAAGGAGTTTATCTAAATTCAGCACTTTTGAATGGAAGTAGAGAAGAAAGGTTTTGCAGATATACAAGTAAAACTTATGAAGGAGGATTTGTTTAATCTCTGTATCATCTGAGGTTATTCACTTCACTGGGTATACAGTATGTGAGGGTTTACATCCACTTTAAACCTTTTGTGCTTCCGTAGGCCTGAGAAGCAATATTACTGACAAGTCTGACAACAGAGTAATTTTACATCAGTCAAATATTATACCAGGTGGCAAACACTTACCATTTTCAAATCTAGCAGCCTGAGTGCGGCCTTGAATCTTAAGTAAATGATTAGTGGATTCAATCAATATGTATTCCCCTCTACCCTTGAAAGTGAAATTAGACCCATCAGAAGTGATAAAGTGTGGATCCCCAAATGAAGATGCTGCAACATAAAAACATAACAAATGCAGTTACAAAAACAAAAACTGGTGTACTCTTCATCTCAGTATAGTGGCTCAGTAGTTATAATCATTATCTTTACTTTTTTAAACCCCCATAATTCTCTGTACATAACACACAAAATAGGGAAAAGAAAATTAGAGGGCACTGCCAAAAAGAGATGGGGAATGCTGGATATATTAGTCAGGAAAAAGTGTAGCGATTGGAGGTAGTGGTATGATTACTGATAAAGGCAAAAAGGGAAAAGAAATAGCAAATTGAATAAATAGGTTTTGAACATTTGAAATTTAGTTATTCCAAAGAGAAACAAAAATCTTGCAGTAGTGTATGGGATGAGTATACTGTATAAGCAAATATAAAGAAGGGAATATTTATAGATTATATTAAGAAATATAGGTGAGGAATCAGTTATGTATTTTGAAAGTGAAATAAAAAAAAGTCTCCTTTTTCTTGTTGACCTGCTTGCCTTTTCCTGTATACCTCCCAGTGATGACAAGCCATAATAAATGGAAGAGGCTTATTATGTACAACTACCAGATATATATATATATATATATATATATATATATATATATATATATATATTTATAGATAGATAGACATGTACTGTATATTGATCTTTAGTGGTTGAACTATATACAAAATACCTTGCATATTGGGGTGTTGGTTTTAGTTAATAATCTTTTTCTTTATAAAAAGATGAATTGTTTATATACTGTATAGCGAGAACAGTTTCCCACTATTTATCTACCAAAAGAATAATTCATAGGCCAGGTTAACACCTAGTACCTTTGCATGCAGGAATGGGTTTATAGTTATAGTATAGTGTCATCGATCTTGACAGAGAAGTCAGAGAAAGAGGCACGTGGGGGAGGAAATATTACAAGTTCAGTTTTGGATAGATTGAGTTTGAGGAAGTAGTGTGGCATCCAGACTGATATGTGTGTTAGTAAATTAGTAATGCTTGTGTTAGGTTACATATTTGTGTTCCAGCTAGGGAAATTCACCCCCTCTCTATTTGTCCTGGTGACCATTGTTACTGCGACAGAAAGTGATGAGAAATACAACATTTTACAGTTGTCATCAGAATAAATTAGGTGACAGTTAATTTTCTTCTGATGCTGACAACTGTTCGAGTAACAATGGATTAAAGATGGGTATGCCCCTCAATATAGAGAGAATTCTACTTACTTCCTGTTGTGTTTCTTAGACTAGTGAAATTAGACAAGTGAAAGGAGATCTCAGAGATGGGGACATGGCCAGAGTTACTACCTACCAGTACGGCTCTGCCCCAAGTACATAGAAGCTACTGGTTTCCCATAGTTAGCTTTCAGTTTCTACTACTCTATTCTTGTCATTCAACTTCTACTTCAAGTTCTACCTTTGTAACACAGACAGTGAACAGGTTTTTACATAGCTCCCAACTGTCCCTGATTTTGAGCGACTGTCCCTGATTTGGAACAAAGTCCCTCTGTCCCTGTTTCATCCTCATTTATCCCTCACTGTGGTCGGATCTATATATTTGTATAAAAAATGGACTACTTATCCATCAAAAAGTGTTTTCCAGTGCTAAACCTTTCATCCAATTTCTAAATGGATGCATTTGTAAATGTAAAAAGCCAGTATAAAGGAACAGTAGTAGTAAAAATAAAAAAAAACCCTCTTGGGTTTACCCAATCATATTTTTGTAGAATTCTCCTTTAAGGGGGCGTGGCAGGGGTGTGTGTCCTAAGCCTATATACTTTTGCTAATAGGTGTTCCTCGTTTGCATCTCAAAACATTGTGAGGTACTGTATGGTTTTTATATATTCTACATTCTGTATATATTCTACATTCTATATTCTTTTTGATTAATGGACCAAGTGTCCAGAACAATATCTCTCAATTCTTGAGAGAATTATTTGTGATGTGCTGAAAGGTCTGTATATGTAATGCAAAATGATTACAGTACATTTGAAGCATATATTTTACATGTACTAAATTGGGACATTATCTTGCAGCATATTTTTCTTTAATGTAATCATTATATTGAAGAGCTTGTTTTACAAATTGAGTGTAATGAAACCTATTTTTACCACTAGATGGAGGTATTGCATAAACAAAAACAGTCACAGGCTGTGAGCAGTTCAGAGCACACATTTCACTTTATATGTTCTCCTCCTACAACAGGTTTAGAAGTAAAAAAAAAACTGCACTGTTTACTGGCATATATGATTGTGATAAAGCCCCTGTATATTGCTAACTATAGCTGCATACACCCCGGATTACCTGAAGGTGTGAGAATGTGTATAAATGTGCTGCACAAAACTTCATAAAGATCTATGCAAATGTCATATTAATCAAATGCAATAAAAATCTCCATAAAAAATGTGTAAATGTGTAATAATTTATTCAAAAACAATTCTTATGTTACCTAAAACATTTCACATATTGCAGAAAAATAAATTGTTGAAAATATATTCAAATAAAGTCTAAAAGTATAAATAGTCCAAACTGAAGGAAATCATAAATCACAGTAGTTCAAAAAAATACTTTGTCAATGAAAGTGTGCTCCAAGTGACAATCCTCCATATTTAATTGATAACAAGCTCATAGGAACCCTAACCAAATTTGCAATCTGCAAAGAATAGCTTCCAACTGGTTTTCTTTTTTGAAGGGCCTGACCCTTTTTTTGTACCAAATTCTTCTACCCCCTCCTTTATCAGTTGTTCCGCTGTCCTTTTTAGTACATAGACTTCCATACACAAATTATTATAAAGTATTATTTAATTATCAAAAGTCTGTTCCTACATTAAACATTTTATTCAACCTCTAACTATACATTGTTAGTTTAAAAAGCCAATATGAAAAAAAAAGTATTGCTAAAAAAAAAAAAAAATACTTCTAAAACTTTGCACAGTTTTAATAAGTTGCTCCCGCCCCATTGAGGGCTGCTCACTGGGTCTCTCTACTTACCTTTTGCCCTAATCCAGCAATATTCACTGTGTAGCCCCTTTTGGACCGGCACAGCCTTTCTCCCCAAAAGTGGACATTTTGCACTGCACATGCAAGCTGTAGCCCCATTTCTAGGAAACCACCATACTCATGGCGACCTCAAGTAGTAGCTTGCAGTATGAAGTGGCCAGCAGGACAGTGAAGATCACAAAATGGAGGCTAAAAGTAAGGATAATACAAGTGGACACCGTGGGGGCAGCCTAATAAAGTAAAACAGTACAAAGGTTTAAATGTACTTTAATCAATATTTTGTTGCATATCACTTTTTTATGGTCCACATAACGAGAGAGTGACAGGGGTGTATTCTTTGCCTACATAGTTTTTGCTATGTGTCCCTTTTTTTCAATCTTCGAATGTTAGGAAACATGGCAAAGTGCTGCAGTACATAGCATTAAACTAAAATTGTGTTGCCATTGGCCACTGCGCTTTGCACATCATCTTTTACTTTGAACTGTCAAACAGGTCACTGCTTATAACTGTATATAACTTTTACAATGGTCTTGAAAGATGTAATGGTCAGGGGCTTATGACCATATTTTTCCATATGGTGGCACCACCAAAGAAAAAAACACACATTTGCTTTGTCTGGCTGCCTGTGCACAATTTTTTTTACGTAGCAAAAAACATTAGGGAGCAGGGAATGAAGAGGCTGTAAGGGGGAGTCAGGTGGTGAGCTCTGGCGGGGGACAGCAGATGTGTACATTTATTTTTTTACTTTGTAAAACAAATTCATAATAGGATTCCACAGCCAAGCACCATTTACCTCCAGCCAGTCCACAAGTGGATGAAAGCACTTTGGCAACTCAGAATGTGAGCTCACATACAGAAATTCAAAACCAATTGAGCTCCTGCTTTAACTGGTGGTTAGGTTTGCTACCATCAGCTCTCGCCCCAGTGAACACTACTTGTATAATAGATATGGCTTGGTGGTTTCTGCAATTGAAAACTAGCTTTGCATATCAAGCAGACAGCATGCTGCTTCAAATATTCCATTCTTATTTCATTTTTTATAATAGTAATTACATGATAAAATGGGTGGAGCCTGTACAAGAGAATCATCATTCATGAGTGCCTAGGGCAGCATCATGTCTCTGCGCGGCACGAATAATAGCTTTAATAAACTGGGTCAACCTTATACATGTTTTTAAATGGGTCAAGCTATTTTTTATTAATTTATGAGATTCTTTTATTATAGCCTGAAAACTAATTTTGGTAGCATCTCACAAATCTTTTGTTAGCTTTCAATTCAGCAATTTCTATTCTAGGCAGTGTTAACATTTTTGGAAAATAAAGACTCTTGTTACAGATCAATCTGGTCAAACTCTAGTGGTGCACTTGACTCGTCCTGCTCTGATTGCACGGTGTTAAAGGCTGCAGTATTGTATCATTATTCCCTTTTTGTAAGATTTCTGGTCTTGTTGAAGTACACAATAAACATTTAACTTAAAAAAAAAAACTCTAGTGGTGGGATACGATTTTTTTTATACAACAAATCTTGCTATTGTTAACACTGAAGCATATGGGTGATTTCTGTTTCAGAATTTTTTTCAAAAAATATGTTTTCATTTTTTAAATATTTGAATTAACCCATGCATGCAATAATATGAATCTCCCAGTATCACCATGTTGCATACAGCTCACACAACTATTTGCTATAAAATTTTTAAAAAATGCAAGCTTGTTGAATCATTTGTTTCTGTTTTGACCTTTGAAAAGTTGAACTTATGAGATTATCTATGAAATTTGTGCAACATTTAGTCTACATTCATTGAAAAAACTCTTTCACAGTTGAATAACCAGTGGACAGTGATGCCCTGGCCTTGCTCCGCTCACATACCGCAAAATGTAGTCTTTCAGCCAAGTAGTTCACAGAAGGACCTTGAGGTCTATAAATGTTGTAAAGGTCCATGTAAGGCTACACCTAAAGTTGAACTGCAGCCAACTGGACATTTAAAATATTTTATGAAAGTTGTTTTACCAGAAAAAGGGTCGGTGACCTGACTTCTCTCTGCTTTAGAGCAATACCACAAGATCACCTTTCTGCCCCATCCTGTGGCTGGACAATGACAGCTACCTAATGAGCTCAATCCTCTACCCTTTCTGCTTTCCCCTCCCGAACTTCAGCTAAGTGATTGACCCCACTGATGCTCCTTTCGCCCTCAGTTTTACAGTACAGGGCTGAAACCAACACAAATACATATACTTACATTGATTGCTTTTAGAAATACATAAAATTCTTTTTAACAACTATATACCTGTATTTTATATATGCTTCAGCATACATGAAAAGAGTTCAGCTTTAACTTTATCTATAGTTTATGCTGATATTGTAATATTTCTTTAGCTTGTGCCACAAACCTGGCACCAAACTCAATTCTATATTTGTAACTAGTAACAAATAGGTACTTACCAACTTTTGGTGGTTTGTACTTGCGACAGTCACTAGAAGGCCTGAGTTTCATATAGTAGTCACAATTATTTGACCACAGGCAACAGTAATAAAAAGAGATGACATCATAGAGCCAATGAGAAAAGCCTGGTACTCTCGGGGGCTTCTTGTATGGCGGGGAGCCCCAGTCATGACCTCGATCAGGAGTGCTACCCCCTATAGAATCACTAGTGAGGACTTGGAAACCATCTTTATCATAACAGCACTGCTGACCTGCTGCAAAGGTGGGACTGAAAAAAAAAGAACATTTTATCGTTAGCGGTATATTGCTTTGATTATTTTCTCTTGCATTTCTATGTATCTCAAAACTATTATTTTTATATAGCATGTATATTTCACATATTACTAGAGTCATAATTTCATAACAATGTTTTAGATAAAGATTTGTAGCAGACAAGGCAGAACAGTTGACTGTTGTCAGAATGACTAGGTTTCAAGTTGAGCAACATTATGAATGGGTTCAGTCAGAGGATCTGCAACTTTTATGATTGAGCATTCCCTAGTCTTTGTGGTCATTTGCAATCTGCCTTGCATATTCCTTTATAGGAAATCATATAATTACACCTATGCTACACTGGTTGTGTGTAATGATGCGCAAGCCCATAAAGGTCTGTTACAGATTATGATATAATGTATTACAGCAAATATTAGAATACTGGAATAAAAGTTACCTGCCGTAGATGCCTCTGACACAGTGCACAGCTCCAGGATGGTAAGTACATGTGCTTCCAGTCTCTATGTTACATCCATAATCTGGCTGCAACATAGAAGCATAATTCTGGTTATTAAGTATTGGAAATGTGACTGTATTATAGCATTACACATATTGTAAATAGTTGTACGTCTTGTTGCACTGTTACCAGGCATCGATTTTTAAATAGGCGACAGAGGCCAAATGTTTGGGATACACAATTTCAGCAATTGTAATTATATATTATAGTATAGTATTAAAACTGTCCTTCATTTTCCAGATTTAAAGAATTAAAGTTTTGCCCCTAGTAGACTTATACTCTATGATAAAAGGTGATAACTGTCTGGATTAGGTAAAATGAGCAAAAAAAAGTTGAAATACTTACCCTTGCTGGAGAGCAAGCTGCTGTAGGCTTTTTCCAGTGTTTGTAACATGACCAAAAGCCTAGCTATTTCATTGTGTGACCTTATTTAATAGGGTGAAATACCCATTCTGAACTCTGGTCTTTTCCTACGGTAGATGTCACATGAGTAGTGCTTAGGCCATATAGTAGATATTACACTTGGTTGGGACCAACCTTGTTGAGGCATTTGTCTGAATGCCAGACTTTCAGCCTGTTTGGCAGATGCCAGACATCACGTATAGCAATTGCTTTTTCATCTGCTACTATATATATATGGCAGCTGCCTTCTTCTGTTGTTAAGGGTTGTTACGTAAGTAGTTGGTGCCTGCATCTGTCATGGCCTTAGAAGCCAGTGACATTACCTGACCCCCATTAGTTTCAATTAATTTATTTAATAATTGCCGGGATTCCACAGCAATGTAAATAGAGGGTCTGCGGATAGTTAAAAAAATAAAGGATGTGGGGGTTCCCCCCAAAATTCATATCAGGTTCTCCAGGTCCAGTATAATTTTTAAGGAGGCCCCCATGCAAAATAATAAAAAAAGGGGTGAGTCCCGCCCCCCAAAAAATCTCACCAGACCATTATTTGTTCATGCAGCCTGGCAGGAAATGAAAAGTAGGGGATGGACAGGCATCCTTTCCCTCCTGAACAATACCATACCTCATTCCCTCAACATATGGGGACCTTCCCAGGGGGCACTCCCCTGGAAAAGTACCGTGCTCCCTTCCCTGCAACCCTGGTTCAGTGGTTGTTGGGGGTCTGTGGGCAAGAGGCTGGTTGGAATCTGAACATTCCTTTTCACCCTTTTCTTATTCACAAAACAATGTAAAGTGTAAACAAAACACACATTCAACCTCCATAAACTTGGAGGTTGAACTGACCTAATCTTTACAATGATTGAGTAAAGATTGTCCATCTTTATTAAATTAACCACTTCAGCCCCGGACCATTATGCTGCCTAAGGACCAGAGGTCTTTTTCCAATTTGGCACTGCGTCGCTTTAACTGCTAATTGCGCGGTCATGCAATGCTGTACCCAAACTAAATTTGCGTTCTTTTCTTCCCACAAATAGAGCTTTCTTTTGATGGTATTTGATCACCTCTGCGGTTTTTATTTTTGCGCTATAAACGGAAAAAGCCCGAAAAATTTGAAAAAAAATGATATTTTCTACTTTTTGTTATAAAAAAAATCCAATAAACTCAATTTTAGTCATACATTTAGGCCAAAATGTATTCGGCCACATGTCTTTGGTAAAAAAAATGTCAATAAGCGTATATTTATTGGTTTGCGCAAAAGTTATAGCGTCTACAAACTAGGGTACATTTTCTGGAATTTACACAGCTTTTAGTTTATGACTGCCTATGTCATTTCTTGAGGTACTAAAATGGCAGGGCAGTACAACCCCCCCCAAATGACCCAATTTTGGAAAGTAGACACCCCAAGGAAATTGCTGAGAGGCATGTTGAATCCATTGAATATTTATTTTTTTTGTCCCAAGTGATTGAATAATGACAACAAAAAAAAATATTTACAAAAAGTTGTCACTAAATGATATATTTCTCACACAGGCCATGGGCCTATGTGGAATTGCACCCCAAAATACATTCAGCTGCTTCTCCTGAGTACGGGGATACCACATGTGTGGGACTTTTTGGGAGCCTAGCCGCGTACAGGGCCCCGAAAACCAATCACCGCCTTCAGGATTTCTAAGGGCGTAAATTTTTGATTTCACTCCTCACTACCTATCACAGTTTTGAAGGCCATAAAATGCCCAGATGGCACAAACACCCCCCCCCCCCAAATGACCCCATTTTGGAAAGTAGACACCCCAAGCTATTTGCTGAGAGGCATGTTGAGTCCATGGAATATTTTATATTTTGACACAAGTTGCGGGAAAGTGACACATTTTTTTTTTTTGCACAAAGTTGTCACTAAATGATATATTGCTCACACAGGCCATGGGCATATGTGGAATTGCACCCCAAAATACGTTTAGCTGCTTCTCCTGAGTATGGGGATACCACATGTGTTGGACTTTTTGGGAGCCTGGCCGCATACGGGGCCCAGAAAACCAATCACCGCCTTCAGGATTTCTAAGGGTGTAAATTTTTGATTTCACTCTTCACTGCCTATCACAGTTTCGGAGGCCATGGAATGCCCAGGTGGCACAAACCCCCCCCAAATGACCCCATTTTGGAAAGTAGACACCCCAAGCTATTTGCTGAGGGGCATGGTCAGCATTTTGCAGCTCTCATTTGTTTTTGAAAATGAAGAAAGACAAGAAAAGACATTTTTTTTTCTTTTTTCAATTTTCAAAACTTTGTGACAAAAAGTGAGGTCTGCAAAATACTCACTATACCTCTCAGCAAATAGCTTGGGGTGTCTACTTTCCAAAATGGGGTCATTTGGGGGAGTTTTGTGCCACCTGGGCATTCCATGGCCTTCGAAACTGTGATAGGCAGTGAAGAGTGAAATCAAAAATTTACGCCCTTAGAAAGCCTGAAGGCGGTGCTTGGTTTTCAGGGTCCAGTACGCGGCTAGGCTCCCAAAAAGTCTCACACATGTGGTATCCCCGTACTCAGGAGAAGCAGCAGAATGTATTTTGGGGTGTAATTTCACATATTCCCATGGCATGTTTGAGCAATATATCATTTAGTGACAAAAATTTGTCTCTTTCCCGCAACTTGTGTCATAATATAAAATATTCCATGGACTCGACATGACTCTCAGCAAATAGCTTGTGGTGTCTACTTTCCAAAATGGGGTCATTTGGGGGGGTTTTGAACTGTCCTGGCATTTTATGCACAACATTTAGAAGCTTATGTCACACATCACCCACTCTTCTAACCACTTGAAGACAAAGCCCTTTCTGACACTTTTTGTTTACATGAAAAAATTTTTTTTTTTTGCAAGAAAATTACTTTGAACCCCCAAACATTATATATTTTTTAAAGCAAATGCCCTACAGATTAAAATGGTGGGTGTTTCATTTTTTTTTTCACACAGTATTTGCGCAGCGATTTTTCAAACGCATTTTTTGGGGAAAAAACACACTTTTTTAAATTTTAATGCACTAAAACACACTATATTGCCCAAATGTTTGATGAAATATAAAATATCATCTTAGGCAGAGTACATGGATACCAAACATGACATGCTTTACAATTGCGCACAAACGTGCAGTGGCAACAAAATAAATACATTTTAAAAGCCTTTAAAAGCCTTTACAGGTTACCACTTTAGATTTACAGAGGAGGTCTACTGCTAAAATTACTGCCCTCGATCTGACCTTCGCGGTGATACCTCACATGCATGGTGCAATTGCTGTTTACGTTTGACGACAGACCGCCGTTTGCGTTCGCCTTGGCGCGAGAGCAGGGGGCTACAGGGGTGCTTTTTTTTTTCTTTATTATTTTTTTGCTTTTTTATCTTATTTTTAAACTGTTCCTTTCATTTTTTTTTTAATCATTTTTATTGTTATCTCAGGGAATGTAAATATCCCCTATGATAGCAATAGGTAATGACAGGTACTCTTTTTTGAAAAAATTGGGGTCTATTAGACCCTAGATCTCTCCTCTGCCCTCAAAGCATCTGACCACACCAAGATCGGTGTGATAAAATGCTTTCATAATTTTCCAATGGTGCTGTTTATATCCGGCGAAATCTAAGTCATGAAATGCTCGTAGCTTCCGGTTTCTTAGGCCATAGAGATGTTTGGAGCCACTCTGGTCTCTGATCAGCTCTATGGTCAGCTGACTGAATCACCGGTTGCATTCTCAAGTTCCCTGTTGAGACAGGAGAGCCAGAGAAAAACACGGAAGACGGTGGGGGGGGGGGCATTCCCTTCCACGGCTTGTAAAAGCAGTCTAGAGGCTAATGAGCCACTAGGATTGCTTTTACATGAAAGCCGACCGCTGGTTGAAAAGAATGATACCAAGATGATACCTAAACCTGCAGGCATCATTCTGGTATAACCACTCAAAGCCGTGAATGGCGTACCTGAAGACAAAAAAATGGTTAACAATAAAACACAGTAAACGGTAAAGTATAAAAAATTGCATACCTGAAAAACAAACATGATAAAACATAATAACAATAAAACATTGCAGAATAGAATACAGTAAAAAAGAGCAGAACAATAGAGAGAGAGAATAGAGAGAGAGAATAGAGAGAGAGAATAGAGAGAGAGAATAGAGAGAGAGAATAGAGAGAGAGAATAGAGAGAGAGAGAGAACAATAAAACGACAACTATTTTTTTTTATTTTATATATATATATATATATATATATATATATATATATATATATATATATATATATATATATATATATATATATATTTTTTTTTTTCTTACACTTTTTTGTAACTAACTTTTATAACTGTAACCGGTTCCAGGTTCGGGTCTCTCAAAATGCGATGGCATCTTGGGAGACCCTGTGAAAGTGTGCCTAGTCTGTGCAATGCTGTACCCTACGCTAATACTCAACTAGTGTATGGTAGCGTTCAAAACATTCACCAATGCAAAGACCAGGATTGTCAGGACAGGAGGGACAATAATAGCGGGTGTCACGCCTATATCCGCGCTTGCTGCAGACACGACATCTTTTTTGGGGGGGTTCGTTGGGTAGGGGTACTCGGGAGGACATAAAGAAAATGCCTCTCATGCAGCCGACTGCATTTGGTTGGGGATGTGAATGGGGGAAGTACGGGCGCTGCAGAAGCGGTGGGTTCCCAATTATTAGGATTGGCGAATGCAGCAGGAAGGGCACTATGGGCACGACGGGCCTGTGTTTGTCTTCTTGGTGGCAGCGGGACACTACTTGTGCTTGCCACCTCACCAGCTTGAACTGCACTTATGGGACTCGCCACGTCACCAAGTGTTACTGCAGTGCTGGTTTGACTACAACCGGGGTGTACTAGGCCGCTGGCGCTTGCCAGTTCACCAAAACGCTACCAAAAAAACTGTTAGCGATCGCAGGGATCAGGCCTGACTCTGCGAACGCTGCAGTTATGCGTTTAGTGTTTTGTAAGTGACAGTGATCGATCGATACTGCACTTGGGTGGGCTGGGCTGGGCTGGGCTGGGCGGAGGGGCAAAACACAGGTGCTAGCAGGTATCTGGGCTGATCCCGATAACACTGCGTTTTTGGGAACCCTAAACTGTTGGGGACGCTAGTATAGATCTGATCGGATCAGATATTGATCCGTTCAGATACTATACCACTAAGGGAGGTGTACGGTGCGTGTGTGGGTGTTAGCGCTACTGGCGCTAACCTGACGCTGCCTGGGGCTGGTGCTTGCCAGTTCACCAAAACGCTACCAAAAAACTGTTAGCGATCGCAGGGATCAGGCCTGACTCTGCGAATGCTGCAGTTATGTGTTTAGTGTTTTGTAAGTGACAGTGATCGATCGATACTGCACTTGGGTGGGCTGGGCTGGGCAGAGGGGCAAAACGCAGGTGCTAGCAGGTATCTGGGCTGATCCCGCTAACACTGCGTTTTTGGGAACCCTAAACTGCTGGGGACGCTAGTATAGATCTGATCGGATCAGATATTGATTCGTTCAGATACTATACCACTAAGGGAGGTGTACGGTGCGTGCGTGGGTGTTAGCGGTACTGGCGCTAACCTGATGCTGCCTGGGGCTGGCGCTTGCCAGTTCACCAAAATGCTACCAAAAAAACTGTTAGCGATCGCAGGGATCAGGTCTGACTCTGCGAACGCTGCAGTTATGCGTTTTGTAAGTGACAGTGATCGATCGATACTGCACTTGGGTGGGCTGGGCTGGGCCGGGCGGAGGGGCAAAACACAGGTGCTAGCAGGTATCTGGGCTGATCCCGCTAACACTGCGTTTTTGGGAATCCTAAACTGCTGGGGACGCTAGTATAGATCTGATCGGATCAGATATTGATGCGTTCAGATACTATATCACTGAGGGAGGCGTATGCTGCGTGCGTGGGTGTTAGCGGTACTGGCGCTAATCTGACACTGCCTGGGGCGACGCATATCACCGCCGGGCGATCAGGGGGCTAAACCTCTATTCGGTAATAAATGGCGGGTGCCCTGACACTATAAAAAATAAACGAACTAACCAGAGTCACCCGTAACGGTTATACGGTGATCAGTGGTGAAAGGGTTAACTAGGGGGCAATCAAGGGGTTAAAACATTTATTAGATAGTATATGGGGGTCCCTGTTGCTATAAAACGCTGACGGCGAACCTAAATATTTACCTCCCTAACTAGCGTCACCAGCGACACTAATACAGCGATCAGAAAAATGATCGCTTAGTGACACTGGTGACGGGGGGTGATCAAGGGGTTAAAACTTTATTAGGGGGGGTTAGGGGGGTATCCTAGACCTAAAGGGGGCTAACAGTAACTGTCCCACCACAGTAACTGTCACAAACTGACACCATGCAGTAATCAGAAAAAAAAAAAAAAAAACCTGCTTGGTGTCAGTGTGACAGGGAGGGGGGAGGGGTGATTGGGGGGTGATCGGGGGGGTGATCGGGGAGGGAACGGGGGTGTTTTGCGTGCCTGGCATGTTCTACTGTGTGTGTAGTGTTTGTGCACTCACATAGATGTCTTCTCTCCTCGGCGCCGGAACGGAAAATACCGAGCCGATGAGATATTACATCATTTCCTTTGCTGCTGTTTAGCATACAGCAGCAAAGGAAGATTCTCATTGGCCGGCGGCGATCGCGAGGGGGGGGGCCACGAACAGATGGCTTCCCCCTCACCTCCGATCGCCGGGGGACAAAAGAGGACCGCCTCGGGCACCGGGGGGGGTCCGATTGGTGATTTTGCCTGCCCGTGCCGCCTTGCCGACGTACATCGGCGTGAGGCGGTCCTTAAGTGGTTAAAAGAGAACATTTTTTTTTACCTATGACGGTGCTCATTATTGCACAAAGAGATTTTGTGTCTTGTTGGAAATCTCTGCTTGAGAGGACAACAATTGTCCCCTTTAGTATAGGAAAAAAAGAAACATAATTGTTACAATGTATGAGCTGCAGTAACACACAGGTCCTACAGAAAAAAAAATCATTGAAGGCTGTGGTGCTGCTACTCTTGGTAACACATCTTTCTGGTTCGATCAGCACCTAAACATTTTTTCCTTTAGATTTACCAAAACCATATACCATATATACTCGAGTATAAGCCGACCTGAAAATAAGCCGAGGCAATTCATTTTACCACAAAAAACTGGGAAAACGTATTGACTCGAGTATAAGCCTAGGGTGAGAAATGCGCAGCTACTGTAAGTGGAAAAAGAGGGTCAACAATGCCCATTTGCAGCCTCACTGTGCCCATTTGCAGCCATAGGTCCCCCCAACTGTGCCCCTAGATGCAGCCAAAATTTGGGGTCTCTGGACCCAAAGGGTTCCGAAATGACATTGCTGCAGATGGACACAGTTGACAGATTTTGGGGCCCCGTATCTCGGGGCCACTTAGTGCTAGGAACCCCAAATTTGGTGTGCAAACCCAGTGGAACAAGAACTACAGCATATTCCAAGTGGTCCCGAGATACAGGGCCCCAAAGTCGGTTCGGAAAATGTCAAGCACTTTTCTGCAGCAGAGAATGACATTTTCCGAACCGATGTTGGGGCCCTATATCTCGGGGCCACTTGGTGCTAGGAACCCCAGCTTTGGATATGTTCTAGTTCCACTGGGTTTACACACCAAATTTAGGGTTCCTAGCACCAAGTGGTCCCGAGATACGGGGCCCCAAAGTCAGCTCGGAAAATGTCATTCTTTGCACCAGAAAAGTGCTTGACTCCAGTATAAGCCGAGGGGGGCACTTTCAGCACAAAAAAATGTGCTTAAAAACTCAGCTTATACTCGAGTATATACGGTAATAGGAGGTCTTTCAATTGTATGCAATCAGACAGGCCCCAGCACTACATAGTTGATGGTAAATCTAAAGGAAATAGAACAACAAACGTTATATAGTGTGTATCCAGCTTTAGAAATATTTATCCATGAAGACATTTTATCAAACCTGTATGTAGACCATTAACCCTGTTAAAACAAATGTATTTCCTACTGAACTTTACACGATCAGTTAAAGAGTAACTCCACTTTTGTTGAAAAGAAAAACATTCCCCTCTGGGTGATTTATTTACACTGCAATGATTTTAACAAACTTTGTTGCAGATTCCTACCTTTTGTTATCCTGGAGAAATAACTGTGTATGGGAGCGGTTTTGTAATTATCAATCAGCTGCTGCACCTACAGGGCTCTAATGTGAAAAATTGCAGTGCCTAAAGCCCCATACACAGTATCAGATTTTCTGCTGATTTTTGTCTTTAGATTTACCAAAACCATGTAGTGCAAGGGCCTGCCTGATTGCATACAAATTGAAACTCCTAAGTTTTGACCTCATATTATATGGTTTTGGTAAATCCGAAGGAAAACATCAGCAGAAAATCTGATAGTGTGTATAGGGCTTTAGACTATTAAAATTTTTGTTGCAGGGGATGCCCAAAATTGAATTTGTATCTTTGTGCAGACTTCTGTGAAAATCAGTACACCAATCACACAAGTAGGAATTTACATATCTGGGGGGCATTCTGTACACCATCTGTGTACAGAATGCTTCCATGTAGCCATATTGTATTGTGTTTTAAAGAAAATTACGGCTCTGCAGATTGAAAAGGAAAGGTAATTTTTAATAACATTCAACCACAATATGACTTGTGTCACAATTGTATATGCTATACATATTTTTTTTTTTAATTTGCACATTTTTTTCCTACAAAAGTGGAGTTACCTCTTAAGGTTTTTTTGTCACCCATACTTGGCAATTCTGCCAAAGGAAGAATGAAACATATGCAATGGTGTACAAGATACTTACAAGAACAAAATTATTAGCAATATACAATTAAATTTATCGCTATGTCATGCACCAAGTATTCTATTATGACCACAGAAATAGTTTGTAAATAACGTACATGAAATCTCCCAGTATCAGCTCTGGCTTGTTCCATAGTGCAGGGACAATCAATGATTTCAGAGAGAAAATCAGGAAGACGCTTGTCACTTTCATGCCAATCTAAACATTTGTTCTTTGCCCAGCTAGCAGAGTCCTTGCGAAAGTCTTCACCCAGGTGCCATGCCATGGCATGATCCACACTCCATAATGAATGGACATCTCTGTGATCACAAACAAAGTCTTGTTTACATTATATAAACCCATTTATTGGGCATTTAATATACTTTCATTGTTTTGATAAGTTCTTGTGAGGCAAAGCAGAAAAGCACAAGTAATGTTAGCCATACATTTGTCAATCCTGACAGTAAGCATCCCAAACAGTAATGCTAATGCATTAAAATAATCATCACCATCAATGACCAATTATGTTTAATGCAAATGTAAGCCATCTGTAGAACACAGCTCTGGTTTAGCTCATTACTAACCGGATATGGACCTGCAGACGTTGGACAGTAGGTTTACTAAAGAAAAACAAAAGACAGCCCAGAGGGTGGCCCCTGCTGGTGGCTAAAACACCCTCCACAGCTGTTGGGGTTAATGTATTAGGTGTATGGAGGCCTCAGAGTTCCCTTTATCATTGGGTTACCTTCTGAGACTGGGGTTGGGGGGCGCCTACCCCATAAAGACACAGATGTATGACAGATATTGCAGCTTAATGGTTCTATAAAGTGGAGTCACTGCTGGATGCTAATGTGGAGATTTCTGTGCTTTTGGGGTCCCTGCCCCTGTAAGACATGCCTCTCTAAGACAGGCCACAGAGGGAGTGTCAGGCTTTGCTTTGTGTGTTTTTCTTTTGAAGAAGCAGCAGCGGTCACCCCTATTAAGGGCTTCTGCCCCGAGAGGAACAGGAAATACTGGATGGAGGAAGGGGTGGTCCTGCAGTACTCACTTCCATTTTGAAATCTATCTACATGGCTGCTTCTCCTATGTTTGAAGTCAGCACTGCCTTGTTTTCAGACTTCACAGAGAACATCGCAGTACTATATACTCTAATATCTGCTGGTGTTCAGAGATGGTTTTAACTTAATACCTTCACTTCTCTACTGACTGGATGGTTGCCAACTTCTCAGGCCAGGACTGCCGCACCTGGAACTGTAAGTTTTCCTATTGGGGGCGGCAAACCCTGTACTAACAAAGTCTGGTGGGCAGCAAGAGAGATATTTTGCAACACCTGTAGGCCAGCACCTGTAGTGTGGCTCTCTGCTTTGGGTCACCTCTCCCACCCTGAGGATATTCAGCTATAATATTTCCTTGCAACCATGTTGCAGAACTTTGCTTGGGATTTGTCTCAGGTGGAGAGTTTTCAGGATGCACAAGCCTAAGCGCTCCACAAATGTTTTTCTGTTCCTCTCCTATTTTGATGACTTTGTCCCTATGCAGAGCGGACATGGACACAGCCTTGCTGTTCTCTATGGAGCTGTCAGATGGAAATGGAGCACCTGTCCATTTCCATTTTGTCATTCAATCGGATGCCGATGGGTGTCAGCTGACATCTGCCTCTCCATAGAGAGCAATGGCTGGTCTGATCAGGTCCCCCTGAAAAACAGACAGGCGGACCAGATCAGACCGCCTGTGTGAAACCAGCCTAACACTGTGGAGGCAAATGAACTATTTACCAAGGCCATATCAATTCTGGATAGGGTCATAAAGGTTTTAGAAAAACATGAAAACTGAGAGTCAACAGGATTACGAGACAACCATAGATCTATTAAAAGAGAAGTATGGGTTTCTTTTTTTTTTTTGCTTAATCCTAATCCCTCTGAGAAGTGCCCCGTTTCTGTTAAAATAGAGTTAATTACCTGTGGGAGGGTCTACAGACTTTCATGTACTGTCATACCGACAATGGTCTGGCTCTGGAGTCTGGATCCACCCACTTTTCTGTCATCTTGCTTGATTGATGTCAGCTCTCTGCTCTCTGCTCGTTCCTGAGACTTCATACAACACACAGAGCTGCTCCCCTCCTCCCCCCTCCCCTCCTCCCTCTCCCTCCTCCCTGTTGCAGACAGAACGATCTCAGCACACATTCCGGAAAGCAGCAGGCATTAGAGAGTGTAGAAGTCAGTGATAGTGTTCTGTACAGTGTATTATATTCTACATCCCTGCTAAAATTATAATGCAAATGATGCATTTTTAAAGTAAAATACAACACTGGCTTTTTTTTTCATTTTTTATTGGCTATTCAGATTGTTCTATGTGATTGAGGTCATGGAGCCTTCCATGTACATATGCTGGTTTCACACTGCTAGGAGTACAGGGGATGTGCATGACAAGACTGTACAGGGATGATGGGACTGTATAGGAGTACAGGGGATGGGGATGATAGGACTGTAAAGGAGTACAGGGGATGGTGGGACTGTATAGGAGTACAGGGGATGGGGATGATAGGACTGTATAGGAGAACAGGGGATGGGGATTATGGGACTGTATAGGAGTACAGGGGATGGGGATGATGGGACTGTATAGGAGTACAGGGGATGGGGATGAGGGGACTGTATAGGAGTACAGGGGATGGGGATGATGGGACTGTATATGGTACAGTGGATGGAGATGATAGGACTGTATAGGAGTACAATAGATGGGGATGATGCCCCTGTATAGGAGTACAGTGGATGGGGATGATGGGATTGTATAGGAGTACAGGGGATGGGGATGATGAGACTGTATGGAAGTACAGGGGATGGGTATGATGGGATTGTATAGGAGTACAGGGGAGGATAAGACTGTATAGGAGTACAGGGGATGGGGATGATAGGATTGTATATGAGTACAGGGGATGGGAATGAGGGGACTGTATAGGAGTACAGGGGATGGGGAGGATGGGACTGTATAGGAGTACAGAGAATGGGGATGATGGGACTGTATAGGAGTACAGGGGATGGGGATGATGGGATTGTATAGGAGTACATGGGATGGGGATGATAGGACTGTATAGGAGTACAGGGGATGGAGATGATGGGACTGTATAGAAGTACAGAGGATGGGTATGATGGGATTGTATAGGAGTACAGGGGATGGGGATGAGGGGACTGTATAGGAGTACAGGGGATGGGGGATAGGGATGACACCAGTGGCAGAGGGATGGTGGGGGGGGATGGGATCAGTGGCAGGGGATGGTGGTGGGGGGATGGGATCAGTGATGGGAGGAATGATTTTTTTATGTACAATAGGAGACACTGGGGACATATCAGGGGTTACTTTAGATGTGGGGGAGTTGTCAGTCTCCCCCTCCTATGTACTGTACACAGGTATGCTCTCTACACATAGCACTCTGTACATTTCAGAGAACAGACACAGGGCACAGGTCACTATGCTCCTTACCATGTCTCCTCTTCTGAAATAACACAGTGCTATGTGTAGAGAGCTTACCAATGTCTTTTGCTGGACATGAGAAGTTTTCAGTGCCTCTCCCCCCTCCCCCATCGGCTGAAGGAGACGCTGATACAGACTTTGAATGAGTGAGGGGGGGAATTTGGAGGACACAGGAAGGAACATCAAAGCCCATTGGAGAGGTGTTGGAGTCTTGCAGAGGAGAGTTTGCAGATAACAGCCAGAGAAAGGTGAGAAGACTTCACTTGTATCACACTGCTCCTGCTTCCGGGTTTTAGCTGGGGACATGCTGCCATGAAAACAGAGGCACGTGAAGAACGTGCTCATTCTAGATAGCAGCCTGGGTGTGTATCTCTTCACCAAACACACCCACATGTCCTCCATAGGGAGGGAGTGAAGGAGTGGCTGGATTGTGTCCACCCCCTGGAAACTTTTGAACTGAAAAAGAACCATTAGAGGCTGATTCTGGACTCTTCACAAGACTATTCTACAAAAACTAAAGGACTGGGGAAAGAAAGAAATGCAATGCAGGTATGAGGGTAGCATGTACTACCTATTTTTGCATTCCCATACTTCTCCTTTAACCACTTCCCGCTTGGCTTAAAGCAGATTAACGGCCGGGCGGTGGTTCAATTATCCTGACTGGGCGTCATATGACGTCCTTCAGGATAACATGCCGCTGCACGCCCATGGGGCGCGCATCGCGCCGATCGGTGGAGCGGTGTGTCAGTCTGACACACCGCTCCACCGATCTTGGTAAAGATCCTCCAGGGGAGGCTCTTTACCACATGATCAGCCTTGTCCAATCACGGCTGATCACGATATTAATAGGAAGAGCCGTTGATCGGCTTTTCCTCACTCGCGTCTGACAGACGCGCGTAGAGGAGAGCCGATCAGTGGCTCTCCTGACAGGGGGGGTCTGCGCTGACTGTTTATCAGTACAGCCCCACCTCGGATGCCTGCACTAGATCACCAGGGAAGCCCCTAGGACCACCAGGGAAGCAGGCAACATGTGGATGGTCAGGTGTGTACCCCATGGCCATCCACATGTGCCCAATGTGCCCAATCTGTGCCAATCAGTGCCCATAAATGGGCACTGACTGGCACCATTATAAAGCAGTGATGCCCAGCAATGCCACCCATCAATGTCATCAGTGCCACCAATCAGTGTCAACAGTGCCAGCCATCAGAGTCCATCTGTGCCACCTATCAGTGCCCATCCGTGCCCATCAGTGCCCACCTATCAGTGCCCATTAGTGCCCATCCATGCCACCTATCAGTGCCACCCATAAGTTCCCATCAGTGCCACCCATAAGTACCCATCAGTGCCGGCTATGAGTGCCCATCAGTGCCGCCTATGAGTGCCCATCAGTGCCGCATACCAGTGCCACCTATCAGTGCCGGTCAGTGCCACCTTATCAGTGCCACCTCATCAGTGCTGCCTTATTAGTGCCCGTCAGTGCAGCCATATCAGTGCCCATCATTGAAGAAGAAAACTTACTTATTTACAAAAAATTTTAACAGAAACAAAGAAAAACTTGTTTTTTTTCAAAATTTTCGGTCTTTTTTTATTTGTTGCGCAAAAAATAAAAACCGCAGAAGTGATCAAATACCACCAAAATAAAGCTCTATTTGTAAGAACATAATGATAAAAAATTTGTTTGGGTACAGTGTTGTATGACCGCGCAATTGTCATTCAAATTGCGACAGCGCTGAAAGCTGAAAATTGGCTTGGGCAGGAAGGTGTCTAAGTGCCTGGTATTGAAGTGGTTACACTCAGTTCCAAGATCGTTTTAGCTAACGCTGAAGAGCTTGACGAGGCTGAAATAATCTGGGCTGGGATTGGTTCAATCAGCGGTACATCACACTATTAAAATCACCCAAATATTAATGTATGCACGTTCTGCTTACCCATCCAGGATTGAAAAGTCCTGTTATTGTGCAGAGCACTATATAAGAAGTTGTATTCATATTAACTGATTTACATATTTCCAGAGGAAGAGGGCTACTGTAACCGCTTTCTCCCAGTGATTTATTGTATCTCTAAATGCTTGTACACACTATAAGAAAATCATCTGCTTTTCCTCAATGTTTCACAGCAAGTCGGACCCGAGGAAGGAAACACAAAAACTCTTTTTTCTTTTGCTGTTTATTGTTTCTGATGTGCGAAAATCGTTCCGAAAATGGTACACATTAAACAAACGTTGTTTATTATGTTCATGTCCGATAAAAAAATTTGGCATTTGTCCTTTCAGAAATTTTTGTTTGCAAAGTCAGAATCGGATGTCGAAAGTTGTGTACACATTATAGGAAAATCGAATGATCGTGCCTTGTACGGAATTTTTCTCCAGATTTTCTCATAGTGTTTACCCCCTTTAGCTTACAAAAAGACACTGGGAAACTCATAAAAAAACTTTGGATTGCTATAGCCTGCCCTAGAACACAAGCTTACTGTTTTAAGATAATATTTTTGTATTCTTTGTTATAATTTCAAATGCAAAATTGGGTGTGTTAATTGCAGCAATAGCAGATCACACCTTATTATAACAAGTAATACTTGTTATAAATGATATGTTACACTAACTTTTTTTTTCAAGGTCCTGCATAAATAAATATATAAATATATTCGCAGATCAAATGATTACTTTTCTCATTAAAGTTATAATGCAGGGCAGCCCCGATCCTCCTCTTCTCTGGTCCCTTGCCAGTGCTCCTGGCCACTCCCTCCTGCTGAGTGCCCCCATAGCAATCAGTTTGCTATGGGGCACCTTAGCAGGCTCGCTCCTGAGCCACTGCTCTGTGTGTCTATTAACACACAAAGCGAATATCGGGCCTGCCCCCCTGCTCTCTCCTCATTGGCTTACTAGCTGTGATTGACAGTAGTGGGAGTGCTGATTCAGCCAAAGAGGAGGAAGAGACTCGGGAGAGCCACTGCTCTCGTGCACATCGCTGGATCGAGAGGTAAGTATTTGGGGGCAGGGAAGTTGGGGGGGGGGGCTGCTTTCTACCTTCATGCATAGAATGAGCCTTTACAACCACTTTAACGCTATGGGTGTTATTTACTGAAGGCAAATCCACTTTGCACTGAAAGTGCACTTGGATGTGCAGTCGCTCTAAATCTAAGGGGTAGATCTCAAATGAGTGGAAGCTCTGCTGATTTTATCATCTAATCATGTGCAAGCTAAAATGCTTTTTTTTATTTTCCTTGCATGTCCCCCTCGGGTCTACAGTGACTTTACTTCCAAGTGTACATTCAGTGCACTTTCAAGTGCACTTGCAGTGCAAAGTGGATTTTTCTTTAGTAAATAACCCCCTATGTGTTTTATATAGTATTATGTGCAAACTCTGAGATTAATTAGTTAAAGCCCAACTCCAGCTGAAAATTGTTCTTTTAGTTTTGGACAGACTTGAGAAGTACCTTTTTTATTTTTTATTGGTGTCAATAATCTCACTGGGATAATTTTAATTATTGTGACACCAAGAAAGAAATCAGGGGAGCGGTTGTCACTGGGTCACAAAGATGTTGACAGTAACAACAGCCAGATAGTGTCATCCACTAAATAAAAGCATTTTGTTGCAGATTGTGTCCACATTAGAAGGATGTCCCATCTGTGCCATCAGGAATTGAGGGGAAATCTTTTAAAGGGTGATATAGACTACAGGTAACATTTGACAGGGGTTCTGAGCCCTTCCCACTCTTTCAAAATGAAAAACATATAGCACAATTCAAATAATGTCAATGTATTTTATTTATTTTTTTGTTTAATTACCTCTCCCCATTAGAATGTTGACCTGGCACAATCCTTAGGCTTCCAAACTCATAGATGCTATGTTCTGGCAATGCTGGATGAGGGATAAAAGTGTAACTCCCATTGTTGGTATAGTTATGTACCAGGGTATAAAGATATTTCCAGGCTGCTGTCCAGGACTCTGTATAAGGGTTTCCTGTGCATTATAGAAAGGAAGACAACTTATGAAGACTAGAACAACAAATTTAATTTCCTACTTTAGTTTCAATGCCCTCTAAACAAAGAGGAAAACAATCACATCTGTTAATGACTGGTAAAACTGATAATCTTACAGATAAACACAGATATTAATAAACCAATAAATATTTAAACTATCCAAAACCAAGCTTATGATATTTCCTCCCCCACGTGCCTCTTCCCCTGATTTCTCTGTCAAAATCAACGGCTCAACTATCAACCCGTCCCCCCCCAACGCCAAGGTCCTAGGTGTAATCCTGGACTCTGAACTATCCTTTCAGCCCCACATCCAATTGCTGTCCAAAGCTTGCTGTCTCAACCTCCGATACATTTCCAAGATACGCCCCTTCCTAACCAATGTCACTACAAAGCTTCTAATCCACTCCCTTTTCATCTCTCGCCTCGACTACTGCAACTCATGCCTTATTGGCTTACCTTTAATTTGGCTATCCCCTATCCCCCCTTCAGTACATCATGAACGGTGCTGCCAGGCTCATCCACCTTACAAAACGCTCAGCGTCTGCTACTCCTCTCTGCCAAACCCTCCATTGGCTGCCATTCAACCAACAAATTAAATTCAAGATACTAACAACAACTTACAAAGCCATCCACAACCTGGCCCCCAGCTATATCACTAACCTGGTCTCAAAATACCAACAAAATCGTTCTCTTCGCTCCTCCCAAGACCTCCTGCTCTCTAGCTCCCTTGTCACCTCATCCCTTGCTCACCCCCAGGACTTCTCCCGAGCCTCTCCCATCCTCTGGAATGCTCTACCCCAATCTGTCCGACTATCTCCTACTTTGTCCACTTTCAGACAATCCCTGAAATCTCATCTTTTTAGAAGCCTATCTGGCCCCCACCTAACTGTACATTTATTTTCTCCATCAGAACATCCCCTACAGTTATTACCTCTTGTATCTCTTGACCCTCCCTCTTAGATTGTAAGCTCTAATGAGTAGGGTCCTTTGATTCCTACTGTATTAAAGTGTATTTGTACTGTCTACCCTCAAGTTGTTAAGCACTGCGTAAATTGTCAGCGCTATACAAATCCTGTATAATAATAATAATACTAATAATAATAATAATAACTAAAAGAACATAATGCATTGCTTTCACATGTTACCTGATTCCCCATAGCCCCAGACCTCAATGTTAATTGAGTTCTCCTTAAACGTGTTTGGATCCCATTTAACTGTCAAGGTGCCATCATAATTGGGTGTGCCATAGTACTGCCATTTTGTTTCATTCTCGAGAGTGCATTTTTCTGACTCTGACACTTTTCCAGGATGCACTGTAGTAACAAAAGGAAAAAATATGAGTTCTCAAAACAACCCCACACATTCCTTATTGAGTCACAATATTTTAAAACCCATCTCTAGAAATTTCTATTCATTTTCTAACAATACTCTTTATTCTAGCATGCAAAGAGAAGTGAGTATTTCAACTGTATTTAAGGTCCACATCAGAATAACTTTCATAAAGGCCATCTGCTGATTATGCCTCCGTGGGCATGTTTCTAGCTATGTCAGTGCTGTACTAATTGTGTCTCTGCAGATAAGTTTACTTGTCCTATTATTCTATTTTTCAAAACAGTTAACTAAATATTTATTTTTTATGTGCTGTGTTTGTGTCTGTGTGTGTGTAGATGGGTGGACAATGTGAAAACCATTTATTGGAGTAATCATTGCTACTTCTAAATGTTATCTAAATGTTACCAAGTAGTCTATGGGACTAAAATTGTGACTATAGTAAATTTAGTGCTTCCCACTGGGCATTTATTTTGAAAAAAAAAAGAACTTTACCAGCATATCAATAATTTTAGGCACAATGTGTATTCTACAATAAAGATTGGAAAAATCTTTTCAAACTGTAGTTAATCTTGTTTTGTTTTTGTTTTTTTTTATTAAATGGAAGTCCTCCCAGAGCTTTATTCTAGTTTAGAATAGAGTGGGCAAGATGTCACTTTTTCATTGGGGAGTTTATTAATCACTTTCTGTACAAGAGACACCACAAGAATTGAAAATAAATCTCACCAAAGTAAGCAGAAATGTTATGTTTGAAAGTTTGCCTGGAAATCCGATTTAAGAGATTATATCCACTCTGTTTATAAAGGGAAAGAAATTTTTGGCCGGAATTAAAAAGGGTGTTAAGGTGCCCTGTAAAGGGTAGTATGTCCCAGTAACAAGAAGGTGGTAATCTTTACACTGGAGCTACTCTTATCTTGGATATACACTGCAAAGGTTCACATGAATACCTGACAGCCAAGTGCCAGAGTGGGGATATGTTTTCCCTCCATCCACAGACATTTCAAATGGAATACGTCCAGTCTCATACAGTAGAGGTGACACACAATGGGCTTTTCTCGTTTCATCCACATAACCATTCACAAGGATTTCTTCATTAAACCTGATACAAGATACAGCATGCAATAATCATAAATTTATACCTTTTGTAAATGTTAAACTTCTGAAAAGTTAAAACAATGAAAATTTTAAATCAAAAGAGAATACAATACAAAGTACCTGTGATTATATTTATTAGTGATAGAAAGTGCTGTTACCTTTATTAGTTCTAGGACCATTCTCTGTGTTCTCCTCTGAAACTTGTTTAATTTTGTTACTATGGGTTTGAGTTCCCTCACTAGGGGTAAGTTGCACCCAACCACCATCTCCATGTCCAGATAGAGTTTCCTAGTTGGTTATTGAGGCTGTCTGCCTGAACAGAGGGACAGTAGTTTGGTATAGCCTTATCCCCAAAAATCTCAACCCTTTGTAACAAAATGGGTCAAGGTGGTGCACACTTTTCTAAAGACTAGACTTTGCTAGCTGACAAAAAGAATAGAAGAGCCTTCTGGTGCCTGCTCTTTTACAAAACATACAATTAAAAAAGTATTTGACAGGTTTGCTTTAGGTTGAATTTTTGGAGTAGGGGATGATTAGAAGACCTATCTGATTTTATTAATGTCTGTGTCCCCCTAGCTAGATTAAACCTCTCAATCCCGGTGACCATTATCACCAAAGAAGAAAGTGATCTAAATTCCAAAAGTTGCACATTTTCTCCAGAAAAAAAGGCAAGGGTAAAATATATAAAGGGGACCCGTTCCAGTCAAAACTGTCTTAAGAGGGAAATTTCCTTTTACTTTGGTGAGATTTTCTCCTACTTGCTGTTGCATCTACAGGAGAGAAAGTGAAAGGAAAATTCTTCAAGGAAACAGAGACAGCGAAAGCATTAACTTACAAGGGATTTAATGATTCCCTACTCTATCTAAACCAAAAAAGCTATTGGACTTACATACACGGAGTAAAGTCAATTTTTTTGAAGGCTGGCAAGCTAATCAGGCATAAAAAAAAGGCATATTACTTTCTCCAATGTAAATTAAATTATAGGCCCAGCGTATTTATCATGGACATTAGTGATGTATGTTTAAATTATGCAGGAATTTAAAAACTTGCTATTTCCCAATGAGCACTAACATTGTAGTTTATTTAGAAGTGTACTTTATATTTTAGTCCTTTATCAAGTTTGATCATTTTTTTAGAACAAACTTAATTCTGTTAGAAAATACCTGACTTGCTTTCAATGAGTATACTGTATATAATTAGGTTATAAATAGTAACATTATCAACATGTTTCCTTATATTATACCAGAACTATCCTATCATCCTAAAACAGGCTTATCAAGAGAGGGTAAACATATTTTCTTAAATATGGCACCTAAAGAGTGGGGTATAGGGATATCAGAAGCATATGTCCTAAATTGGATTATGTGTGCTATGTGTCTACATATATTACTTGATAAGTAATGCTGATAAGTAAATAACAAATATTCGTGTTGCTCATAGTTTGCCAAGCTTCTTTTATGAAACAATGTTTATAGACTTTTTTATCTGCATCTTGTGAATGAACAGCTGAATGGAAACCTTTTATTGTTAAAAGAGCATAAAGTAATATATAATCTAATTCACTACCGTTGTTTGGCTATGCCTTGTGAGTGCTTCCTGCTGAACTGTATTGGATGACTTCTTTGTGTTTAAAAATTAATACGCTCAAAGGAATGCAATGATATTTTTAGTTACATTCCTAGTTTTACTTTTTACATACCATACCTGCATTTCACTACAGAGCTTTCATCAAAGGTCACACCCAAAATGACAAAGTCTCTGCCCCCCATCAACAAGCCAGACTCTGGTGTAATACGCACACAGTATGTGCGGTAGTCTGGACAGCAGTTGCCAAGATTCTGACAGGTTACATGACAGGAGCATTGACGCAGAAGTTGTCCACACTGCATAGAACAGGAATTGTCACTTCCTGGTTAATAAAATAAAAAAATCGGATTAATATACAGGCCTATATTTCTGACCTACAGTACATATCCAGGTATAATATATACAATAATTTGATTCACCGCACATTATTTTTGATTTTGAAAATGAGTTATTACTTTATAAGTTGAACTATTGATAATGTATCAAGTGCACTGTTTGTTACAACTGTTCCTGAGTCCCAAGAACTTTGACCAGGAGACTTCATCTGTGACTTATATTGGCTGTTGACACCATGCTGATCCAGAATCTGTTAGAAGGTCAGTGGTAACACAGAAAATTGTCACCTTCATTAATGACATTAAAATCTTTTGGTGCCTTTGGACAAATTGTATAATACTTTATTTAGTTATCCCCAAAAAATTATAACAACAATCTAGGAGCAACTTCACAATGATCCTCTAGTGTAATCTCATCACATTAATTCTTTGATTATCTACAAGACAAGTCTTCACTTTCTACAACAGTAAGGAGAGCAATCTTCTACAGTCTTCTGGTCATCCCTGGGGTTATGTCTTGGTCCTACTTAGACTTGGGTGCTAGTTGTGATTGCAGCACTGAATATTAAAAGATAAATGCAGCATGTGTACAAGTAATCAGAGTACTATATATATAAATCATCTTGATATTGAGACCTGAATTAAAAACGCTTGAAGGTGTTCATAATAGATTACCCCCAGTTACAAACAGCCACAAACAATAGTATAATAAAACTTACATTTAAAAAAAAAAATTGTACTCTGTAGTCTTACATTTCTTACCTAATAAACACTGAGCTGGTGCCCCAGACCAATTTCCATTAGATTGGCATGTTCGCTGTTTGGACCCAGACAGTACAAAACCACTGTTACAACTAAATGTGATGGTAAAGCCAGCTAGGTAGTTTGTTCCATTCTTAGATCCATTTGCTGGTGACCCAAGCCAGCCACATGTGACCACTGATAAAATAATACAAGAAAATAATTTCAGTTATTACAGAGAATACAATGTACACCTAAGGCTCGGTTCACATAGGGGCGACTTGTCAGGCGACCTAGTCGCCTGACAAGTCGCCTCCCGTTCTGTGCTACGGAACCGTTCTAATAGGAGCGACGCAAGTCGCTCCGACTTAGAAAAAGGTTCCTGTACTACTTTGGGGGCGACTTGGGGCGACTTGCATAGACTTCTATACAGAAGTCGTTTTGCAAGTCGCCTCAGAAGTCGTTTGCAGGTCGCCTCGCTGAGGCGACCTGCAAGTCGTGCCGCCCCTGTGTGAACCGGCACTAAGTACTACTGTATGGCCACTGTTTCAAATAAAATTTGTTTTTGAAGTAGATATTGTTATGTTATTGTTAGCTTGTCTGTTTTAGTTCTGAAAAACAACTTGTCCATTCTTCCATTAGATACAAAAGAAAATGATCTGGTGCTGCCAGTGACACACCTCCATCCCCGAATAAAATGCAACAAAGAAGAATTACGCCCTTGAGACTTTAAATGAGGTGAGCACAAAAAGGTCAATGAGAGTATACAAAGTAAACATGGCTTATAAATTTATTAAAATTGTATAACATTCGTCGTATATGGGATGCATGAACAAAGGTGCCAAACCACTTGGCAGTGATAAAACACAACATTACCAAGTGGCCACATACATATATATTTAGAATTGTTGATGTACAGTATTACACAGGCATCATATAACTCAACGAATTTCGCAAGTCGCTACTCGCTTCTTCAGGAGTAGATGTAAATGCAGTGCATCTTGGACTGAGCCAACGTCTCAAAAGTCAATAAACCAACAGGTGGCAGCAAGATGTGTCTATCCCGGGAGCTGAAGGGAAGGAACCAGCAAGGACCCACCGGGGGACAGATGGAGGGCAAGCATTAAAATGGTAGCCAAAGAGTGTGACGTTTGATGTCCCTCAATGTCCAACATGATTTGCAGCATGATGAGTGTGTCCTCAGCATGTGAATTCTGGGGCCATGAAGAGAGAAATCCCATGATGCTAATCACTCCTTGCCTCCACCTGTTGGTTGAGGCAACAGGTGGAGGCAAGGAGTGAGATTCTTTTTCACCATCTGTGCCCCATTGCAGAGATTTCCCTTCACTTTCTGTCCCATATCAGAACAGGAAGAGAGTGGATATCCCTGAAAATTAAAGGAATTCCTTGGGGACCTCCAAGTCACCAGAACTAGTGTCCCCTTTGGAAAATTTCCCCTCTATTACTTTTCTGGGGACAACCCAAAATTTTGGATTTTATTTTACTTTCACTTTCAATTAAAAGGGTAAACAGTGCAAATAGAGAAGAGGAATCTCCCAAATGGGCACAGACATCAATAAAAACCTGACAGGGGGTCTAATCCCTCTCCACTCCAAAACCAAAAAAAAAAGTTTTGCCTTTAAGTCAAGTTCTTAAAAAGGTGATGCATATACAAATAGGCACAATCTGTTAACCCAATATGCAACATTTCAGGCATTTTTAGGCACATCTTGTATGAGTCTAACTTATTGTATTTGCTCCGTTTTATCATGATTCTGCATTTAGAACATGCTCATACAGCATAGTTAATGAGGAACATTTAATCTACCTGGTTTAAGGTTCTCCACCAAGATGTGGTGACTTTGATGTGAATCCTTGGTAGCATTGCCAACTTCCAGTTTTCTTGTAGTAAAGGCATCAAATCTGCAGAATGAATCATTACCACACATATTTTCTACCTCCTGGAACATTGGGTCGCTTTGCTCATCCTCAATACGAAATGTAGGTATGAAACTAGGATCATGCTTCAAAGCGTACTGTTCAAGAAGTATTTGAGAGTCATACTGAAAAAGTGAAGTTTGATTGGTTACTGACCCTAGAGAAAGAAAAAAAAGGGTTTTGAAAACGCAAGAGAAAAAAATGAATTAAAAATGACACAAATTTGTTTAGCATATAAATTAAAGACTAATTATACATACTGTAGTACAGTATACATTTGCCAAATTTTTAAGGAAATCTACATAAGTAAAGAAAGACCTCATGGATAGAGCACTTACTACTACAGGAACTTCATGTGTAGACAAAGGCCAACTACAGAATTTAAAGTTCACTAACCTACTCCTAAGGTGTTGATGTTGAATATTAATATATAAAGGTTGATGGGAAGTCATGTGGGCACCACATCCCCAGTAAACTTGTGTAAGTATGCTATTACACCAGTGACTGAGGCCAGCTCTCTTTGCTTTGGGAGCTGGCAGATTTTGTAGGCACCCCTCTGTAATCCACCCTGCACCCACCTCATCTGGCTCTTCATTCTGATTTTAAATTGGGGGTACTTGGTCCTTGTCCGCTTCCCCTGCTGTTCACCTATGCCCATGCCCAGGCAATGGCTGCAGCTGTCTCAGAATTGTGATCTTTGACAGCAAGCCTTCTCCTTGAGTGGATATGACACATTCTTGTCAAGTAGTATTTCTTCCTGAAGGAGCTCATCATGAAACAGGTTGAAGAAACTACTTGCTAAAATTCCATCAAAAATTATTTGTCATGACAAAGTTCAATTAAACAGGTTTATCTGATGGTATAGGTCACAGACAATATGTACATAATATATACAAGGGTTTTGTTACAAGCATCTACAGTAGGTACCCTAAAAATGTATATTTTTATGATATTTGTAATGAATGATACGTATTGTAACACAGTATCTTTTTAACATTTACTAGGTGTTCTATTTCTAGCTGGCACCTATAAAATCCCTTTATTTATAATGATTATTTCTATGTTTACTCTATGGTGTTGCTGAATCAATGTTGGTCCCTCACTGGCTGGACTAGTGAGATGTTGCTCCGTCACTACTCACTAGGCAGCAATGATATTTCTGCAAAGATTCTGCTTTTAAGGAAGCAACTTCCTTCAGGTAAAGTGGTAGGTGCACCATGGTAAGGTGTCGCCAGTGGCAGATTTGTCAGTGTGACATGGGCCTAAATGATTAACGATCACATGATCCATCCTTATTGCATTAAAAGTTCTTTGGGTGCCAATAAATATGGAGTGAGATATCAACCCCACATCTTTATTTTTTTTGTAAGACCAATATAGAAAATCAATGCAGCCGATAGGGGCAGGAGGCGGAGCCTAGCGGAGCAGACATGCATTGTTAGAGCTCCACACCGCTGAGGAGAGAAGAGAAGGACAAAGCGGAGCCTGCAGGCTCAAAAGGTATCCATTTGAACCTTTTTGCCCCAGGGAACAAACTGTGAAAGTTTGGGCAGGAAATATGGTACTGGGAGGAAACTGTGGCAGAAATAAAAATCACCTCACAAAGAGCTCACAGGCACTCACTGCAACTAAAGCAGCTCCAGTCACCTCACAATATACAGCATCAGGGCGCTCTCACAGACAGAAAATGGCAAGACTCTCCATTTGAGTCAGATACAGAACAAATCCTCTCACAAACTTCTCCACAAGCCTCCTCAGCATCCCCAGTAATATTATTACAATTTGAAAAGATGCTTCATAAGGCTTTAAAACAAACCTCAGACCAAATAACAAAAAGCCTAACCAAAGAAATAAGAGAGCTGGGAAACCGCACCGCAGCCTTAGAAATAAAAATGGATGAAATTGAAATTACAACCCAAGAAAATATAACAGAATTGGAACAATTAAAAAAAGAGAATTTAATACTTCAAACTAAGCTTGAAGATTACGAAAATAGAGCCAAACGTTCAAACTTGCGCATAAGGGGAATACCTGAAACTGTGACAGACCTGCAATCTACTATTACTGCTCTATTACAAGAACTAAAGCCAGATATCCCTATTGAACGTTTAGAACTGGACAGAGTACACAGAGCCCTCACAGCCAAAAAGAAAGATGGACCCCCACGTGATATAATCACAAAATTTCATTATTACAGAACGAAAGAACAAATACTAATTGCTGCAAGAGAAAAAAAGGAACTTAATTTTCAAGGACACAATTATCAAATTTTTGCTGACCTATCCCAACTTACTATTACTAAAAGACGATCCATGAAACCCCAACTAATGGAACTGCAACGCCACAACATTATGTATCAATGGGGCTTCCCCTTTTCAGTCAGATTTAACTACCAAGGTACAATTTACAGAAGCAGATCAGCAGATGAACTACAACAAACCCTTTTAAAATTAAATCTGACAGAACCCACAAGCAGCAACACTCCCACACGCAGAAGAATGGCATCATCTTCACCTTCAGGCAGCACCCAGAAAATTTCAGAACAAAATGGGAATCATCATTGTCACAAAAGAGGCCGTTATGCCACATCATTCATGGACCAAGAAGATTCAATGGACTGACATCCTAATTCCTGATATCTCTTCATTTATTATACTAAGAGATGGTTCTCTATAAAAAACCTATATTTATAACTGAATGTAACTGCATTCTGATAGTCACACACTGTGTGGGATCATGTTACATTCCAGTTATATTTCTTATTACTTCTGATTCATATAGCCTTAGAATATATAAGTGAAATAAGGAAATTCTTGTTCAGTTATATATTATCAGGTAATAACAATAGATTTATTACTTTTTAGGACAAATATGTTCAATAATCCAGAAGTAATGGAAGCTTTTTCTTTCTTTTCTTAAAACAAATATATTATTACCTAACTAGTTCCTAGAATTATGTTTTTGTTTATTCTAATCTGAAGCAATACAACCTCAATTTTATGAGTTAACATTTCTAAACAGTTGCATATGAATAAAATATGTAATTGTTTACTCTAAAAGGGTTAAAATCCCAAAATAATTCAAACTATCTTCATCAATACCAATGTTATTAACAGTACCTTTCTAACTGAATTATTTAGCCTAGGGCAAAACTAACCATATACAACCACCCTGGAATAAATAATTTCAACAAAAACTATATTCTGCACTCCAATTAATGAAACATCATTTTAATGTCTTTTGACATAGCACTTCTCTCCTGTAAGTGGAAGATCCGTGTACCCCCATTAGCCCTCCTCATTCTCCCAACCATATTATGTGGGAGTGTGACGAAGGCACTTATTCCCCTGAGAGAGATATTTATTCTCTTTCACGGGTAAATTGTGATTACTTGCAAAAAATAATTTATACAATGTATCATCTAATCTCATATGTTTTTTGTTTACTCTTTACTCCAGAATTCACTGGTTTCTTTTCTATCTTTTCATCTCTTCAGTCCACACAGGTTGATCTGCGCAGTCAGCTCTGCATAACAAAAAGTAAGTCAAAACTATTTGATCTGTTGCCATGGCACCACTGAATATACTTACCCTGAATGTTCAAGGAATAAATGTCCCTCAAAAAAGGACCAAAGCCTTCCGTACTTTCCATAACAAGAAGGCTCACATAGTATGCCTCCAAGAAACACACTTCACCAAAGATTCTACTCCAAAATATATTTCTCCTTTTTATCAACAAATTTACACGGCTTCTGCCTGTACCAAGCAAAGGGGAACTCTAATTGCATTTCACCGATCCACACCATTCACCTTATCATCAGAAATTAAAGACCCAGAAGGTAGATACCTGATACTCATGGGTTATATAATGGATACAGCAATCACGGTGATTTCCTACTACGCTCCTAACAAACAACCTACACCATTACTCTCACATATATTACAAGTGATTAATACACACAAAATAGGAACAGTGATAATGTGTGGGGATTCGAACCAGGTCCTCCTCCCATTTCTAGATAAATCACCTTTTACACCATCCAAAATAACCTCTAGATTACCTTTTTATCAACTTCTTTCCAAATACAATCTGGTAGATTCATGGAGAGAAAGTAACCCAATGAAAAAGAAATTCACTTATTTCTCGCACCCTCATCAAACCTTCACCAGAATAGATCATATTTTTCTAACAATAGGAATGATACCAGAAATTATTGCATCAGATATAATTCCGATTCCGTGGTCTGACCATAATGCAGTATACACTACTATAGCCTCAGCCATACCAAAAGCGCATGACCCAACGTGGTACTTACCGGACATAATGCTCAAACACCCACTACATCAGATGGCCATTGAACAAGCTTTAAAGGAATACATATCAATTAATAATACAACAGACATCTCCCCAATAACACTGTGGGAAGCTCATAAGCCTGTCTTGCGTGGTACAATACAAAGAAAAATGGCACTATTTAAATGGGAACGCAAAAATCTAGCAAAAAAACTAGAACTCAATTTTAATGCAGCCTACATATCATTCCAAGATAATCCATCTCAGAGTACAAAATCTCATCTGGAAAAATCTAGATTGGAATACGATCTATTTCTCACTGAGTCAGTTGATAAATCCCTCAAACGCTCCAAACACAATTTCTACATGAATACAAACAAACCAGGTACATATTTGGCTCGGGCAATAAATTCAACTAACAAATCTTTCAAACCAATACGTTTGAAATTATCAAAAAATGTTTATACTTGTAATCCAGTTAAAATAGTCCATAAATTTCACTCACATCTCGCAACTTTATACAAGACAAACAATGAATTTAATCCTACAGAGGCTGAATCCTTCTTCTCAAAAATAACCTTACCTGAGTTATCTCAGAATCAAAAAAGCAGTTTGGATGAGCCTATAACTATAGATGAAGTTGCTAACGCCATAAAAGACCTAAAACTTAACAAAAGACCAGGCCCAGACGGCTACTCGGCTTTATACTATAAAACATTCTCAGAAATACTCTCTCCCATTCTCACTGAAACTTTTAACAAACTTCTAGATGGACATTCTTTTCGGCAAGAAACACTAATAGCAATTGTTTGTATGATCCCAAAACCCCTTTCTGATGATACTTCCTGTGTGAATTATCGGCCTATCTCTCTGTTAAACCTTGATATTAAATTATTAGCAAAAATAATAGCAAAACGCCTCAATAGCATTATAGGAAAATTAATACATAGAGATCAAGTAGGCTTCATGCCAAATAGACAGGCAGGCGATAATATACGCAGGGCAGTGTTATTGGCACATATTGCTAAAAAACGGAAAATCCCTTTATGTTTTCTATCTCTCAATATTAAGAGGGCATTTGACACAGTATCCTGGCAATATATGCAATATTCATTACAAAAATGAGGTTTTGGACCCCACTTTTTAACATGCATCAAAGCATTATATAATAAACCCAAAGCCTATATAAAATATGCTGGATACAAATCTGATGCCTTTAATATCGAAAGAGGTACCCGACAGGGTTGCCCATTATCTCCCTTATTATTTGCCCTTATACTCGAACCCATGGCCCAATACATCAGAACAAACCAAACTATAACTGGCATTGAAGTAGGAGGTATCACACACAAATAATGTATATTCGCAGACGATATATTACTTTTTCTATCATCACCACAGGTCTCTGGTCCTAACTTAATACCAGCTCTTGATGGATTTGCAGCCCTATCCGGCCTTATGATTAATCCCAAGAAATGCCTAGTGCTTAATATTTCACTCACAAACATGGAGTTGATCCCAGCTAGGGCTGCACTCCCATTCACATGGGCAGAAAAATCAATCCCATATCTTGGAATTCATTTAACAGCATCTCATTCTGACTTATTCTCAACCAATTATCCTCCTGTATTAAGACAGATCACAAATCTAATAAAACAATGGTCGCAACTTCCTTTATCCTGGATAGGGAAGATTAATGCAATCAAAATGACTATTTTACCCAAATTGCTTTATCTATTCAGAGTCCTCCCTATTCCAATTCCTTCCTATTTTTTGAGAATAGTACAAAAAAGAGCAACTTCGTTTATATGGGGCTCTTCTAAACCACGTATACCTATACACACACTACATCTTCCCAAAAATAAAGGAGGCCTGGGATACCCTAATTTTACTAACTACTACAGAGCAGCACATTTGGCCAGTCTGTCCAAATACCATGCAAAACAGGAAATCCCATTATGGGTATTTATAGAGGCTTCAGAAAATGACCCTCTATTAATATCAAACTTATTATGGCTTGATCCTAAAGACCGCTTTAAAATTCATAATCCCATAACTAAACACTTCTTATCTCTCTGGGATAAACTAAAAACCAAATATCAGTTACAATCTCCACACAATCCTCTCCTTTCTTTTATCAGAAATCCGGCCTTTTATCCGGCATGGATCTACCCAAATTCTTTTAAAGCTTGGACAACATCAGGCATTCAGACACTAAATGACTTCATAGCATCTAAATCATTCCTTTCATTCCCATCGCTTAGAGAAAAATATGATCTACCAAACTCTGAGATATTTAGATATCTCCAAATCAAAAATTTCTATACACCATTCCTAAAGGGGGATACACCATTATCCCAATTATCCATTTTTGAATCAATCTGTACAAAAGATCCATTTGCTAAAGGTACAATTTCATCACTTTATAATCAATTATATGGAGTACCAAATCTTAATAGACCCTCTTACGTTCAGAGGTGGGAGGAGGACCTGGGACGAACTTTAGAAGACACGGACTGGTCTAACATATGGCTCACATCTAAGTCATCTTCACCCAACATCTTAGCACTGGAGACAAATTATAAAGTCCTAACTCGCTGGTACCTTGTACCCGCTAGAGTGGTAAAATATTCACCTAATACCTCAGCTCTTTGTTTTCGAGGATGCCCAGAAATAGGCACACATTTACACATATGGTGGATGTGCCCAGTAATCCAAACCTTCTGGAAGGAAGTCTTCGTGATTGCATCTAAAATATTTAAAAAAATAATACAACCAGATCCTTATATAACTTTACTTAATCTAAAACCGGAATGGTTAACACTCTCTCAATTCAAACTTATGATCCAACTAACAACGGCTGCAAAACAAACAGTGGCCAAGGCATGGAAATCTCCTACATTGGTACTAGCAGAAACAATTCACAGAATGAATAATACAATGTCCCATGCTAAGATGGTAGCCATTGATCAAAATCAAATTCCAAAATTTGAAAAGCTTTGGCATCCTTGGATAAAACAACAGTTCCTGTCAAACTTCAATGACTCTGTCCTGTTGCCATGGTAGCAGATTAAATGACTTACAGAGACACCCATTCTAAGGCTTCAAAGAGAACTAAAAAGAATAATAAACTGACGAGCGGGACAACCTTGTGGACCATACCTCTGCCTTTCTACCCTTTTTCTTCTTTCTCTTTCCTTTTCTCCACCTTACGATTAAAGCTCATTATCAGAATTTATTTGACCTATATACACTCTACCTGTAAACAATATGTATAGTAGGTATAAATCATTTAAATACCTACAAAAGTAACTAAGGAAATGATATATATCTTTAATTTAGGTTTACGTGAACCCAATGTTTAATATTTGAAATTTCATGATATTTACCTATATAAACCCTACTGTAAAACAATGAGCTTACTTTATAGATCCTTGTAAACTTACTTTATGTATCTTTATAATATTGTATACTCAATAAACTTCTTTTGACAAGGAAAATCAATGCAGCCAAGTATTGTATAAGTAGACATTCCAGTAATGTAAACATGTTTATTAGAACTGTCATAGTGGTAATAGCATCAGATATATATTTTTTCTTTATTTAAGGGGCATGCATACTTAGTAATGTGTAAGCGTAACACTAATGCTGCGTACACACGGCAACAAATGTTGGATGTGAGCTTGTTGTGTATGCTCCATAGAACATTTGCTGTTGGATTTTCCGCCAACAAATGTTTGAAAGGTTCTCAAATTTTCAGACAACAAAACTTGTTGTAGTAAATTCCGAGCGTGTGTACACAAGTCCGACGCACAAAAGTCCACGCATGCTCGGAATCAAGCAGAAGAGCCGCACTGGCTATTGAACTTCATTTTTCTCGGCTCGCCGTACGTGTTGTACAATCACTGCGTTCTTGACGTTCAGAATTTCCGACAACATTTGTGTGACTGTGTGTATGCAAGGCAAGTTTGAGCCAACATCCTTCAGGAAAAAAAATCCACAGTTTTGTTGTCGGAAAGTCCGATCGTGTGTACGGGGCATTAGAGGTATTTTTTACCTCTCACAGGGATCACAGAATTCCACCTGACAATGCCTTTACCTGATTTTCTCTCCTGATTTCTGCCCCAGAAAATGCTTAAGAAAGCTTTCTAAACGTTTTAAACATAATGTCATTAAATTATAAACCCTGTAACTAGTATTTGTTTGCAACGTTAAGATCATTGACCTTTGCAGATGCAGTCACTGTGAACCAATTAATTCTTAACGTTCAGAATGCAAGCCCTTAAGGTGGTTGAAGTTGTTCTCTCAGAAGTTCAGCTCTTGCTGCAGTGAGTCAGCAGCCTTCAAGTCTTTTAATCTCTAAAGTTAACACACAGGTGCTCTGTGAGAGGAGCAGAGGGAGCTGAGCTGTTAAGAGAACTGCTTCAACAACATGTGCTTCTCCTTTGAAGGAAGATGTATTACTCTACAAATACTTTAATGTCCATATCCAGACCACAGATTAATTTTAAGGCTTTAAATGAATTAAATGTCTTTGCTTCTCCCAACTTACTTGTAGGCAGGTAGAGATTTTTCATACATTAGGTAGTGCTGTACCATCATACAGATGGAGGCGAGTTTGTTAGGGGAAATTGTCCCTCATGGACTTCATCTGGGTCTCAGGGGGAGTAGCTGTCTGATTGGATGTTACACCTCTGGTGGCCATCTTGGGTAAGGGAACCTTTTCAATAAGAGGACCTACAGCATTTTGGCACACTTCTAGCGAGTGGATGGTAGGGAGAGAAACCTGGTTGTGCAGGACAGTGATTAATTCAGGGTCAGGTTCCTGGCAAGGAGGGATAGCTTAGGGAACAGGCTCCCTTCTCACTATGCACATGGTGAACGGTGCAGAGATGTGGAGCTGGTGCAGATTGCAGGAGCATTCTTTGCCTTTTCCCAAAAAGGACACCAGCTCTGATAATGGATGCCATCCTCTAGTAAAATGTACTATTTTTCTGAGGATCTGTATATTCCCTAAACTGTTGATAGATCTGCTGAAGATCAGTTTATCTGTTGCTGCAAACCAAAAGTGCAAGATTTATATAAAAGACATTACTGCCATATACACTGTATTTCCTCCCAATACAAGGCACTCAACTTAGGCCCTACACACTGGTGGGTGACAATAGTTAGATTTTCAGCTTCCTTGTGCTTTGTTATTTCAATAGGTGGGGCTTATTTAACCCTGGGAACACAAGTTAACTGGTCACACTGTATAGACCGCTTTGATGTCAGAACATTCTGTTTACACAGATATACAGTACATTACTGGAACTGCCATACGCACTTAACAGAGGAGAATATCCTAGAAAGTACTCTATATTGAATATTGTATGCTTGCCATCCTGGCGCTTACTCACAATCTGCACCAAACTGGTAAATTTCCTCTGGGCTGGCAGTAGAAGGTAAAACAGTGCCATTTCTTAGCGTGAAGTCATCTGCAGGATCATCATTCATAACTCCCAGAAGTCCTTGGGTTTTGTTTTTGAAAATCTCAGGAAGAAGAATTGACAGACTGAGAAATCCTCCTATTTCTCTCACTTCCACCCCAGCTCCCGAGGCGAACATTACTGTGACATTGGTGTTATAGGGTGAGAATAAGAAAACCCCTAAACAAAATGAACAGAAATATTTTTTTCACTGAGCACTGGTAGACAAGGTAAAATAGCCACTTTCAATTCTTTTAGACAGATTTTACAAAATCAGCAAAAAAAAAAAGTGATTTTTCTTAACATCCATGTACAGGTTAATACTAAAGTCAATATGCTTGTATTAACTGTATCCTGGATTTAGCAGCAGATGATAGTTAAAATTACCAGAGCAATTCATTTTGGTGCAGGGAACTGGACAGTGGACACCGGGTAATGTTTGGCACAGACCTGTATGGAGTTGTTGCTGGTACATCTGGTACCTGATAACGTTAATCTGGCTATAAGGAAATAATGATTTTTGACTTGTAAAATTCTTTTCTTGGAATACAGTACAGTACACACACTTTTTTTTTACATCTTGACCATATAGGTTATATACTGCCACCCTCAGGTAAGGACACTGGCAAACAAAGTTGTTAGGACAACACATATAACATCTCCCCCTGCCAGCAATCCTTAGTTTTTTGCTAGTGTCCTTTTGTGGTGGACTACCTTTTTTATTGCGAACAGGTTTCTGACTTGTAATGTTCCAATATTCCTGAAAGACTACTGTTGGTTCTTCAAATTGAGATACCCTTCTCCCCCTGGCTGCATTCACAATACTGCGGAAATATGATTGCAGCTTGTAGATTGGTTGTCTCTCAGCAGCGCTTCAGGGAATTCTCGCTAGACCCATCCACGTGGAAGGTGGGGCCGGCCTATAATGTTGCCTTTGTTACTAGAATCTGCATTTGGTGCTCACTCATGGTACAGCAGTACAACATGGTGCAAGTATCTGCAGAGTGCTCTACTGGCCCAAGGCAGTGGCAATCCAAATCCTGGTAACTGCAGTCCCTGAAGACCCTTTCCATGGGGTATGCCCTCCTGCCTGTAGAGGACAAAGAAGGGAGTCCCCACCTGGTGGGTTCTTCCCAGGGAAGGAGCCAGTACTCTGGTGTGGTAAGTGTGGGGGTTAGATCATTTATATCCTGGATCTAGTAGCAGATGATAGCTAAATTACCAGAACATTTGATTTTGACACAAGGAATCGGGCACAGGTAATGCTTGGTACAGAACTGCATAGAGTTGTTGGTGATACATTTGGTACCTGAAAAGGTTAATTTGGCTGTTTAAGAAATATAAATGTATGAATTGCCTATAAAATGCTTTTCACGGAGTACAGTACAGAACACATGCTCTTTCAAGTCTTGACCATGGGTTATATGCTTTCACATCCTTAGGTGAGGACACTGGCAAACAAAGTTGATAGGAGGACACCCATATATACTGTAACCCCTCACAGTCCCTGAAATCCTCAACTTTTTTAGCAAGCAGAGGAGAATGCCAAGACAAAAGAGAAGGTGGCCTGTGTTCTGTACTGTAATTCAAAAAAACGATTTTACAGGTAAATCAACAATCCCTATTTCTTAATCTTACATCACAGGGCACATAACACATCTGAGGCGGTGGACAACTTGCAAACCATACCAACAGGCTCAAAACAAAGAAATCAGGTTCCCAACAGAAGATTGGGTGGCAGGCTTTCAAATCTCTGAACCAGCCAAGTCAAGTCAAGCCAAGTGCTGAAAAGCCAAGAGACAACGACTGAAGGTGTCGATTGAGTCTTAACAGGGAAAGGAGGATTACTATCTGTCAAGGTGTAAGCCTTAGTGATAACCTGCCTAATCAACCTAAAGATAGTGGAATGAGGTGCAAAATAGCCCTTGTGAGAGTACGCAGGCAGGATAAGCAAAGAATCCAAGGTTTGGATGGAAGCAGCGGCTGTGAGGGAAACTTGCACTGTGCGTACTCTAAACAATGTAGAGCAGGGGTGTCCAGCTGTTGTGGAACTTCAAGTCCCATTATGTCTCTGCCTGAGAGAGTCATACTTGTAACTGTCAGCTTTGCAATGACTCATTGAACTTGTAGTTTCCCAACAGCTGGAGGGCAGGCCCAGTTTGACACCTGTAATGTAGAGAGATATCCTTGAGATACTTTGGAACAGGACAAAAAGAACGCAGGGCAATGTCCTGAATAGGGTGGGAGGAGGAAACCACTTTAGGGAAAAAGGAGGCCCAGAGGACTCAAAACCATCTTTATTAAGATAAGGTAGAGTTCCTTACAGGATAAGGCCACCAGTTCTGGCAGCACAAGAAAAGACATCTTATGCTGTGTACACACTATCAGACTTTTCGACAGCAAAGGTCCATCGGAACGAATCCGCTGGACAATTCGATCGTGTGTGGGCTTCATCGGACCTTTGCTGTCGAAAAATCAGACGGACTTTAGAAATAGAACATGTTTCAAATCTTTCCGACGGACTCGAATCTGGTCGAAAAATCCATTCGTCTGTATGCTAGTCCGACGGACGAACAACGACGCAAGGGCAGCTATTGGCTACTGGCTATGAACTTCCTTTTTCTAGTCCGGTCGTATGTCATCAAGTTCAAATCAGTCGGACTTTGGTGTGATCGCGTGGAGGCAAGTCCGTTGCGTCGGAACTCCGTCGAAAGTCCGTCAAAAAGTCCTTTGGAGTTCAGTCCGTCGAAAGTCCGTCAAAAAGTCCTTTGGAGTTCAGTCCGTCGAAAGTCCGCTCGTGTGTACGCGGCATGACAAATATGGTAAGCCAATATCCAGAATGGCCTCAAGAAGACCTGACAGGACCAAACTGAGATAACAAGGAGAGGTGTGGGGGGGGAGTGATGTGACCCACCCTCTGAATAAAGGCCTTTATCAGAGAATGAGAGTCCAGCAGTCTCTGAAAGAGAATGGCCAGTGTTGACACGTGACCATTCAGGGTGCTTAAGGTTAAATATTGCTCCTGCCCAGATAGGAGATAAGTCAAAATACATCCCATGGTGTATATTCTAGGGTGAAACTTCCATGCCTTGCACTAGGGAAGTAAGCCTTCAAAGTGTAATGATGTGTTAGAGGTCAATTTCCTAGCTTTAAGCAGAGTATGAATAATTAAGTCAGAGAGACCTCACAGAACATGGGTTTCAACAGCCAAGCTGTCAAAGCCAGCAACTGTGAAGCAGAATGGTAGGTGTATAGGTGTATATGAACTGAAGGTGTACATGGTGAAAAATTAAATATACTCGCGCTGAAAGTGAAAAAATCAAAAATGAAAAAAATGGATGATAATTGCAGCTGCTGTACACAAAGTGCTCTTCACTTGGATGATTAAAATAAAATAATTACAGCGCTCGCAATAGTGCATGAAAAAAGTGCTAAGGTGCTCCAATCCTCATATAGTGCTCCAAAACGTCCACTCCGTGGTGTGGCACACACCCCTCCTGTGTCCCCACTCACCAGCTAAAATGGACCCCTAGCTTTTCAGTCTAGGGGTCATAAGAGCTCTAAAACTTGCCAGAAATGGCGACTCTCAGAAGGTCCAATGGATATCTCCCCCAGCGTGGTAGTCACAATTTGGTACTAATAGTGAAGCACAGTAAGGCCGGTATTTATTGCACAAATGCAGGTTGGTACTTACAGGACAGGGATGTAAAATAAGCATATAATGCAGGGATAAAATCCAGGAAATGCTGCATCCAAGGTGCGTTCCACTGAAACCGACGTCTTTTGGACTTGGCACTGGAAATTACATCAATGCGTTTCACCCTCCCACAAGGCATCATCAAGGACCTCCAAGATGTATATGAACTGATCCCACAGATTCACCAGTGCATTCACAGCAAATGTCTTTGGATCTTGGATTCTGGCCACAAACCTGTCCACCTTATTGCTGAAATGGGGTGGCAACATATCTATATTCAGTGCCCTCCCAGCATTGACAGATGTCCTTGAACATCTTTTGGTAAAGAGACCATTCCCCTGCATCCAGGCTCTGGCAACTGAGAAAGTCTGCTTGTCACTTGTCTACTCTGGGAATGTGGATTGCTGAGAAGGCTTGAATGTGACTGTCATGTTCTCACGTACCTTGTGGATGAGCCCGATAATGCAGAGGAAGGCCTCCCTTTATATATCTGACTCGTGGCCCCTAATAAAGCAGACAGGGGACCTGAGATGCAGAATAGTATATGAGTGCCTGGAAGGTTTGTTGTCAGAGGAGCTGCTCTGGAATTTCTGATGCCACAGGGATGAGGACCAGTGAGATGAGAGGTCAGGACAGCAGGTAGTCTTGGAGCTGGATCAGTGTATATCAGGACACCACACACCTGGATGCTAGTGACAGCCCACCGTGGATGAGCCCTTAGGGATATGGAGCACAAATAGGCACAGGCACACTGGGTCATACACAGGCTTGAGATGTCAGGACAAATGCAGAGGCCAAGGCAGATTGGGGTACAGGCCAGGTTGGCAACAGGCGGACAGCATGGTAATCAAAGGAACAGGCAGGATCAAAGTCAAGGACAAGCCGGGGTCAGGTGCAGGCAGAAGGCAGGAAGAGTCAAAGGCAAGCCAGGTCAAACACAGGAACAGGTCTCTGAAGCAGGTTACAAGTAACAGGGGTCACGGGAAAGTTGCAAATCAGACAGCACTGGCTCTGTTTACAAGCCCTGTTTAAATAGCTCATCTGGCGCCAAGACATGCACCAGCAGCAGGATTCCTTCTGTAGAGAATTCCTGACATTGCCCCCCCCCCAAAGGGAAGCCCCCGGATGCCCAACTGGGCCAGTCTTACAGCATGGGTTTTCTTAAATGATTGCATCAGTCTTTTGGCATTGATATTATTTTCAGGCTCCCATGAGTTATTTTCTGGCCCGTAACCCTTCCTTTTAATTAAATATTGAATTTGATTGTACCATTTTCTGCAGTCCAGAATTGCTTCAACCTCAAATTCCTCCTCTCCGTTGTTTATTACAGGTTCCGGTGGATCAGTGCTTCATTCTGGAAAAAAGATCAGGGATAACAGGTTTTAACAAATTGACATGAAAAACAGAATGGATTTTGAATGAATCAGGTAACTCCAACTCCTAGGCTACATCATTAATTTTCCTTTTCACAGGGAAGGGTCCCACAAATTTTGGGCCCAATTTCCTTGAAGGGCATGCTAGTTTTAGGTTTGTTGTGGATAGCCATACTTGGTTGCCTGGTTCCAAGATTAATTCTCCACGTTTCTTTTTATCAAAGACCTTTTTGTTATACTCCTGCAGTAGTTTGTCGTTATTGTTGAAAAAATTTATTGTTTTAGACAGCGAGAACTGAACATTCTGGAATGGTGACCGGTAGGAAGGATGGGTGAAAGCAATAGTTGGCAGAAATTGGGGCCTGTTTAGTAGCAGAATGAGAGGAGTTGTTATAGGCAAATTTGGCTAAGAGAAGCAGGGAGACCCAGTCATCTTGGGAGAAGGATGAAAAGCAGCGCAGGTACTGTTCCAGGGTTTGGTTGGTTCTTTCTGTTTGCCCGTTCGTCTTCGGATGGTATGCCGAAGAGAAGGATAGCTCAATTTCCAGAGATCCACATACGGCTTTCCAGAACCTGGAGGTGAACTGCACCCCACGGTCAGATACGATATTGGCTGGGAGTTCATGAAGCCTTATGACTTCTTTAATCAAGACTTGCGCTGTTTTTGCAGCTGAGGGTGTCCCCTTCATTGGTATGAAGTGGGCCATTTTTGACAATCTATCTACCACCACAAAGATGGTAGTAAAGCCTTCTGCTGGGGGGAAGCTTTACGATAAAATCCATTGAGATCATTCTCCATGGTCTCTCTGGGACAGGCAATGGTTTCAGCAAACCCCAGGCCTTGACTTTGCTGTTCTTATTTCGGGTGCAGATGGTACAAATTTCCATGTATTTTCTACAGTCACATGCCACCTGGGACCACCAGAATGTGCGTTGCACAAGTTCAGCAGTCTTCAAGGCGCCAAAATGTCCAGCCAACTTGTGATCATGGCAAAGTTCCAATACTGCTACCCTTATGTGTCTGGGTACAAAGATCTTGTCTTTGTGGTGTAACAGACTGTCTTTCACCTGTAAGTTGGTTTCCGAGGAGGAGGCAGTTTGCAAGGAGGCTTGTTTGATCCGAGACAGTAAGTCTTCCTGTAATACAAGAAAGTTTCCTGAGGGCAGGATGGTGTCCAGGGATGTGGTTTTTTCAAAGTCATTGAACATACGGGATAATGCATCAGGCTTGGTGTTCTTCGACCCAGGTCTATAGGTTACATGAAATATAAATCTGAAGGAAAATAATGCCCACCTGGCCTGATGTAGTTTTAATCTCTTTGCTGTCCTCAGGTACTCCAAATTTTTATGATCTGTGTAGACCAAAATTGGGTGTGCCGCTCCCTCCAATAGATACCGCCACTCTACCAGTGCCCCTTTGATGGCCAGGAGCTCCTGATCCCCCACATCTTAGCTCCTCCCAGCTGTTGACAATTTGTGGGAGAAAAATGCAACTGGGTATAGGAGAGCTTTGGACCCTTGCCGTTGTGACAATACTGCTCCAACCGCTATTTCAGACGCATCGACCTCAAGAAAGAACAGCAGAGCTGGATCAGGATGTTTCAAGATGGATGAAGATGGGAACAACTTTTTCAGGGTTTCAAAGGCTGCCTGAGCTCCAGAGGACCAGTGGAATTGTATGCCTTGCCTGGTTAATTCTGTGATGAGAGCAATGATGGCAGAAAACCCCCCTAATGAACTTTCTGTAAAAGTTGACAAATCCGATTAAACGTTGAATTCCTTTTTTGTCTGTAGGAACTGGCCAGTCCAGAATAGCGGTAACTTTCTGAGGATCCATTTTGATGCCTTCAACTGAGATAATTAGCCCAAGAAAATGAATGCTCTGTAGCTCGAATTCACATTTTCCTGCTTTGGCATATAGGCCATGGTGCCAAAGCGGCGTTAGCACACTCTTGCCATGCCTGCGGGGGTCATCCAAGGAGGATTGGCAGGGGATGACAAGGCTTGGACCTGCTCTTCCAGCCAGGTGTACCCTTCTTGTAAATTTTTGACAGCTTGCATCAGACCTGCCAGTTGTCGACAAAGTTCTTCCATAAGGGAGGTTCCTTGCTCAGGCTCAGACATGGCTGTCTGATACTGTCACATTCTCATGTACCTTGTGGATGAACCCCATAATGCAGAGGAAGGCCTTCCTTATCTGACTCGCGGCCCCTGATAGAGCAGACAGGGGACCTGAGAGTGCAGAATGGTGAGTGCCTGGCAGGTTAGTTGTCAGAGGAGCTGCTCCAGAAATCCTGATGCCACAGGGATGAGGACCAGTGAGATGAGAGGTCAGGACAGCAGGTACTCTTGGAGTTGGATCAGCAGGTATCAGGACACCACACACCTGGATGCTAGTGGCAGCCCACCGCGGATCAGCCCTGAGGGATATGGAACGCAGACAGGCACACTGGGTCATACACAGGCTTGAGATGTCAGGACAAGTGCAGAGGCCAAGGCAGATCGGGGTACAGGCCAGGTTGGCAACAGGCGGACAGCATGGTAATCAAAGGAACAGGCAGGATCAAAGTCAAGGACAAGCCGGGGTCAGGTGCAGGCAGAAGGCAGGAAGAGTCAAAGGCAAGCCAGGTCAAACACAGGAACAGGTCTCTGAAGCAGGTTACAAGTAACAGGGGTCACGGGAAAGTTGCAAATCAGACAGCACTGGCTCTGTTTATAAGCCCTGTTTAAATAGCTCATCTGCGCTCTCAAACGTGCACCAGCAGCAGGATTCCTTCTGTAGTGAATTTCCTGACAGTGCCTTTTGGCCAAGCTACAATTAGATCTTCATCTCAAAGGGCTGCGTGGCTTTTGGTGCCACCAAGATGATTGATGTAAGCTTTAGTTGTGGTCCTACTGAACCCATGGGGATGCTATGAAGCTGGTTGGTTGACTGAAGCAGGGATAGGTGAATGAATCTTAGTTCGAAAATGTTGATGAGAAATCCAGACTTTCTTAAGGGCCATGTCGTTTGGACTATTTCAGTCCCTAGAGCACCTTGTCAGCCTAGCATCTATTATGAGAACTGTCAAGGTTATTGGGAGAAATGACTTCCCTGATTCCACCACAGGGCTGGTTAGCTTTTCTCATGCAGCCAGCACATTGAACTGCACAAGCCTGGAGTGAAACTGGGTAATGGGTGAACATCACTGTCTCAGATAAGACCATTATGAGGCCCATGCAAAATCAGACTCCTGGAAGGTTTTTGGAGTGCATGGTCTGAACATGAGCTTGGAGGGTCAACAATGATTTCTGGGGAAGAAACACCCAGGCTTGGGCCGTTTCCAAGACTAGACCCAGGTACTCCAAGTAGCAGGTTGGACACAACTTAGACTTCCTAGGCTGAGAATCCCCTGAAAGCTCTAAAGCGTCTTTATTATATTTTGCACATTGGCCACCAGGGCCATCCAAACATTCAATAATTGTGCTTTCCTAAAAGTGCAGCAGCAAGAGGATCAATGCAAGCACTTTGTGAAGACCAACGGCTATGCAAAGGCCAAAGAGAAGAGACAAAAACTGGAAATGCTTCTTGCCTACCACAAACTGCAGGAACTGCTAATGTGGGGGAAAATGGGATTATGTAAACTTGCAACCTTGATGTCTATCAGTGCTAGAAACCCTCCTTGTTTCAGCGAAGCAGTTACAGACTAGGTTGATTCCATTGAGCAATTTTTGGGTCTGCAAGAAAATGAAGACCTTCAAGCCTAGGATGGGACAAATGCCACAGCTGAGCTTTGGAATCATAAACAGGTTTAAATAAAAGCCTTTTTCTTGGAGAGAGCAATCACTCCCAAAAAGTGAGCTCTAAAGCAGTCAGAAGGCCTTGCAATCTTGATGAAGAGGTGGGCAGATTCAAGGGCACAAAGTGGGTAGGTGGTAGCCAGCAGATCTCCATCATGTACCCTTGGAATTAGGGCTGCTGATAAGGCAGTACAGCCAGACCTCATGTACTGGGCCTGGGCCCCATCAGTTCAAAAGGGGGGCCCAGACACCTACTGAGCAGGAGGCCGACTGCACTGCCTTATTGCTGACACTTGTGGATCCAGTGCAGCTGAGACTGCAGAGAAAGAGACTGATGAATCTCTGTCCTCAGTCCCTTTCTCTGTCTCAAATGTTAGACACCAGGGGACCCCTGATATTTCACCAAAGCCCCCCCCTTAAAAAATTAAGAACTTGTTTGAATGTTTTATATTGCCCCCTCACTGCCTGTTTTAATCCCACACTAGCACACCACAACTGCATGCTTTGCACGTGGTTGTGGGGCACTTGCAAAGCAGCGCTATTCAATTAAATGGGTATTTATCGATGAGAGTATAGTATCTGCCATGGCTGCGAACCATAGCATCGCAGCCATGGCATTTCAGTGTGGGGGGGGGGGTTGCCCTGTCAGGAAAGCTGTATGGGGCTCGTTATTTCTAACAGAAGCCCTGCTTGGAACACCCCATTCTGCATCCAAAATTCCCAGTCTAGGCAGCCAAGAAGGCCTATGGATGTTCCCTCACTAGCAAAATTGGGGACATGCCTTTATTATGGGAATCAATGAAATCAATGGGAGCTGAATGATTAAAAAAAAAAAAAATTGGACTATTTTCTAAGTTAATAGGGGGGTTCATTTGGCTGGGAGGAGCGATTTTTTGGTACTGCACTGCTTTAACTGGTAATTGTGCGGTCATGCAATGTTGTACCCAAATAAAATGTGCAACCTTTTTTTCCACAAATAGAGCTTTCTTTTGATGGTATTATTGCCTCTGTGATTTTTATTTTTTGTGATATAAACGGAAAAAGACTGAAAATTTTGAAAAAAAAAATGATATTTTCTAATTTTTGTTATAACAAAAAAAATGAATAAACTCAATTTTAGTCATACATTTAGGCCAAAATGTATTCAGCCACATGTCTTTGGTAAAAAAAAGTCAATAAGCGTATATTTATTTTATTTATTTTATATATTTATAGTTTGCGCAAAAGTTATAGCATCTACAAACTAGGGTACATTTTCTGGAATTTATGCAGCTTATAGTTTATGACTGCCTATCTCATTTCTTGAGGTGCTAAAACGGCAGGGCAGTACAAACCCCTCCCAAATGACCCAATTTTGGAAAGTAGAAACCCCAAGGAAATTGTTGAGAGGCATGTTGAGCCCATTGAATATTTTATTTTTTTGTCAAAAGTGATTGAAAAATGACAAAAAAAAAAAAATTACACAAAGTTGTCACTAAATGATATATTGCTCACACATGGCATGGTTATATGTGGAATTACACCCCAAAATACATTCTTCTGCTTCTCCTGAGTACGGGGATACCACATGTGTGGAACTTTTTGGCAGTCTAACTGTGTACAGGACCCCGAAAACCAATCACCGCCTTCAGGATTTCTAAGGGCGTACATTTTTGATTTCACTCCTCACTGCCTATCACAGTTTCGGAAGCCATGAAATGCCCAGTTAGCACAACCCCCCCCCCCCAAATGACCCCATTTTGGAAAGTAGACACCCTAAGCTATCTGCTGAGAGGCATGTTGAGTATTTTGCAGATCTCACTTTTTGTCACAAAGTTTTGAAAATTGAAAAAAGAAAAAAAAATACATTTTTTTTCTTTCTTCATTTTCAAAAATAAATGAGATCTGCAAAATACTCACCATTCCTCTTAGCAAATATCTTGGGGTGTCTACTTTCCAAAATGGGGTCATTTGTGGGGGTTTTGTGCTATCTGGACATTTCGGGGCCTCCGTAACTGTGATAGGTAGTGAGGAGTAAAATTACAATTTTACGCCTTTAGAAAGCCTGAAAGCGGTGCTTGGATTTTGGGGTCCTGTACGTGGCTAGGCTCCCAAAAAGTCTCATGCATGAGGCATCCCTGTACAAAGGAGAAGCAGCAGAATGTATTTTGGGGTATAATTCCACATATAACCATGCCATGTTTGAACAATATTTCATTTAGTGACAACTTTGTGTAAAAAAAGAAAAAAAATTGTAATTTTCCCGAAACTTTTGGCAAAAAATCAAATATTCCATGGACACAAAATGCCTCTCAGTAAAAAGCTTGAAATGTCTTCTTTTCAAAATGGGGTAATTTTTTGGGGGTTTTGTGCTATCTTGGCATTTTATGGCCTTTAAACTATGATAGGTAGTGAGGAGTAAAATCAAAAATTTACACCCTTCGAAATGTGACAACTTTGTTCAAAAAAAAGTGTCATTTTCCCGAAACTTGTGACAAAATATAAAATATTCCATGGACTCAACATGCCTATCAGCAAATAGCTTGGGGTGTCTACTTTCCAAAAAGGGGTCATTTGGGGAGGGGGGGTTTGAACTGTCCTGGCATTTTATACACAACATTTAGAAGCTTATGTCACACATCACTCACGCTTCTAACCACTTGAAGACAAAGTCCTTTCTGACACTTTTTGTTTACATGAAAAAATATTTTTTTTGCAAGAAAATTACTTTGAACCCCCAAACAGTATATCTTTTTTTAAAGCAAAGGCCCTACATGCATGGTGCAATTGCTGTTTACATATGACACCAGACCGATGCTTCCATTCGCCTTTGCGCGTGAGCATGGGGGACAGGGGTGTTTTTTTTTTTTAATTATTTATTTTGCTTTTTTATTATATTTTTAAACTGTTCCTTTCATTTTTTTTATCATTTTTATTGCTATCTCAGGGAATGGAAATATCCTCTATGATAGCAATAGGTAGTGACAGGTACTCTTTTTTGAAAAAATTGGAGTCTATTAGACTCTAGATCTCTCCTCTGCCCTCAAAGCACCAAGATCAGTGTGATAAAATGCTTTGCCAATTTCCCAATGGCGCTATTTATATCCGGCAAAGTCATGAAATGCTCGTAGCTTCCGGTTTCTTAGGCCATAGAGATGATTGGAGCCATTCTGGTCTCTGATCAGCTCTATGGTCAGCTGGCTGAACCACCGGCTGCATTCTCGGGTTTCCTGTTGGAACAGGAGAGCCCGAGAAAACCATGGAAGACGGTGGGGAGGGGGGACATTCCATCCCACTCCTTTAAAAGCAGTCTAGAGGCTAATTAGCTGCTAGGATTGCTTTTATATGAAAGCCGACTGCTGGCTGTAAAGAATGATACCAAGATAATCATTCTCGTATAACCACTCAAAGTCTAGAAACATACAGTACATTGCTGGTCCTTGTTGGGCATACATTGTAATGTTCTTTTTTTCATGCAGCCTGTGGGCTGAACAAAAAAAAGAGATTGATTGGTGGGTATGCCCACCATTTAGAATACCGCCCTTCATCCACCCACTTCTAATGATGGGCATATGTGCACCATTTTGTTTTTAACAGTGGTGGTGAAATCACCTCCTAGAGCGCTGGAGTTGCTGATTTACGTATTGTGGGAGCAAACGCTGTTGCTGTCAGGATAAATAAATCAGTGCTGAAGCTGAATGGCCTAAAAAATAGACATGTGCATTTAGTTTAGTTCCGAATCGAAATTCGGACGAAATTTTCATTATTCGGACATTCGGATGCATCCAAAATACCGAATTACAATACTAACGAATTTAAACGAATCCGAAATGTTTCGAATCGAAAACCCACGAACGAAATTCGAATCGAATTCGAATCGAATTCGAAAACAAATTCGAAATCTATTCGATTCGAAAACAAATTCGAAATCTATTCGATTCGAATGCGAAAACAAATTCGAATCGAATTAGAAAAAATATAAATTGATTTCTAAAAAAGAATACAATAAAATAGAATATAAAATAATAAAACAATAGAATAAAAATAAAAGAATTGTAAAGAATAGAATAGA